>NW_022196900.1:64021639-64073449 GCF_008632895.1 Mastomys coucha | reverse complement strand
AAAAAATCCAAGCGGGTGCCAAATATGGCGCTGGAGGGAAGCACAGAGGTTTTATGGAGATTCCTAGGGAGTGGGGAAAAGCTAGTTAGAGAAGAGCAGGAAGAGGCTCAATGAAAGGGAAGAGGGCTACCTGGCCACAAGGAGTAAAACAGGCAAAGGCACATGGTACACACACAGCCACCAGTGGTTGGCAACAAACATGAATTTAAACAGAGGAATGGAAGTGTAACGAGGCCAGGTGCTTTAGGCAATGCATCTCTGCCAGTCCAGCCACAAACTAAGCATCCATTTTCCCCACTTCAATGGCAGGAACAGACACTAAGACTCTCTTTTGCCTTTGGAGAGACTATTTGTGCAGGCAACCAGTGTAGCAGAGCAACGCAGCAGATAGATCATAGTCGCCGAGCGGTGTTTGTTTGTCAGGAAGAGATAAATAATGTATCACACCTGTTTTCCACTTGATACCTTTAATCTGAGGGACGACAGAGCCTCTCTGTGTTCTCGCACCTCACAAGTCAAGCTGCCTACTTCTACTTCAGAGCCCTGTGGAATCCGTAGTACCCATGCTGAGGCAGGAGGACAGCTCTCACACCTGTACCGCTGCCATGCCAAACAGGAAAGCAGGCGGTAGGCTTGGCAGCCAGAGACATATTCTTTGAGGTCCTGGACTGCCAAGCAGACCTTCTTTAAAGTAGCCCTTCTTGACACCAGGCTAGAGCGAGATGCAACCCTGAGGGCAATTCCCTCCTTATCACTCTAGAGTTTATGTCAGCCTTTCTGAGTACTGTCTTGTCACTGGGAACAGGAGCCCTCTGCATGATATCCCTCTGCTCTCTACAGTCTACATTTTTTTCCCTGAGTACTTCTTGATCCTCTTGCAGCCAGAATCCTCTTTTTGACCCCCGAGGAAGACTGCTCAGGCCTGACACACCTTATCATAGCCCTCCTCTCTGTCTGTTTACCTGTCTTCCCACACTAACTGATCTTTATTCCAAAGATACCTTGTGTGCTCTGAAACAGTGTTATGTGCTTATCAAAGTTGTCTCAAATGCTTTTTTGAAGCATCATGGTGTGATCATAACATTTCAGAATCTCAGCACGAGAAGACCTCAGGTCTTCCACTCTTCTTGCCCCCTTGCTGACCCCTGAGAGGCAGGAAGCCAGCCCCTCGTTGATCCTCCCCATGAGGAGAGTTCTCTGCCCTCTGAGGCAGCTCATCTCTGCTTAGCTTCTGATCATCATGATGTATCTCTCTTGAGGAGCCTAAAGCCACCTTTCTGAAGTCTCTGTTCATCTGATGCAAGTTCTTAGCCCTGTAGCCACGTGCTCAAGCCTTTTAAAACCCTCCAGGGTCCCTCCCACTCAGCACATGCCCCAGAGAGTTGGCTGGTAGTGTTATCACTCAACTGAGGAGAGTTCTCTGTGCTTTCCAGATAAACAGTCCCTGTTATGAAGGCTATGGTTTTGAATGTGGCTCAGACTACTACAGAAGCAAGAGAATTGGAAGTCGGAACCCACGTAAATGCCATGAGCATGATAGCCTGCCTGTCATTCCAACCTGGGAAGGCAGGGATGAAGGTCCTGACCTACTTAGTAGTTTGCTTCCTATTGCCATGTTAAAGACCAGGATTAAAATCAACCTGGCTTGCATGCTTCTCCTTCATAGTCCATAGGGAAGAACTCAGGGCAAGAATATGGAGCACAGACTGTGGAGAGCTAGCCCTCACTGGCTTTCTTACCATTGTTTTCCGGGTTGAATTCTTCCATGACCCAGGAACACCTTCCCTGTGGTGGCACCACTCAATGTGGGCTGAGTCCTCCCACACCAGTCCTTTATCAAGGAGACAGCCTGCAGATGTGTGCCTGTAGGCAATCGGACGGCAGCATCAGCTCAACCGAGGTTCCTTTCCCTAGGCCAGGCATAGTGACACATGCCTCTGATCCCAGCACTCTGAAGCAGAGTCTGGTGTATATCTGTGAGTCTGGGGACAGCCTGGTCTATCTACATAGGGACTTTCAGGACAGGTAGGGCTACATAGTGAGACACTGTCTCAAAAATTCCTTACTTACTCAATTAATTAATTTTGAAAAGAAAAAAGAGGTTCCCTCTTCCTAAATGGCCCTAGCTTGTGTCAAATAGACAGGACAGAGCAAAACAAAAACAACAAAACAGAAAAAAACAAAAAAACCTAATTAGCTCCCCCCCCCATATCAGTAAGCTCTCGGTTTGATTGAGAGATCTACCCTCAAAGATAGATTATGGAACACTCCCTAAGTTCCTTGGCATCAACCTTGGGCCTCTATACACATACGTACATACATGAACAAGCATAGACACACACACACACACACACACACACACAGAGAGAGAGAGAGAGAGAGAGAGAGAGAGAGAGAGAGAGAGAGAGAGGCAGAGACAGAGACAGAGAGAGACAGAGAGACAGAGAGACAGAGAGAGACAGAGAGAAGAAAAAAAAGCTTTATTGTTACAAGAACACTAAGGACATCCACCACCTTAGCATTTTACGTATATAACACAGTATTATTAATGACAAGAACATTGCTATACAGAGATATAACTAAGATTTTATATCTATTGATTAGCAATTCCCCCTTCTCCATCCTCCAAGACACAGAAACTATTAAGTTCCCCTTATTTAATGGTTGCACTATTTAGATGGAAGGGGATGCATGCAATCTTGTAGTCTTGTCCTTCGGAGCCTGGCCTCCTTCAGTCGACATACTGTCCTGGGGGCCATCCAGTGTGTTAAGTTGCAGGATTTTCTTCCTCTCTGAGGAATTTTAACAGCTAAGCAATGTTTCCAGGATGAATGTGTTACTCAGGGTTGTCATCAGATTCTAGATCTCTCTAACCTGGGAGGGGAGCATGGGCTTACCCCACCTATTTTTCCGGTTATCATTTTCATCTGGCTTCATTTCCCTGATAAACTGAGAGTAACCAGGGCTTTAGGCCTCATCTGCTCAGCTCTCCACATTCCTCAAGGTGTGCTTGTATGGTTGGTATTTGTCCAGAGGGTAAACTGTCACAAGTTTCCCAAGCGAGTCTCATTTTTCTCAGACTGTGAATCCATCAATCTCCTGAAGGGTTTCTGAATCCTGGTTATTAACCAGAAAGCCCTGCCCAGCCCCATCCAGCCCCACCCAACCCAACCCATCCCACCCCATTTTTCCTAGTTCTTATTCTGAGTAGACAAGATAAGTTTGACTACAGTTTCCATATGTAAGGCCCCCTCCACTGAGGAGGCACTGACTGAGACGGTATGCGCCATTGGGCACTGGAGGAACCTACTAAACACCTTCTGAGGAACTGTGTGCCAGACTCACCACCTGAGAACCATCTGTGGCCCTTGCTCTTTGAAAATACAGATTTCTAATTTCTCATAAATATAGACTCAGAGTGAAAGGAAATGGGGCCCAGGAGTCTACCTTTTAATCCACAGTTGGGTATGATGAGGTGACATTAGCCCAAGCTCAGAAGTCAAATGCTTCAAGCAAAATTGAGTATGATCTGCCCCAAGTCAAGGCCTCCTGTGCAACATGATCTGGTGAAATGGATGTAGAACACTGGCAGAAGGGTCTGTAGATCAGGCCGACTGCCTAAGCCTCACCATCACCACAGCAGCCCTACACCTTACTCTGTTCTCTCCACTATATCTCTCTACCCTTTACACCCATCCCTCCAGATCCATGTCCCTTCTTCCAATATTAGCTTCAGCTCCTGCATTTGGAGACAGGCTTGAGCTCCTCTGTGGCACCCAGCTCATTGTCCTTGATGTCTCAGTGGGCTCTGTGTGACTACCTCTGCTGGTTAGCATCTCCTACAACTTCTTTTGAGAGCCTTCTCGTTAGCTCTGCTGCATTCCAACAAACGACTCTCTGATATAGATTTGCTTCCTCTGGCACACGCGTCACACACACTAGCCTTATGAAGACTAGTTAATCTGAGTCACAATCTGACACAAGAGTTTTAACCCAAGATAGTTACATCACCAGCATATGATGGGCCAGGATGGTACACAGCAGGTGCCTGCTACACTTTTCTCTCAGAGGACAGGATGCTTTAGTCTGATACAATAACTGGGCATAGTGAAGATGCTGCAGGCTTCTGAGCCAGACAGTCACTCACGTGAATCTCAGCTTCCCTGACTTCCAGCCGCATGGCCTCAGGTGAGACAATTAACCTTTACGAACCATACGCATCCTGACTATAAATTAGAAGTATGCACTGGGTGTCTGAAGGCTCTTTAACTCTCAGATTCTATGATTCTCTGAGCCATGGTCTTCCCCTTACTAGCTGGTATCTTATTTTGGGTTCCTCAGAAAGCAAAGCCACTACAGACAAGTGTCATGGCTCAAACCAAGCTAGAATTCTCTTCTGCAAGCACTTTCTGGCACTGGGTCTGCAGATCATTTAGGAGCACAGTTGCTCCACAGTGCTCTTCAGCCCAGATGCATCAGGCAGAGCTCTGGATGATTCGGCAGCACGCCACTGTTCACTGCAGAATTCATTCTGCCTTCTGCCTGTGAATTTTTTTCATCCACTTTTGTTTATCACTGTGGAAGCATTTTTTTTTTTAAAAAATCAAAACAATTAAATATGCTCAATCTTCCTCAATTAGTTACGCACTAAAAATTGAAAGGGCTTCCATGGAAATAGCAGAAGTCCTTTACGTGGTGCTAAGTGGGCTACTCAGAGCATCTCTTCCTCCAGGCACTTCACTCCAGAGCTGGGAGAAAACTGATATTTCTAGAGTCTCAGCAGGCTTCTGCTGACACATGCCTGGGGGAGAACAACCCCCTTCTTTTACACAAATGAGAAACTGAGGCAAGTGAGATCATGGCCTTTTGCAGAGCTCCCAGGTGTCAATGGCTGGGATTTGACAATGTAAGCTTCCTTCCACTCTCTTCCCATAGGACCTCAACATTCATTCATTGACTGTCTTTCATTTATCAGCCATTTCTTCTGGAAAAAAAAATGACTGAACTTCTGATTAAAAAGCACAGTGACAAAAATGACCAGTAACACACAATTAAAGGGAGTAAGGAATATTATTCTGTTGCAAAAACACACCATGAAGGAAATGCTATTTCAACAGGAGCTGGGATAGACTTCAGAAAGGGTGAAGGGAGGGAAGATGGCATTTATATGTTCTTTGCAAAATGAGGTGAAGGCCAGGGCGGGATGGATGAACTAGAATACTTGCTTGAAGGAGACTGGCAAAGGAAAACTAAGGAGAATCTCGAGCCGCTTGTGCCCATTTCCCCTCCCCAGTTTCTACAGGTGTTTGGATGGCCATCCACAGGACAGAAAGGTGACTATTCCAAAGAGCCCTCTCTGCCTCCAAAGCTTTTCCTAGCATGAGCTGGTTGCACCATGGCAGCTGACCTTTCTAAGCCCAGTACTTTGTTTCTGTCTTCCTTCTACAGGTATTACTGTGGAAGATGTCAACAAATGCATTGGAGGTGGCATTGGCCTGGAGTTTGGGGGTAACTTAATTGTTGGGGGAAGTTTATTAGGAGAGTCTTGTAAAAAGTCTGGATATGGCAAAACTGGTAAGTGTTTATCAGTGGGTCTTCCCAAGAGTGAAGCCAGCCTTTCCTTGGGACACGTCATTCATGCAAAAATCTTCTTCCTCCAGCTGATTCCATTTCAAGTCCCCCAAGCCATGACTTATATATAATGTCTCTGTTTTGGGTCCACCTGCCTACACTAAAGTCATCTTCAAAACATTCAGCAGTCTAAGGATGCTTCCTAGGTTCCAAGGGCTAGACAAGTAACCCAGCAAGACATAGGGTGAAATGGAAGGTGTGGATAGCATCTCTTGTCATCTCATCAGGAAATAGTGCTGAGGGAGTAGGCAAGACTCTCGCTCTTCTCCCAAATTCTTGGGAGAAGAATTTATGACTCCCAAGTCCAAGGTCAAAGAAGAAATGACCAGTGAAAGGATGTACATGGGTAGTCAACATTTCTTGAACTCATCAGTGTGAGTGTTCGTTCATTCATTCATCGATTCATTCATTGATTCGTTCATTCATTTGCTCACTCACTCACCTGTCAAATACAAAACAAGTTTTATTTTTTTCAGGTGAGGGATAGAGAAAGGATTATGAAAACAGCTTATAATGTAGTAAGCAAAGTAAGTACTGAGTCAGCTTAAGTAAGACATATGGGTTAGATTATTTATGTCTTGAGTATTAAGCCAAATTACCCATTTCTGATGACTTCTCAGCCTCTCTCCTTGACCTGGCAAATGCTTACTTTGTCAACAACTAATTTTTCTTCCCAACTAGCCCATCAAATCGCTTTCTTCTCAGTAGCTGCACTGAGAACTATGATGACATATGTCAGAACATCTGCAGTATTTGGCAGGGAGAGAGAGCAAGAGCAAGAGAGAAAAGGAGAGAGGGAGTGAGGGAGGGAAGTGGAGGGAGAGAGTACAAGAGCCAGCATGCACTGGGTGGACAAGTGGATGAACAACCATTGACCTTCCCAGCCACTTATCACCCATGTTGGGTTGGGCTGGTCTCTCCATTGTCTGCTCTACTCAGAGGATGTGAAGTTTCTGTCCATTCCATCCTGCTTGTTGTCAGCTTCAGTAGAAGAATGGGCTAGCTCTAAGGCGAACAGATGAACACTACTATTTATCTCCTCAGTAGAACTTACCATCCAGCCCTTTGGGTTAGGGGGAAGAAAGCTAACACTGTCATTCTTTTGATAGACAAAAGGAATAATGACTTGGGAGTGGAGGACATCATTTCTCGGGTACAAGGTGGAAGTTCTGTCTGGGGCAGTTTCTTGACACACAACAGCAGTGCCATTGCATACCGGTCCTGGGGGAGATCATTAAAGTATAACCCTGTTGTTATCGATTTTGAGGTAAGTCTTTTCGCAGTTGAAGAAACCCTACGTCCATAAGAAATGAAAGTGAAGCCGAGCAGATCATTTCATATTTCTTATTATGAGCCCATCAAAGAACAAGATTAAATGTAACGGCACACTGAACTGGTGCCCTTGCCCAAACCTGCCTAGAGAGAAGATGTGACTTTAATCTAGACCCACAGGACAGCTGGGGTCAAAAACTTATGTCTGTTCAGGGTCTGGTTGACCACAGCTAGCCCAGACCTTTTGTAGGGTTAGACATGAAACAGCAACTTGCATTTTTGCATGAACTAATTGAAAGATCCCATCTGGTAAATTAGGAGGTTATAACTTCTTTCAAAAGCTATAGTTTATGAACAGCAATGCAATTCACATGTTAAATAACGCTGTAATAGAATGATTTGATATGGTTTTAAACAGAAGAAAAGAGAAAAAATTTGAAACTGTAGCACCAGAATAAATGTAAAAAAAGTCACTTTTTCTAAGTGAGTCTGTGAGTACACTGTAGTTATCTTCAGAAACACCAGAAGAGAGCATTGGATCCCATTACAGATGATTGTAAGCTACCATGTGGTTGCTGGGAATTGAACTCAGGACCTCTGAAAGAACAGCCAATGCTCTTAACCAACTGAGCCATCTCTAAGTGTGTCAATGTGACAAGTGTACTCAGTTGTTAGTCACGTTTAATTCCTATGTCAATCATGGTCAACGAAATGCAAAAGAGCTCCAGACTCTCAAAATTGCTTTCCCAAAGAAAGAACACATGATGGATTCTATTGCAATACAAGAGTTTCTTGCTCCTTCAATCCATATATCCACCATGAAAACTAGATAAAAGTTAACTTTGTATGCTTTGTCATTACCCATGTGTCCTTTTTTACCACCTAGTGTTACCCTCTCTTGATCCCCTTTAAAGGTATTTGTACTATACCACATTCACAGCTATTTACATACACATATATCTATATTAATGTCTAGGATCTGCATAGGAGGGAACACACACTTTCTGGATCAGGTCAGCACTCTTAATATTACAAGTTCCATATGCATCCATCTCCCTGCAAGCTTAAGTTTTGAACAGCTGAGTAATATTCCATTGTGCAGAGTACCATGTTTTCATTGAAGGGGCAGGCAGTAAATACTGAACAAATTAGGATTCAAGCCCAGACACTAAATGAAATGCTTAGGGCTATATAGTGTTCAGGTGACAGTGCCTAGATTTCAGGCCCATGTGTTCAGTTCTTATTTACCTCTGCCCAAGCACCTTCCTTAGAATTGATTCTTAGCCACAGGGCAGGGTGGTTTTGTGGCCCAAATAGGGAAATGTGCCAGGTCAGTGGGACTTAGAGGAATAAGCCAGGGACCCCACTGAGCAATCCACATGGCACACACCTCTCCACACCCCTGTAAGAAGTCTCTGACCTGACATGTCAACAAATGAAAAAAAAAAATCTGGCTTTGTTCCTAACCTCACAAACTGGATTATTCTAGCTGTCAAACTACGTTTGTTAATATACAAGATAGTCCTTCAAAAACAGCTGTTTGTTTTGAAACTTTTAAGAAAAATATTATTGCTGTCCTATCTATTGTCACCATATTTGTGCCCATTTTTACATGTATGTAAGCATAAAGATATTATCTATTTAAACCAACAGGTATTTCTAAAACACCTAAACCTGAAACTCTATTTTAACACTCTGCTTTCTATGAAGAAAAAAGGTCAGATGGATTAACCTTGATTTTATTTCTTCTCCAATAAGTAAGGGACCACTTTCACACACCTGTAATTCACATAGGGTCTGAAAATTGCTATCATTCAAGCTATTAGTGTTTTGGGCAAAAACTGTAAAATTGGTATCAGGTGAATACACACACACACACACACACACACACACACACACACACACAGAAAGAGACAGACATACCCACACATGCTTTCATAGTCAAGGTGGGAACTTTATGTTTGTCTTGGGCAACAGTACCAAAGGGAAGGCAGGGTCAAAATTTGAAGACTGAAATTCTCTTTGGAACAAAAAGCTTAGAGTTTGGGAAGGCAAGAAGAGGAGGAGTTTGGATCACGGTTCATTCACCCTTTCTGTGTGAAACCTGGGTCAGTTCCTTCACTTTCAGCTCCCTGTGCATGACATAAGAAAGAATGATAGGTTATAAAGTTAGAGAGGGGATACTCAGAAAGTCTTAGATGAGGAAACAAATCCACACTGCTCACACTACTAAGGGACCAGCATAGAAGCCTGTAGAAAGCAAAAGACCGCTGTGTCCCATTAACTCTTTAACATCCGCATTGCTTCACAACCTTCACCCCCCTCTGAGAAGTGTATCCCTCTGAGGAATCAATACACTAAATCCTGAAGATAGTTTTATACTTCAAGAGGAGGCGGGGAGGAGGGAGTGAGGGAGAGAGAGAGAGAGAGAGACAGAGAGAGAGAGAGAGAGAGAGAGAGAGAGAGACAGAGAGACAGAGAGACAGAGAGACAGAGAGAGAGGATAAGCATGCCAATTAGGAATTATTTAAGATCCATAGTAGAATAATGTCAACAGTATTTATTTATAGCACATACTTAGATTAAATGAATCCATGGGTCATATTGTTTTTTATATGTATTATATATACACCCTGTGTTATATATGTATTATATATTATTATATACCCTGTGTTAAGTATGTATTAGTTATATATACATATACAAGCTGCTTCATTCTTTGCCTGACTTCGTTGACTTATCTATAAAATGTCATAAGATCATTGCCAGTAAATTTTAAACTCTAAAATTCTAAGATCCTATTTTCTCTATCCTTCTGTCTTCCTAAAAGCAGCCAGCCCTCCCCAGGAGCATTTCCTGAGGGTCATGAGGGCAGGGGAGGGACTTGAGTTGAGCCTACTTCAAGGTTAAGGGGAAGCTGCCCTGTGGGGCTGGCCTTACCTGGAAATAAGAGTCTATTTTAATCAGGACCCAGGCAGCCCAATTCTATACTCATGTCCTAACAAAGGGGCCAATTTCCCGACCTTCCAGTAAGTGATGTCTTTTGGCCCAGGCTCCAGCCAATCTTTGCTTCCCATGTCTGAAGGCCTCTAAAATGGCCTCTGACCACTCATCAAGGTCTGTTTGCTATGAGTCTTTCTGTCCACATTTCCAGGAACCTGTCAAAGTTCTGTGAAGTGCCTGCCCTTGACTTCTGACTGACCCATGGTGGCTTTATTGGATTTAGGCAAATTGCTTCTCCTTTGGGCTCTCAGGTTCCTCCCCTGTAAAATGAGAGCCCTGCTGGAAATTTTGATTGTATGATTTTCTCCAAAACTCTGGAGTTAGGAGAGCTTCAATTTCAGAGGTTTTGGGAACCATGTTCAGAATGGCTCTTGCACTGAACACTCTTGTGGTTCTGAGCTAGTCACATGGATACTCCAAGCCCCCAGTTCCTCGTCTATGAGTGGGATGCTTAGAGCCCATTCATAGAAAAGCTGTGAGGCTCCTGAAGGAAAAGGGAAACCTGGGCATCTGCTCTCTGCAGCGGGCCTTTCAGAAACTTCACAGCTGGTTGTTGAGCTACGAGAAGATAGGCAGAGCCAAAAGGAGGAACCATGTGATCCTCTTGTACCTACAGATGCAGCCCATCTATCAGCTACTACGGCACACAAACCTAGGACCTCTGGAGACTAAACGTCAGAACCTGCGCAGGGCTTTGGACCAGTACCTGATGGAATTTAATGCCTGTCGCTGTGGGCCCTGCTTCAACAATGGGGAGCCCATACTCGAGGGCACCAACTGCCGGTGTCAGTGTAGTAAGGGCAGGCAGGGTCCAGCCTGTGAGCGCATGGTGCTGGAGGTGATGGGAGGTAAGACTCATGCATTCCACTCTACCCTAGCCTGGCATGAATTCCAGGGGTCAGTACATAGAAGGAAGCTTTGGGATTTCTAACCTCTATTTCTGGGTGCTCTCATTAACTGCTCTAGAAATCCACAGCCAAGTGTTTTATAGTTCACATCTCATGCCTGATTGTTCTTCCATTTTCTTCCTGCTGTCAAGACTCTTCATTGTCCAGGGCTGCTTGTAGACTGAAATGTACTGCAGGGAAGATGGTCTCTGGAGCCTCTAGGCAGGATGTGCCCCACACCCCTCTTGGCTTCTAGTGGTTGTCAACAGACCTTGAAGTCACTTGGATTTTAGACTTATCACTTCAATCTCTGCATCCACAGTCTTATGAAATCCCCTTCCATCCTTCTCTCTGCTTTCCTCTCTTTGAACGAATACAGGTCATTGGTTTAGGCCCCAGCTTAATGCATGCGGGTTTATCTTACTGTGGCTTCACAGGAAAGACCAAACTTTCAAATAAGGGAGTTGAAAGTGTCTTTTGAAGGGATGCAGTGGATGCCATTAGATCGGGAGTTACTACTAAAAACAAAGTCAGAGCAAAGAAGACCCAAGAGTATATAGTTTTGGCATGAATTCATTAGCCAGCACTCTGGAAGAAATTTATTAAGAGGAATAGACTTTCTTCCTTTAGGATGACATGCAGGACCCTGGGTGTGAATCCCAGGTATTTCATGTACCTACCCTGGGGATACTGTTTAAACACTTCTTTGGGGGGTGGGAGTTCAATTAGTTCCATTTAGGTTTCTCTCACACACATTCTTTCTCCCTCTATCCCTTCTCCTTCTCCTCCTCCTCTCCTCCTCCTCCTCCTCCCTCCCTCCCTCCCTCCCTCCCTCCTTCCCTCCTTCCCTCTTAGGGTTTGTGCATCCTGGACAAGTACTCTATGACAGATTTATACTCCAGATCTCTTTTTACCTTTTATTTGAGACAGGCATTCACTAAGTTGCCTAGGCAAATCTTGAACCTGGGACTTCCCATCTCAGCTTCTCAAAAAAGCTGAATTACAGGCCTATACTACCAGGCCTGGCAAGCTCCCATTGTATCGATGCACATCCCAATACCTAAGCTTTCAGCTTACCAGACATACAAAACTACTTTGATATGATACACAGGGTGAAGGCAGTGTATATGGGCTATAAAATCAATGTATAAACCAGTTTCATTTGGCTACTGTATGGAGGAACATGTACATAGAACAAGGGAAGTCTGGATGGAGAAATCAAAGGCACTGTGTCTGTAACAACCTCCTGGGGAAGCACAGAATGGGTAAGTAGGAGTAACTGGCTAAACAGCCACATGTAGAAAATAAACAAAGCATGCTGCCCCCTGACTCAGGGGGAGCCTTACACAGCTGTCTCCAGAGTAAAGGACTAGGTTAACGGAATTAAAGAGCTATATTGTCATTCTTCTGACATTCCAGGAGCTTCATTCCCATGTGCTGCATCAGTTGTTGCTGAAACGAAGTTGGGACACTGTAAGAGGAAGAGTAGGGGAGAGTGGACATTGTTGGCATTAAGAACACGCAGGAAGGACAAGATTCCTGGGCACTGTCATGCAGAAAGGGCTGAGCCTTGCTTTGCACAGGATGTTGAGATCAAAATTTAAGATTAATAGAGCAGAGGATGTTGGCTTGATGAGGAAGGATTTTCTTTCAGACCCATTATGACACGTTTGGAGTGAAGTTGATGAGCCTATAGGAAGTCACAGTGGAATGGTAAGATTATCTCAAGACGCTTCCACACAAGAATCTGTGCCTCAGATTTGGACTAGGGAAGAACAACATAATGAAGACTTGTTAGTCTGAAGCCCAAAATAATCCAATTTGGCTGGGAGGAACCCCAGACAGCAATTTCCTTAGTATTCCGAGGTGATCTCCTCGTTGCTCTGGTTTTGAGATGAGATAATAGCGGGTTATTATTCCCTCACTGAGAGAGTATCTCCAGGTGGGAGGCAGGGCAGCGCAGCTCTGAGGTCAAACATGCCTTTGAATCCCAGTGTCTCCGATTCTCATGTAAGCCCTTAGCTATAAAACTAAATTAGAGCGGTATAGTCCTCACAGGCTGGGCTGAGCATGAAAACCAGCTAAGTAAAGCATGTGCCAGATTCTATGCCGCCACGCAGAAGGAAGAGACTGTTGCAGGCCTGATGCTCTATGGACAGGGTCTACCTGGCTTGGTCACTTCTCTGAATTTTTCCTCTGCTCAAGAACAGACAGTTTAAGTCCCAGACTGCTGTCTGCTATCCAGGGGAGAAGTTTTGAGAGATATGGGGAGGTGAGGGAAAGTCCACATTTGAGAAATGCAAGTACAGAGAATAAAAACTATATCACCAACCACCAGGTCCAAGATTGCTGCACTGTCTTCTCCTGGGAGCTAGAGAAGCCGCTGCCAACCTATTTGGGAATTGGTGAATTAGGGCATGGAATGGGGAGGGAAAGATACTCTGGGCCAAGAGAGCCCAGCTCCGGAGCTCAGGGATCCTCCTAGTTCTCCAACAGGGTATGTACTAGTTTTCAGGTCTCTCAGCTAGGAAACTTTCCCCCAAAGGCCAAAGGCCACTTGACAGAAATAATGGTTCTTTATTCGAAGCCAGCATCGTAGCAGCATATCCTTGTATGTGAGCTTAATTATTCCCACAGAGCCTTATGAGATAAGAGCTCTTGTTAATATCATTCTATAGATGAGGAGCTGGGGGCAGGAACAATGTTAGATAATTTGCCAAAGGTCATGTGACTAGAGAATGAAGGAGCAGGGAGCTGGGCCCAGGAAGTCTGATGCCAGAACCCAAGGCCTTGACCTAACTGTCGCTATTGAGTCTGTTCCATGTTAGGCTGTTTTGAATGAGCGTAGAGACTCTGAGACAATCTCAGTAGCAATCATTTACAGGAGTGGGGAGTGGGCATGGGCTAGCTACTTCATGATTTCAGTCAGGCCTGACTTCAAGACACAGGTATGATCCTGGGCTTGGCCATTCTAATTATTCCCTTTCTAGGGCCTGGTCCACACTGCAAAGAGATAGAGGGAAAAGGGGTCACCTAGACACTCCTCTCACAGGATAGAGGCCAGACTCTGTGAGAGTCATGCTGAGCCATTTGCATACACTATGGGCTGTGGAGGAGGATCAAGATGCCAGCGATCTGGGTGAGAGTGGGGGACAGGAGCTGTATTCAAAGTCGCAGTCCTTCTGGATTCATTTCTCGTACATTCAGCTAACGGCCAGCCTCGCAAGGAGCTCCAGCAACCCTCCAAGCAGGGTGTGGACAACAGGTGGCCTCATGGCCACCTTATAGAACATTCAGCCGGACAGAGATTAAACTGGCAAGGACATCTAAAGCAGAAAAATCTGTCAGCTTCCACTGAAACCCATTAGGATCCCTGGGAGTTTTCCTAGCAAACCTTTGCCAACAGGGACAGAGTCACAGAAGTGGGGGAAATAGAGACTAAGAATCCTGCTGTGGCCACCCATCAGGGAGTATAATTACAGTGCTGGAAGGGACTCGGAGATAATCTAATCCAATGATGTTCACAGTGAGATCTGAGGAGCCCTAGGGTGCTAGGACTTGCCCCCAGGGGAGGAGGGTGAGCCTGGTAGTCAACCTAGCTTCAATGGAATTGCTCCGCTTTCATCTGAGTTAGATGTGGGGTTCATGGAAGATTTAATTAGGAAAAAGAAATGGTGATAGAAAGTGATGAACAGTCCCCATTGGATTAGTTCAGGCTTCTCAGAGTCAAGCCTTAACTTTCCTGGGGGGTGGGGAGGGGAGAAGGACTTGGAGAGGCACAGCCAGGGAAGTGAGCCAGCAGCCATGGGTGGGGTTCTGTGTGCTGCTTGGTTTCTAGACTCCACACTCAGTGCAAGTGTTTGGAAGTTCTGTACAGACAATCTGTCAGACCCCAGGACCCACTGTCAGGCTCCGAATACTTTGGATTAGAAACTTACAAGCTAAACCTCATCAATCTGCTACAGAGATCTCTAACTAGACCTCTGCCTTGGATATGCAGGATGGTCATGGCTCTATTCCTTACACCCTTCGATGACTGCGAATCACTCTCCCAGGGGAGTATGCTTCCTGCCCTGCTCTGCTCTCCATCTTCCATGGATTCCAGTTTCATGAGATGGACTCCCAGGTGGCTTATTTTCACTCGGTCCAGAGTTTCAAATTAACTGTGAGGCTGCAAGCACAGAGGTCTTGGTTTGCTACCCAGGGCATTTCCCCAAGGAAGGACTGCAGACCATTCTGGAGCAACAAGGTGGCCTCTGGCCCCACATCCATAGCCAGCAGCTTCTCCTATACTAACTTCCTTCTCCCCTGGCATGTTTCCTGCAGGAGCCAAAGCTGATGGCCGCTGGAGCTGCTGGAGTTCCTGGTCAGAGTGCAGAGGAGGTTCCCAGGAGAGGAGGAGACAGTGCAACAACCCAGCACCCCAGAATGGGGGTGCCCCATGCATAGGGAAGAGCCTGCAGACCCAGGCCTGCTGAGTACCTCTGGATACAGACTGGGAAGGATGCGGCAGATGATGTTACCTGTCCTGGCTGCTGGTTAGGACTGATTGCTGCTCTGTGTAAATGCAAACCCACAAAGGCCATTCTCTTAATATACTCATAATTTTTTTTCTAGTACCAACCTCATAATTCTTAGCCTCTACCAATAACCTGGCTCCAAAGCTGCCTCCTTATTCCAGGGGGTTGTTCCCCTTTTTCCTCTCAGAACCACTATTCTATTCTATTCTATTCTATTCTATTCTATTCTATTCTATTCTATTCTATTCTATTCTATTCTATTCAGGATGCTTAACAATAAACTGGCTGTGGTTTAGATCCATCAGAAATTATTCCTTACAATTCTGGAGGCATAGAAGACAGATCAAGAGTCAGTTCACGGGTGAGGTCTGTACTGGTTAGCCTCACAGAGCTGTGGGTGGACTTGGAAGGGTCAATCAGTAAAGATCAACAACCATTCTCTGACTTTCCTGTGAAGAGCGAGTCACGCATCAGCCAGCCTAGTGTTTCTATGTACTCTAGACCATGTACATACATGTTCAGCACGGTTGCCAAGTGACTTAGTCAGGGTTTCTATTGCTATGAGAAAATATCATGAGCAAAAGCAACTTAGGAGAAAAGGGTTAATTTCAGCTTACATGACATACTCAGTCTATCATGAAGGGAAGTCAGGGCAGGAACTCAAGGCAGGAGCCTGGGGGCAGGAACTGAAGCAGAGGTCATGGAGGGGTACTACTTACAGACTTCCTCCTCAGGGTTTTCTCAGCCTGCTCTCTTGTATCACCCTGTACTACCTGCCCAGAGATGGCAACTCCCAGAGTGACCTGGGCCCTCCCACATCAATTTTTAAAAAATACACTACAGACTTGTTTAGAGGTCAGTCTAGTGGGTTTTTTCCCCCTTAACTGAAGTTCCCTCTTCCAAAATGTGCCAAGTTGATATAAAACTAGATAAATCAAAAACCCAGGCTTACCCCTGGCTTCTCTTCGAAGTTGGTAGAATTTGTAGATATGAAGCCTTTAGAAACAGATGGCCGCTGGGCAGTGTTGGCGCACACCTTT
Organism: Mastomys coucha; assembly: GCF_008632895.1. Taxonomy (NCBI): domain Eukaryota; kingdom Metazoa; phylum Chordata; class Mammalia; order Rodentia; family Muridae; genus Mastomys; species Mastomys coucha. The sequence goes on along the minus strand of NW_022196900.1, from coordinate 64,057,096 downwards.
AATCCCAGCACTTGGGAGGCAGAGGCAGGCGGATTTCTGAGTTCGATGCCAGCCTGGTCTACAGAGTGAGTTCCAGGAGAGCAAGGGCTACTCAGAGAAACCCTGTCTCGAAAAACAACAACAACAAAAAAGTACAAAAACAAAAAACCAGATGGTCAACTGTATACACAAAAATGAGGAGGCTCTTGGGCCACTGGGAATAAATTATTAACATCGACATATGTAGCATCCAAGTGACTGCTGAGGGAGAACAAGTCAGAGACTGCAGTCTTCACATGTTACATATACACCAGAGGCAGCAAGCCCACGGGGTCTGTCTGCACCTGGATGGACTCTTTAACAGATCAATAGGGAGGAGACTTTTGAAAAAGAAAGCCAGCCTGATACAAAGCTTGACAGTGAGAAACAACATGGGAAAGGGGAACTTTGTGTGTTGGATGTGGGGACTGGAAAAAACAACAAGAGACAAAGAAAATTGGGTGTATGAAACCTATCCCAGTGCTTGTCACATGGCAAATTATTAGCATCATTGTTATTCCCATTGTTAAAACATGGTTCAGAGGTTTAATCTAAATAAACTTGGCTCTTCTATCTGAAAGAAAGGAAAGACCCCATTCTTGCTTTCTATCTTGTGAATGTAGCTCCCCCCCTCTTTAAAATTAGTTCACATTAATAATCTGCTTACATTAGTGATTTGGTAATGCATCAGCAGCTACTTGCTAGCAAGTGACTGGAGGCCAGGTGGAAGAGGCCAAGCAGGCAACTGATGAGGACCTGTCTATCTTCTTCTAAACAGGAGTTCTGTAGCTTCCAACCTTGGCTGCCCATGAGAATAACCTGGGGGAATTTCACAAACCTCCTGTCCAGAAGCTGCATCCCAGACCAATTAAATCTGAATCACTGGGGGCTGCAGTCAGCCATCAGCAGTCTTCAATGCTCCCTTGGCAATTCCAAACGCAGGCAAGGTTGAACACTACGGAGAGTGAAAGAGTCGTTATATGCCCACGAGGAATGGGGTGCATGGCACACACAAGGCTGGGGGCAGAAGGCTTGATCTTTGCTATTTTATGTAGGCTTACCGAGGACCTCTAAAGGTTTGTTTTGTAAAGCCTACTCCACAGTTAAGGAAACTAAGTCTCATGGGTCAGAACTGTGGACCAGATATTTCATTTTCTACTTCAAGCACTTGCTCACCACCCACACCACCTCACCCTACCACCCAGCTCTGTCCTGTCTGTCACTGGAGGGCTCTGCATGGTAGTTTGTGGTGCTAAAGGCAGAGAGGAGATGATGATGATGATGATGATGATGATGATGATGGTGATGGTGATGGTGATGGTGATGGTGATGGTGATGGTGATGGTGATGGTGATGGTGATGATGATGATGATGATGATAATGATGTAGGGATTCTTGTCAGGGGTGGGGAAACCTGGGAACAAGATGGGAAATTTGAAGGAAGAGACTAAAGCAGAGATTCTCAACTAGGGGGTGGCAATCCCTTTCTGGAGTTGTATATCAGCATATCACATTTACATTATGATTCATAACAGTAGCAAAATTACAGTTGTGAAATAGCACCAAAACAGTTTTATGGTTGGGGGTCACCACAACATGGGGGATTGTATTAAAGGGTCACAACATGAGGAAGGTTGAGAACCACTGCACTAAAGGATCACACATGAGCCCAGACCACCAGCAAAACACAGAACTCTTTCCCCAGCAGTGATAGCCATTAAAATAAAGCAGCTGTGGTAACCTTTTACTACATCAGTCTCTCCTTCCCAGCAGTGGTCCACCCCCACAAAACATACACCTCTCCCAGTACATTTCCCCGTAGGTCCTTTAAGAAGATCTATAATCTCAGGTTTTATAGGGAGTGGGGTGTAAACACATGGCTTAAAGACACACTCTTCAGCTTGACAGTAAGTCTTTTGAAAAGTAAATTAACGACAGAGAGAGAGGCAGTATGGAGAGAGGCTTTCTTCTTTTCCTTCTCTGCGAGGAAGATCTAAAGAGTCCCACACTCGGTGGACCTCTCCTGAGTCAGATGCCTTTAGGAGGAGAAAATGGACCCAGAGAAAGGGCAGGCTTCAAAAGCCACACTGCAGAAATGAGGGATGCCTCAGCCAAGCCTCTGTGCCTTACAGGGAAGGGAAGATGATGCCAGAAAAACAGACCAGCATTTCACTGCCGGGAAGGCAGGCTGGTCCACCGCTACCCATCCACTTCAGAAACAACTGGGCTAGGCTGGGAATGGGGCTCAGTTAATAGAATGCTAGGCTAGCACATAGGAAGGGTTAAGTTCAATCTTTAATACTATATGTCTTAGTCGGTGTTCTATTGCTGTGAAGAGACCCTGTGACCATGGTAACTCTTATTTTAAAAAGGAGGCTTGCTTACAGTTTCAAAGGTTTAGTTCATTATTGACATGGCGGTGAGCATGGAAGCATGCTAGCATGGTAGCTGCCTGCTCTACATACTGGTCCACAGGGAGCAGGAAGAAAGAGTCACCGGCCCTGGCTTGGGCTTCTGAAACCCCAAAGCTCACTCTTAGTGACACACTTCCTACAACAAGGACACACCTACCCCAGGAAGGCCATACCCACTCCAACAAGGCCACACCTCCTAGTCCTTTCAAATAGTGCCACTCCCTAGGCATTCAAATATTTGAGCCTATTATGACCATTCTTATTCATACCACCACATTATAATATAAACTGGGTGTGAAGGCTCCTGAGGAGGTAGGGGTAGAAGGAACAGAAGCTCAACTATATAGCAAGTTCAAGACCAGGGTAGGCTTGGAGCAGCTATTATCTCAAAGAAAAATCTGTTTTTTTATAGTAATACAAAATATATTTTCTTAATATTGTGAGTGCCTGAAGCTTGAAAGAGGTCTCACTGATACAAATAAAGTTAATAGGCTATTATAACTGTAATTACAATGGCTAAGTTGCAGAACACACCTAAGTTTCTAAAAGCAAAGGAATGCATGAAGAAAATGATTTTTCCAGCCCTAAAGTATGAAATTATGTTGTCTGGGGCGGGGGGGAAGGTGGATGCAGCAGCAGATAATCATATCAAATAAATTTAGTCAGTCTCAAGAAGAATAAATTTTCTCTCACTGATGGTTACTGGATTTTACATAGATACATAAAATCATGTTTGTCTATATAACACAATATAGAAGTGAGGGCCTGGAGTGGTTAGGAGTGGTTAGGAGTGATTGCTCTTCCAGAGAACCCAGGTTTGGTTCCCAGTATCCATGACAGGTAACTCACAACTGCCCATAGCTCCACCTACAGAGATCTAAAGCTCTCTTCTGGCTTTTGTGAGCACTGCATGCATGTGCCGATCATACACACAATTTTTTTTTTAAATCACTTTTTTTTAAATAGAAAAATAAAATTGTCTAGGAGACAATGAGGACTAACAAGGGAGGAGAGGTAAGAAAGGGAGGGGGAGTATGTAGGAGCATGCTTCATATACCATATATGTATGAAAATGTTTCATAATGCAGTGCCACATACATCAAATATTTTAAGAACAAACAAGATAATCAATACAGTCATGCATAGACACAGAGATAAAACCACTAGGGCTGTGTTTCTCCTAAAAGACTCAGCAGACAAACTATTGTAGGCATTCTCTGGCATTTGAAGGTGACTACATTCCTTGGCTAGTGGTCTTTCTCCCCAGAAAAATCTAACAACAACAACAACAACAATGGTAATAAGAAGAAATTTTAAAAGAAAAGAGAAACAGAAAAAAAAAAAGAAAAAAAAAGTATCAGGCTAAATATCGGCTTCCAATGATACCTGGCGCACAGGCCACTGCTGGATGCTGGAGATACTGAGCCGCAGACCCATCAGTACAAGAACTTGGAGTTTGACAGAGGAGACCCATAGACAATTGCAATGCATCCCTAATTGGGAAGAAGCCCAGAGGGGAATGAAGAAAGTCTAGTCTAGGAATCAGGGAAGACAGCTGGAAGCCAGACAGCCAGCTGAGCCCTGGAAAAAAAAGTGAAAGTCAGAAAATCAACCTGTATCACAGGAAGGGGAACGACACAGGCACAATGACTGTGTGAAGTCACAGACTAGCACTCGTGGGTGTTGTATTAGCTCTGGGGTGGTGTGTGTTCTTCTCAAGTGGGTGATAGTGAGTGTGAGCGTCAGGTGTGGCCATGGGCCTTCCTGGGAGTACCAAGTGCTGCATCTCATAGCCTTTGTTGGCTGCCTTTCTGGGGTTTCTGTGCTTGGTAATTATAACGGCTGCATTCGTAGCATGCTTTCTAATCTAAGGCCTGTGCATCACTGTACCTTCATTGTATTACTCAGCAACCCTTAAAACCATTGTCTTAAAAATCTACTCCTGTCCTTGACATTATGGACAAAGCCCTCCATGACTAGTTCCCAAGTGTGCCTCTGACCCTAGCTCCCCTCTCTTCCCAGCATTCTTTGAGCATGGCTTAAGTTCCTTTCCCAGAAAGCTAATCCAGCTATTCCAATGTATCCAAGCATATGTCCCTGAGTGGCTGTCTTCCGACATGTTCCAAGTCCCATGATTCTAGCCTACCTGTCTGTTCCATCTACTGACTTCCATGACATATGGGGACTTTTATTTCCTCTTGCTTTTTAGAACCCCAACAACTAAGATATACCTCTCTATTTTTCTCTTGGTCTTTCATACCAATGATCAAAACCAACATGGCCTTCATGTTTGGCTGTCAGAACTTGTAAGAAAGAGATTGAGAGCAAGACACTGAACAGGATTCCTGGATCCCTTGACCTTCACAAAGCATTAGAGGACAGCCAAGCCCATAGCATCCCAGAGGCACAAATTAAAGAGCAAGCTCACCCCTTTCCACCTTAGTGAGAGAAAGTCTATCAAATCAAATTAAAAGTCCCTTATTCATGGCCTTGGGATTTCCCCCTTCCCCTGAAGAGATAAAGAGAAATATATCTCCTTCCTGTATTAGCAGCTTAAAGTGTGAGATAAATCCTCCCATCCTAACCTGTTTTTAACAAATAGACTTGGCTGTCAGGTGGCATGATACATGTCTGACAGATCTATTTATCCATTCTATTTCTTTAGAGATAACACAGAGAAGTTTTATCTGTTATTTGGCCCCCTCCCCCACTCTCATTTTCCTAACCAAGCATGTGGAGCCAGCAGTTGATGGATGGATGGTGTTTGGGATGAAAAGGGACCAGAATCAGATCGTTTTGAGGATGTGAACAAACCGGATTATTAACAAGGAGTCACTGGGCAGGAGGCAGTGGGGGAAGCTGAGTGGATCTCAGACAATGGCCAATGATGGATGGAGGGACATCTGGGGCTGCAAGGTGTGGACTTGAGATAACTGGGAGCCTCTGCTGGGGTGATAATGGGAGTGCCCGGGCTCTGTGCCTGCTTCTGCTTTGAGGCCAGTGTCAGGCCAAACACTTGACTCTTGCTGAAAATCCTCCAAGAATTCCCCTCTGTACATACGGCTATCGTTCCCTTTCTCTTTTCTCTCTATGAAATGCATGTTCAAGGAAGCAGTTGGCAGGCAAGTGAGGCAGGGACTAGGAAGCACCTATAGCATCCAAGCATAGGAAGTCAGTTTAGTATGTGCCTTTTGCCAGGCGTTTGTGGGTGATGCCTTCCCTTTGTATGTGCCATCTCATAAAACTATCACATCTGTGTCACATTCATGGAGGACTCTAGGGAAGAGAGGGGACATAACTTGGGTAAAGAAAATGATGGTCTTCAGTCTCCATGCTCTGTTTACCACATAGACCCCTAGACTGTTTGATCTCTGTACTGCAGGGATGTAGGTCAGGGTCCTTTCTCTCTGGGTATTGGTGACATCCCTGAAGCTAATCTGGGTCTGCGTTGCCTGAACTGCAAGGCTGTACAGGATAGCCACAGCAACTTTGGACTGCACTGACTGCTTTGGAGCTGTGTGGTGCAACTTTAAGTTTTTCAAAGCCTACTTTTAATGATGGTCCTTGTAACACTCCCCCACACCCACCAGAGGTAGTGAAAAAGAAAGGATATGGGGGAAGGGCGAAGTGAATCTGTTTAGAAAGGTTCTTTGAAGCAACTCTTATCTGTGTTGTCTAGAAATTGGCAGTTCAGTTCATGGGTTAGCAGCAGCAGCAACACGACCTACCAGAGACAGCCAGGTCTCAGCCTTGGCAGGAGTCAGCAGGAGGGACATCAGGAGAAGTTCTCAGCTGTGCCTCTCTCAGGGAAGCCAAGATCATCGAAGATGTGGGACCCACAAGTGTGACCCAGCTAGCTGTACCAGCAAATCTAACTCAGCTTCTGTCACACTGTGGAGTCCTATGTGTGCCCTCTAAGCATCACGTGTCCTCCACGTGCCTTGCCTCAGCTCCTGCATCCAATCAGCTGGAGTCCCAGGAAGCCTCAAGAAACTGCAGTACACACAAGAAGTTTTTTTGCTCTTTCTCTCTATGGAGTCCCGACAAATGCAGCTCAACTATGCAATGTATGATGGACCAATACATGAGTGTTGTTAGCAAAGAATCCTTCATCACATGCCCTTTCATGTGCTTGCTTTAGCAGAACATCCTCTCTCTTGTGTCTGCTTCAGCAAAAATGTTCCTTCTGTGGTCCACCTTAGTCTTTCACACCTGTGTCCACTTTAATGAAACATTCCTTCATGTGTTTGCCCCAGCAAAACACCATCCAATCGACTTTCCAAAGACCCTTAAGTTTCTACTTCAGTGTGGTCTCAGGGAAGTCACTCAGTCTCTCTGAGGCTGTTCTGTCACCTGTCACAAGCAGACAATAAATCCACCTCTTGCAGGCCCTGAGAGGATTAGGCCTGGATTAGATATGTGAAGTTCTTTGTCACCAGTAATGGTCTCTGCAAATATTAGTTATTATGCTGTTACATTTCCCTTAATAATGCAAAGCTTGGGAGAGAAAAGCCCTCCATGTCCTTTATTAAGATATCCCTAGGAGCTGAGCAATTTCATGTCCTTTTATTCTCATATGTTGTAGTGGGATTTGCACTGAGACATTTTTAAGGTAGTTTTAAATGAAAACCAACAACGTGGGTTTCTTAGTGATGTCTTGAGAATCCATGAAAATGATCCTGGCAGTGATTTTGCTAAGTAAAGAGGGTTTACTGGGCCAAGGGCTGCTTCTAGGTCTAGGGATCCACACGATGTCTACATTGCCCTAAAGGAGACGTGAATCATGCACTTCTTATAAGTGAGGGGATAGAGGATCCTACCATACAGAGCTTGTTCAAGGCCATAGAGCAGTCAGCCACTGAACCCAGCCTCAGTTATCAGCACTGGCTTTGGAGCATGTCCGTGGAATATTCTACTGTGTGGCCTCTTCTCAACGTCTCTAGCTCTGCCTCAGAGGTATGACATCATGCCCCTGTCTCTATGAACAGACACTTAAGCATTTGAATGCCTTAGCTAAGAATTCAGCCAAGAATGGAGACAGGTTATTCAAAGAGGAAATGTCTGCACTCACTGAGCAGCGTGTCTCAAAGACCAACACGCTGTTGTTAGGTTATATGTGAGCAGTTCAGCTATAAGAAAAACTGGAGGCCATAGAGATGTCTTAGTATCTTAGTAGGTACTGTGAACTTGGACTACAAGCACCCACATAAAATCTGGGTATGGCAGCATACATCTGTAATCCTGGCACTAGTCAGGAGGAGACAGAGAGAGGAGGGTTCTAGAGACTTAATGGTCAGCCAGTCTAACCAAAACTGGAGTTCCAGATCAAATGACAGGGCCTATGGAAATTAAAAAAAAAGTGATAGAGACTTGAAAACTGACAAATGCATGCCAGGCATTGATGTAGGCAAACACGTGTGCACATCACCAGCTGTACCACAAATTAAAAAGTGGAAGAGTAGTCTGGAGTGGAGTCTGATAGAGCACACATGTAATTCCAGGTGGGGGTAAGAGGAGGAATTCAAAGTCATCTTTGGTTGCACAGTAACTTTAAAGGTAGCCTGGGCTCCATGAGACCCTGTCTGTCTCGAAAGAGGGGGGGGGGTAGATGAAGTAGAAGAAGGAAGAAGAGGAGAAGGAGGAGGAGGAGGAGGAGGAGGAGAAGGAGGAGGAGGAGGAGGAGAAATGAAGCAAAATGAAACAAAACAAAACAAAAGTAACCTAGGTCAGGGCTGACACCAGAAGGGGACACTAGTGGGACTTACTCTGCTATGGCAGAGGAAGCAGGGCCTAGAAGGTATCCACTACATGGATGGCAGAGGGACCACTGCCCTTCCAGGCTGTCTTTGGATATGAAATTTGAGTCAGAATATTGGAAGGCAATTTACTTTAATCTCCTGCCCACCTCTACCCCCTACACATACCAATAGTGAGATGGGAGTTTACTACCTATGACCCTTGTTGTCCTTACCAGGCTCCCATCACTGGGATGAACTGACCCTGCCAACCTTCCTGATACCACATCTTCTCCCAGGCTTCACTTTTCTTTTACAATGCATGATGGTCTGGAACAGGGTGATCTTTCATTGATGCGTAACTGTCTGTCTTTGGGGTTTCTGGGCCTGAAGTCTTGTCTTGCACCAGGTCACTAAGGCTAGAAGGCTGTTCACCAGCACGGGGCAGTCCTTCCCTTGGCCCAACTCATTCTGTTTCATTAGTCCATTACTTTATGTGGTATTTATTGACAACCCCCTAGTTCCAGACACTGTCTTTAATCTCTGAAAGAGAATACTATGCTGAATGCTACTGTGAGCAAAGTGTAGGCTGGTATAGCAATAGAGAAAAACATCTGTTCTCCATGGGTCAGATTTCCATTACTGTAACTAGACAGCTGCGGTTATAAAGTTAAGGAAAAGAAAGGATTGCTTTGATTCCCAGTCATGGTTGGTGATGCTAGGGTTCTACAACCTGTTTGAGCATGCCCCAGTGACCTACAAACTCCTATCAGGTTCTACCACATGAAGCCTTCTGATACCTTCCAATATTTCTAAGAGGAGGGCTGTGGCTTTATTACAGGTATTTGGAATCATTCTAACCCAACACTGTAGCTTACCTTAACCTTACAGGAACTGTCTGAAGGAACAGACAGCTGACACACGGAGGATGAGCTGAGCAGGAGAAGGTTCATGCTGCTGTGTGTAAGATCCTACAGGGATGCAGGGACAGGGCTCTTCTCCATTGATGAAAGCACTCGGGTCCTACAGGGTGCTGCTAAAGGCTTTCTGCACCAGGCACACTCTCTTCAAAAGATTTTTCTATAAATGCTTGAGAACCAAGATATCATTGTTTCTCTGTGTAGCCTTGGCTATCCTGGTTATCTGTAGACCAGGCTGGCCTGGAACTCAGAGATCTGCCTACCTCTGCCTCCAGACTGCCAAGGTGTATACCACCACCACCCAACTTCAGGGTCTTCTTTTTAAGACAGAAATGGCCCTTCTCTGACTGTAGTCTTGCCAGCAGCAGCTCTGTCCTGGCTCTGCACCCCCTCTTGCTTGCTGCAGTTGGCCAGCTCTTGGTAAGGATCTGGATTCTATCTGAAACTTCCTTTGTCATCTACAGCTCACATAAATTCTATCCCATCAAACTCAGACAAAAACTAAATGGGATAATTCAGGTTAAAGACTTCATAAACTGGAAAACACTCTAATTGGTATCTATTATTATTATTACTATTGTTAAAGTAACTATAACAGTTATTATCCCCACAGAAGTTATGCTATTAGCCCAAGGTCACTCTGGCAAGCCTCCTATCCTGGCATTCAGCATGCAGAGGAGCTCATGACGTTTTAAAGATCCTCCTCTTGGACATGAACATCCCTCCCACGCAGGTACCTTGGGCAGTACATGTACTCACAGTTCAGGGTTACTTCTAAACCATACTGCTTGGGCTCTGTCTGCAGAATACTTCAGCTCAGCACAGGCACACTGGGGTGAGCCACAGTTGCCAAGACTCCGAGAGCACAGTTTGCATTTATTTTGTTTAATTCCTGCATTACGTTTCCACCTCCTCCTAAGCGCATTTGTTTGCAGAAAGAGCCACGTGGGGAAGTTCAGCCCACAAATAAGAATATAATTATTACACAGTTTAGCAGTGCCTGGGCGTCACCCGGGTACTCTGCGGTGCTTCACAATTCAATTGTCTCTCCTTCAAGACCACATTTAATAGGATAAACAATTTCTGCTAAACGCAATAAATGTGAACCTGGGCTGTCATCTCCATAATCAACTCAAATTTCCCATTAGAAGTGGTGGCTTTGATTGAGATTCAGAATTTAATTTGGCGGTGCTCGCCTCCATGTGCTACTGTCAGCTTCCTGGGAGCCTCCCGTCAACCAAAGACAGAGTGGCTCTTCCCTGTCTCGGGGGAATCTTAAAAGAAGATAGATTATAACTCAAGAAAATTATACTGCCTCTGTATAATGAAAGAGATAAAACATTATTGCATTATCCTGTTGAAATAACAGCAGACAGCAAAGCAATAATATTAAGCTAAACAAGGGCCCAGACCCGTCAGTTCGATTGCAGGGGACAGGGGATGCAGAAAGGCAGCCTGCCACTGCCCCAGGCAGTGAATCCTCAGCTACTTCCCAGTTTCCTATTGACTCTGCCGGAGAGAGCTGGCCAGGCCAGACTGGAGAAAAGCTCTAGTACCATGGATGTGTTGAGCTCTCAGGGCCCAGTACCAAATCCAGCTGCTACAAATGCAAAGCAGGTATCTTGCCTGAAAACAGTTGATTGCAAATGAATCTGATGACCCAAAAATTACCCGTAGCAAACTGCTTCTCCACATCTGATTTATTCAAGAATAAACTTCACCTGAAGTTCCTCAATCAGGGAGATGTGCCCATGGGCAAACAAAAATGGAAAGAAGGAATGTAGAAGAACTATGGAGCTTTAGCCACTCTGTTTTTTTATTATTTTAAAAAAAACTAATAATAAAAAGATATTGATAGTCCAGACATCAGGAGTCATCCTGCTGTCCAATTCAAGTTCTCATCCCTGAAAGTAGTATTCGTACAAAAGCACAGTGAGCTAAGTGGAGTGTACAGACAATCTCTCAGAGGAGGGAACATGGGATGGCAGTGCATACTACCACACAGCCAAGAGCCCCCTGACCTGTTTCCCAGACTCTACTGATCTTCTCTTTCCATTGTAAATCTTGTCTACTGAAGTGATCAGCTTTCCTTGGCTCCCAGTCATGTTCTGCTATCGATCACCATCCAGGTCTGTGCCTTGATGACTGCTCCCAGACACTTCGCTTTCTTTACTGAGCATCGAAGAAGCTAAGGGACCCCAAACCACTCTCCTGACTAGACAGCTGGCAGAGGCTGATCAGTAACATGAAACGCGCAAGAACGCACACCCATGCACACATGCGCACATACCTGCACACCAACCCCTTCACACAAATACACCCAGCTTTCTGCTGCATTTTATTTCAAGAACAGTTCCATGCTAACCACAGGCTCATTCAGAAAAGGAGATGGGCCTCCTAGATTCTGGAGCCTTGTTTGCAATGCAATTCTGACATTTCCTAATGGTATGACCTGGAACAAGTCATTATATCCCCCCAAGCCTGTTTCCCATATATTTGTCTTACAAGGTTGTCATGGGGATGGATTGGTGGCACACAGAGATCATTTCATAGAGATTGGCTGTCTTTATTACTGAAGGAGACTCTGTGTTTACCAAGGGATGAACAACTTCTTTTCAATGTACTGTTTCATTATTCAACACCTACTATGTGCCTTTGTCACTACATGGTGATCAAGAAAGTTTTTGGCTCCCAGACCATGTGAAGGTAAACAAAGTGCAGAGTGGGCAAAGGGAGGTTCACCATGCAAGGACTTAGGGTTTTTCTCAACTTACTGTTTACTCAAATTATCATGCACTGAACAAACTAACATCTCTAAGGGGCAGAGTGGCATTGCTTTTTGTTGTGCTAGCCCTGGGTAGGAGCTGGTGTGCTGGAAGCCTGGCTAAGCGTGTGAGGGTTCAAGCTCACGCTGGATCACTTGCTGGGTGTGTCCCCTCCTTTAACAGTTGAGTGTTTCTGAAGCAGGACCTGAACAGGGGCTGCCTCCTTTCTGAGGAGCTGGATTGTTGCACTGCCTTTGTCTTGTTTTGTGTCCTCCAGAGCATGCAGACCAGTCAGACCAGCAACTCCACTTCCCGTCTACGGGGATGTCTGTCAGAAAGAAGGAAGGCGAATTTGAATTGGTCCTTATATTCTCTTGTCCTAGGAGGTGGGGTAGAATTGGGCAAATAAGCCAACAGGCTTTTGGAATCTGAATCTCTGATGCCTCCCTTTAAGCAAGGGTCTTTTTCTCTTGTCATTGATTTCTTCATTTGCTCCTATCTCAGAATATCTTCATATTCTACAATTATTCCTTGCCCAGGGTGCTCCTCCCTTTCCCATTAACATCATCAGTCCTATTAGCCCTTTAGACCTCAGTAAACTTGTAGTTCTTCCTAGAAGCCTGGGATCCTTACCTCTTTATCACATCCCTGTATTTTAAGCTCTCAGAGCACTTGTTGCAATTGTTGCATAGAAATGTTAAGTGTGTTTATGGGATAATCCACATAGCATTAGTCTTGTTACACCACAATCTTTCTGATGACAGGGACCATACCTGATTTGCTCACAATGAATCTCAACACTTACACTGGCATACAGAAGGCCTCCTGCAAATAAGCAATGGCTGGCAGGAAGATGAATGGGTGGGTGGGTAGACGGATGGGTGGGTGAGTGGGTGCATAGATGCATGTATGAGTGGTGAGAGGATGGATGTGTGGGTGGGTGAATGAATTAATAAATATGTGACTAGGTGGATGAGTGGGTGGATGGATAGATGGATGGATGGGCAAACATGTTGGTGGATAGATGGGTTGGTAGATGGTGAATTGGTAGGTGGGTGGACAGAGGCATGGACAGATGGATGGAAGGGTAGATGAGTGTGTAGGAAGAGGATGGGCAAATGGATGGTTTACAGATTAAACACATTAAGATACTGGATAGTTTCTCATGCATGAGAACTATGTTATCTACTGTGAGAGTGGTGTATTTTAAATGAGGTGGATACCACTGCCATTCTACACCTTGATGATTGCTGTCTATTAAGGATTAGCTTTGGTGATAGATGAGGCCGCTGAATAACTGTTTGTTTCCCCATGATAAATATGTGCAAGATGAAAGAGCTAAAGTGGACAGTTTCCAAGGTCTCCTCCAAGCAGAATCACTGTGGAAACACTGTGGTCTTGTGATTCTACACTTTGAGCAGGCCACTCTCCAAGATCTGGGTGAGATTCAATAGGAGATAACAAAGCCAACCATGACATAGAAGGACATACTTAAAGGCTGTGCAGTCAGCCATGTTTGCTAACCTGGACCTGGGTTTCTGCTTTTCTTTTGAATGGTGACCACTGATATTTAGCTTCTTTATCTGTATAATGGGCATATCACCAGTATTGTCTTCATGGGGTTGTTGTAAAGAATAAATTATTTTCTATGTCTAAAAGACTAATAATGAATCCAAAACAAAGCATTTAGTGTTTATTTTGCTTATTCAGTGTATAAGCTATCATTTTAAATGATTTATATGCCTCATTGTAAACTCAGGTATATGAGGGGTAAACAGGATCATGTCCATTTCACAGACAAGAGAGGCCAAGGGTCTTGTTCAAATCAGAGTTATTAAATGACAGTGATGAGATCTGAATTAGAGCTGAGTTCAAGAACTCAGCCAAGGGGCCCAGTGCACAGTGGGGTGCATAGAGAATACCTAATACTTTATCAGATGTATTAGGTCCATTTTTTAAGGAGGCCATCACAAGTCAAAAATGAGAGAGGAATGTAAGTTTGACAATTCTTATATGACAAAGTAGGCAAAGAATTTGAGAGTGGGAAGGAAAGTTTTATTCGCCTTTCATTTGTTAGATGTCTATCATCTATCTATGTATGTAGCTATGTGTGCATGTATGTATGTATGTGTATGTATTATGTATCTATCTATGTATGTATCTATCTATGTATCTATCTATCTATGTATCTATCTATCTATGTATCTATGTATCTATGTATCTATGTATCTATGTATCTATCTATCTATCTATCTATCTATCTATCTATCTATCTATCTATCTATCTATCTATCATCTACACTGAGAAAGAATCCCACCTGAGTGATGGAGGTACAGAAGTCAATGGGATATGGCATTTCTTACGAATGAGGGAGAGGGAAAACAACGTGAAAAGCATTATGTGTCCATATCTTCAAAATCTTGTGAGCATCTTCAACAGGAACTAATTCTGCTGAAGGGGTAGGGAGTGTTATAGGAATTTTCACGCACGCGTGCATGCACACACACACACACACACACACACACACACACAAACACACACCCTGGATTTGGGTTAGATAATACAAAAAGGACATAAGCTTTCTGCCACAATCTAAGAAGGGCTTGGGAATGTCACACCTTAGCAGTCCTACAGCATGGTGCATTCTCAAAGGTAGAAATGATAAAAAGCCAGGCAGGATCCTGAGCACCACAAAGACAGCCTCTGAGTCCCTACTCCACCTTGTTCTTGTTCTTTTCAGACATTTTTCCAGAGTGTGTTTAGCCAACCAACTCTGGCAGATACATTACCTTTCCGTTTGGTAACCTCACAGGCTAAGCCTTGGAAGCCAGCAGGGCAGATGCACTCACAGCGGGATCCTGAGGAGAACAGGCAGAGAGCATGATCACACCCTGGAAAACCCAGACCCAAGAGCTCAACCCCAAGCACCTGCATTTCCATCAGGTAGGCATGAGAACAAAACAGTGAGTGGGATGCTATGTAATGTGCAGACAGGCAAGACCTGCACCTTTCCTGGGCAGGAAGGGCCCTCATGAAGGGGTGTTTATCGCCATTATGAGGATTATATGGTGCCATTGAGAAAATTGCTCCATAGTTGATCTTTGACTCACACTTCTATGCTTTCAGGATCAGATGCTGCCTTAGCATTCCCTGAGGCCAGCCATCTCTCACCACAAGTAATAGTCTGGTCTCTGCTTAAGCTCCTCTAGGGAGGTCCCCGCTATTTGAGTCTTGCCTCTTCTACCTTTGGCAAGTTCTGAACCTTTGGAAGTGCTTCTCTATATTAGGAATTTGCCCCCTTGGAGTATCTCTCATCTGATCATGAAAAATGTCTCCTCAGGACAGACTCTGTGAATGTCCTCATCAGACTCCATATTAACCCATGCCTCTATTCTACAAGCTGGTAGACACCAGCTGCTAAGTTCTAAATTTTTTGCCAAGCAAGAAACACTACAGTGATCCTAGACCCAAACTCTGAGCTGCTGAGCTGATCCCATTTCCTGCGAATTGACCATCATGCTCACAGCTCCAAGCTTCAGCTAAATGCTGCTATAACACACGAGGCCCCCTGGGGCTGGAGTCTAGATACCCTGACAGCAGAATCCCCCTGCTGCCACTTTGTTGACTTCTTGGGAAGTAAAAGTGGGCAACGAGTTGCCCCAGAGTCAGCATCCCTGCAGATGATGCCTTCCACGAAGAACCCCAGGGCTCTGAAAAAGTGGTACCTTTCAGGACAGGGACTCCATTGCCTCTGCAAGGAGCACAGTGACAGGAGCTGACCTCCATCTGGAATTCTTCTAGAGCCTTCTTTATGTTCTGCTTCACTGTGCTGGAGTACGCAAAGTCTGTGGCTGTCACAAGCTCATACAGGGGCTCAACCTGGGACAGAAGAGACAAAATGCACATCACCGAGAGGCCAAAGCAAAGCTACAGGGGAAGGACAGTCAGAGAGGGCAGTGCATGGAGAATGCAGGAGGGTACCCCTCAGAAGAGGACAAAGGCTACATACGGCATGCAGCTAGATGCCCTCCTCTCTGCTTCCCCCACCTGGGAGACACAAGTTCATCTGTTCAAGCTCAATTCAATTAACAAAGAATACCTACTAAGTGCTAGACATGAATCTAAAATAACTGTAATGTATGAATCTATTCCTAGGGACTTCTGAAGCCAGAGGCAGACACTAGTGTAAACAGTGGCTTAGAGACAGTCTCTGACTTGAAGTTAGACTTGAGATCTCTCAGCCTTAGGAAGGCAAGACAATGATTCCTCTCTAGTTAAAGCATATTTGTGAACTTCCCAGGCTAGTGACAGCTTCTGTCAAGAGTACTGTACTGCAGCCAATGTCAGGGGATCTGTCCCAGTCAGCTCCTGGGTCATGAGAAGCACAAAGCTCCCGGGGTACAATTTTGCCAAGCTGTGTTCCAAAGGTCCTGTGGGTCAAATGTATTTCTGCCTTGATATTTTCAGTTCATGATAGGTTTATCTGGAACCAGCCCCACAGTGGGCCAAGGTGCGTGGTTTCTACACCACAGGGTTTCACAGAGTAACAACGAAACCAGCACAGAGAAGCGGGTGCTGGGAGGGGTAGGAGGAACAGGGAGAGGTGAGGCAGGAAGGGACTCATCTGCCTTGATGTGCCTGGAAGGCGATCATTTGGCAGCTCTTTGGCTTACTTTAGGATTGTAGTCCCTGCAACATCACCTTCTACTTTTATGGGAGTCACTTGTGTTATCAAAAAGCTCACTCCAGGAAGCCTCGCCCAAGGTTCACAGTCTCTTCCCTCAGAGGCCTCTGCACTATTCATTTGAAAATATTCTGCTTTCCAAGTGTTTCTTTGTTTTTTTGTTTGTTTGTTTTTGTTTTTGTTTTTCGAGACAGGGTTTCTCTGTGTAGCACTGGCTGTCCTGGAACTCACTCTGTAGACCAGGCTGGCCTCGAACTCAGAAATCCACCTGCCTCTGCCTGTCAAGTGCTGGAATTAAAGGTGTGGGCCACCACTGCCCGGTCCAAGTGTTTCTTTGTCATCCTTAAACTTTTTCATACAAAGTCACCATTTTCTTCTCTGATTTGATAGTAAGCTCGCAGGGAGAGGCTTGGCACTGCTCACTCTTTCATTTGGGCACAGCCTCAGATTAAGGGTAAAGAGGATAGCTGGCTGAAGAGTGTCTGAGTGAGGCAGTGGGCATGGGAGACGGGGCAAGGGTTAGAAAAGTACAAGCGGAAACCAGAAATCGCAGGTGTTGGTCACTCTGCACATGCGCATCAGTGGCTATGCATCTATGGGTGAGAAGAACTAGGGGCCACCCGCTGATTTGCTGTGTTCTGTTCCTCTTAGGGACACAGCTCCAGGGCCTGGTTCCTCTCCAGATTTTGTTTGTGATCCTGTCCTAATTCAGCCCTGGAGAGTTTAGGGTCTGTCTAAATGCAGGCAATCATGCCTAATAGAAGCCTCCAGTGGGAAGAAAATTGCTTCCATTTCTTAATGCATCTGATGCTGACCTTCGCTCCAGTGGGCAAAGCAAGGCCCCTTGGAGGTCCCATTGTCTCACCGGTCTGTGGTCAATGAATTGATCCAGAGGCTGTTTGCAGAGAGACCAGCCTACTGGTCCCACATGGGGGAGGGTAAAAGGAGGGGAGCTTGGTTCACACCCCTGACAAGGTTCTCAACAGTCAGCTTTTGGCTTTTGCTCTGAGCTCCTTGAAAGGCCTACTTTAACAACCATGGCATTTTCCTACCAAGACACAGCACTAGCTGGCAGCCAAATCTGAAAAAAAACCTCCCTACGTACAGTGTATCTCAGAAACAGAGGGGCTTCTGGCCTCACAACAGGGTGATGATTAGTGAAATTGTCAGGTGAAGAATAGCTCCAGGTGGTCACATGACTCATTAAAGCACAAACAAACAAACAAACAAACAAGAACTCCAAGATGAAAATCCTGGTACTATCATCAGCCTTGGAGTCCAAAGCCTGTTCCCCTCCTAGTTTAGTATGGTTACTAATAGAGTGTCTCAGGAGTTTCCATCTCTAGCCTCACCCCCATGTTCTCCAGAGTTTGCAGGCTATGTGGTTTTCTTAGGTGAAGCAGAAGCCCCACGGCTTCAGGGCAGCCACTTACATTTATGTTAATATGGCTGTGCCCAGGATTTGTTCATTGTCTTGTTTCTTGTCTTCCTTCTCCTTCGTCCCTTCCTCTTCTTTCCCTTCATTTCTTCTACGTCTCTCTTCTGTACCTCTCTCTTAGATACTCCATCTTGAATATGATGGTCACGGGGTCTCCTTTAACACACTTGCCCTTGGGAAATTTTTTTTTTCCTATCACAGCATTTTTGAGAGGATGCTGGAGAATACCTGTTATGCCCCAGGCAAATCTCTGCACTGCACCCTGTTGTTCTTAACCACGTCAGATAATTCTCACCAGAGCTAGCCACCACAAGGAGATGACATCCGTGCTGTATATACACCCCCTAACTCTTCAAAGCAGTTTATATATATATATACATATATATATATATATATATATATATATTAGACTTATGGACAGCCAGATAATCCCACACTGGTCTATATATGTAATTTTAATCTCACCTTTTCACTTACCACAGTGTGAGGCTCTCCCAGTGTGCCTCAGCCTGTGCTGACAGAACAACTTTCCACAGCTTCAGGATACAAGGACAGACTGGTTGCTTATGCAGCTGCTCTTCTTTTTAGCCTCCAGTTGATATCTTTGCCATTTTAGCCTTTGCTACCACAAGTATTCAACCCAGTCTGTCGTTATACATATTTATTTACAAAAAATCAAAACCAGATCAATAGCTGACAACATTTGTAAGAGTACGGAGATACTGGATTTAAAAATATCTCCCTAGACTAGAGCCAAGTCACGCTGCATCTTACCTCACAAAGGGCCTCTCAGCACTCACAATGCTTTAAGTGTTACAGATTTTAAATCATTGTCAATTTGATGGGTGGAAATAACAGTTATGATGTTTTTTATTGGTAGACAGGTTAAAATTTTGGAAATTTATTAGTCAACTGACGGGTGTCCACTTCTTTAGAGATTGTACCTTTCTTATGAGTTGTGTCATTTTTCACACGATAAAGAGATTCTTTGTGGTAAGTCGTCGTCATCATCATCATCATCATCATCATCATCATCAGTGAACTATCTACCTATCTGATATGTTGACATGTACCTACTGACTAACGTTTGTTTCTCTGGTGTAGGTGTGTGTGTGTGTGTATGTGTTCATGTTGGTGCACATGGGGGCCAGAAATCTCAGCTTTGGGTGATGTTCAGCACCCATGTGTCTGTGTTATTTTGAGGCAGTCTCTCAGTGACCTGGCACTCACTGATTAGGCTAGGCTGTTTGGCCGGTGAGCCCCAGTTGTCTTCCTGTCTCTCCCTTCTCAGCACTGGGATTACAAATGCCGCCCAGTACATATGGCTTTTTAAAATAAGGGTCCTAGGGATTTGAACTCTGGTCTTCATGATTGTACAGTGAGAATTTTACTACTGGGCCATCTTCTAAGTCCATAACTGACAGGGATTTACTAAAATAGTGCTAACACATTACATTTTATAGCTTCTTTTGCTTTGAGAAAATCAAGACTTAAACTCTCCTTTTGGATATAGCCTCTCAAAGGCAGGCTTACATGTGATAGGGCAGCGGGACACTCCAAAGCCAGCCAGAGTAGGGCTGCATCTCTGCAGAGGAACATGTGGTAGAAATGTAGCTTCTCAAAATCAGGCTTGCACGGGCTAGGGGTACATTTCTTTAAAGGGAAGTTTGCAGATAGTAGGGCTACAGGTTCCCAGAGGCAGGTTTTCATGTGGTAGGGCTATAGTCTTCAGAGGTAGATTTGTGCATGGTAGGGCTGCAGGTCCTCAGGCTTTCCATGTATCTTGTTCCGATTACGGACAGGTGAGCAGGATCATGGAGTGAAGTAAATGAATTCTTCTGGCCTTCTTCAGAGCCATTATCAGCTGTTATCTGAATGTTGGAATGTCCATATTGGGCAGAGCCCTCTTCCCAATACTTCTTGGACGTGTGTAATTGGGAAATTGACTCATATTGAACTAAGATGCTAAGGTTTGCTTGTTTCTCTGCAGCATGACCTTGGCTATTCGGACCTCTGTGTGAGCACCATTCATACTTTCTCTTCTACCCTAGGCAATTCAATCTCTCCTTCATCAGCTTCAGTCCAAGTGTACCATCTAGCTACCTTGACCCATACAGAAACACATGCAGATGATAGACCAGTGTCCATTTAAACACAGGACACCCAGTTACATCCAGATATCAGGTAAGGAGCAATTAAAGAGTCAGTACATTCTGTAAAATACATAGGAGAGGCTTGAAACCAAGACAGTTATCCCTTCCGTATCTGAATTTCAAAGCTGGATGATCTGTATTTTCTGCTATATCTGACAACCCTTTTTGTTTTGTCTCAAAATGCCCGGGGAGTTTACCCACTGAGGAACATTTCACCAGGCCACGAGCTTTATCCTTTAAAGACCTAAGGTCACTGAAACACTGCATGCTGGAATGACTTCAGTGTTTGATTTTTTTACTCCTGGGGGATACATTTGTTCCTAAAAAGAAAACATGTCAGCAGGGTGTGTTGCAACATTGTTTTGTTTTGTTTTCAGTGTTTCTGCTTAGGTTTCAACCCGCATTGTGGGTGCAGGGCAGATTCTGTACTATACGCCTAATGAATGTATGGGCACACTTAATCTCATCCTTGGCTCCAGAAGGAGTCTTAGTGTCTTAGATGTCTACTTCTATACCCTATCTATCACATTTCTCCCCCGTTGGTGTTTGAATCTCTTTGTCTTTTGTTTCTGTATTATAAGAGCATTTTTATAGTACCTTCCACCTCAGTGACTCGATTTTCTGCAGTGTCAATTCTGTTCTTTATGGTTTCCAATGTGGGTTTTAATTCTGCCATTGAGCTCTCGGTTCCCCACACCCAGCTACTTCTCTTTCATCTGATTAGTGTCTAAACAGCTCAGCTTCTATTTTTATTTCATAAATTCCTCATTTTCTTGAATTTTATTGTTGTCACAAAGCAAATGCATTCTCAGATTTACTTCCATCTTTCTATTTTATAGACATGTGCTCATTTTCTGCAGCTTGAACATAATTCCCATCTTTTGTGTTAAAACAAATCTCTTTATTTATCCATTGTCATCTCTAACTCTTCTTTTAACAAGGTGCCACCTCTTCCTGTCTGTGCTTACCTGGAAATGACACGAGCTGGTTCTTGCTTGCATACCTTGCGTCTGCAGAAATCTCAGCTCAGCTCTTCTCAAAGGACACATTATTATACTCAGGCAGTGGCACAGAAATTGTTTATCCACTGGGCTTTCCTCTCCTGAAAATCAACTCCAGCCTCCTGCAAAGCTGCCTCAATAGAGAGGCCCTGTTCTGAGATAATGTGAAGCAGCCGGCAGTTTCTGAGAGCAGAGAGAGTCCATGAAGCGGAGGGATGGATGAACATGTGTTTTCAGTGCAGGTGACAGATGCGCAGAGGTGCACAGAGGTCTTCTGCACTTCTGCCTCTCTCCTGCTGTGCTCCTCCAAATACTCTCCTCTATCATGCTCCACTTGACATCACCGGTTTGAGCTCGTGTGACAATCTCTAGCTCAGACAGTCACATTTTTCCTCACTGGGTAACCAAGCCACACTTGCTGGGTTTCGGTTTTAACAGATATCAGGTCGCATACCACAGGACAGAGCTAAAATTCAGATACCTATTTTCCTCTCAAGTCACTGTTACCTCTCCTACCTGGCTGTGATGCCATCTGGTGTCACCATGGTATCAATCAAGCTTGGATTTCTCTGGAGCTGCCTATAACCCATGGCTGGCTGTATCTCGATTGTGATTGTCGGTGCCTGCGCTCTGCGTGTCACTCGTGACCAAGTACAGAGGCAAAAATTGAATGGCAGTCTTCTTGTTCTGTGAAGCTGTTCATCTGATGCACAAATACAGGTCCTGTTGGAAAATCGTCAGGGTCGGGACTGCAGAGTCAAGGTCCAGTCTCCCATTTTCCCTCCTTGACTGCAAAGAGAACTCTCAGGGGATGGACATCAGTCCATCAATGACAGTCCAGACAGCAGCAAGAAGGGAGTGATGTAAGGCAGGCGATGGGTACCGTGCAGACGTCCCCGCAGGCAGGGACCTACCATGGCTGATGTGTGTGACAGTTCTGTTTTAACAAGCATCTGTTTAGTTTATTTACAGCTGCAAGATTCTTGTGTGGGAGTGAGGTGGTTAGAATCATTATTTTTCTTTTTTTGTTTTTTCAAGGAAAGAGGTCAGATTCTCTTGTCTAGACCTAACAGATTCCTGAAGAGTCACAGATGACCATGACCTTCCTGACTCTTGACTTGTCACAAAAGAAGTCAAGCACATTAAACTTGGAGACTACTGAAAGCATCACTCTAGATAAGGTTCCTGATGCCCTAGCAGAGTGTTGTGAACTCAGCAGGTGTTCCAAACAACAAACTATTAACATACCTTTATTGCACTACCCTGAGAGATGGGTATGCATACTGCTGATAGACTGTCCTCCCTAAGAGCCTCTTTTGTGTAGGCAAGTCTTTGTTTTCCTCTGGTATCTTCTTAAAGCATGGTAGATGGTTCCCTTAGTAGTTTGGGGACCAAGAGAGGAACTTGGGATCTTTAGGTGGCATGGAGTGCTGTACCTATTCTAACCTATTCACCTCACATCTGTTCTCTATTCTATTGCAAGTCACTCAAGCATGGGGCCTGTGCCTTGATGAACTACACGTTCCGTACACAGCTCATTGCAGACTCTCTGAATCCATGATCTACACAGAGGTGGGGTGGGTATAAAGGCTGCATTACCTTGATCTTGATGATTGCTGGGTTGTACTGCACAGCATCTCCCCATTCCTTCATCAGTTCAGCAGTTGGCAGCTCCCTGTATGCCAAGGTGGTGATGTACTCACTTGTCCCTCCTCGCACAAGAACTACTAAGTCTTCTACCATGGTGCTCCTCTTATTTCTGTCTGGAATGGGCAGGAAGAGTGGCATGGAATCAAAGGATCTATTTTTATGCCTTGGAATTTACTGAAGCTAAACAAACCATTGAGATACTACGATCTGTAAATTTGTAGGGAATGTGTCTGGGAGACAGGGGAGAACAAGACATGTTCCTGACCATAGGGAAGCGATAGGGTCTAGGGCTATTGGAAACTTAACCCAATTATGCATAGTACAAATGAGGAAAACAAGGAAGGAGTATTCATGATGAACAAATTCAAATGCCTGTTATTGAGTCAATGTATAGGAGATAGAGATAGAGAGAGAGAGAGGTAGAGAGATACACAGACAGAGAGAATTGTACATAGATGATAGATATACAGAAAGACATAAGTAAATAGACATGCAGATGGGAAATAGATGACAGATAATAGATTAGTAAATAGCTGGGCAGACACGGAGGGAGGCATCGTAATTAGTGGGGCTTTGTGGGTTCTGGCAATGTCCTGTTCAGGGACCTGGTTAGGCACTAAGCTACAAGCTATTTTAAAAGAACACCTATGTTTTATATATCCAGCTCTGCCACTATGAACAAGTAATCAAGAATATAAACAGTTCAATCTCAAGTGCAAGTGTCTGCTCTAAGCTGGCAGCTAATTCCTATGTTTGTGATTTACTAGATGCTGTTTCCAGTTTGGGATGCTTCACATAACAGGAACTAGGAGGGAGCAGAAGAGCTGGGTACAGAGCACTGCCATTGGGCCTCATTCCTATTCGACGTGTACTAGACTCCCATCTCCCCAGACTCCATACAAGCCTTTGTTCCTGGACCCTGACTCTACACTTTCACCCCCAACTCAAGCGTCTCTATTTCTGCCATGTGGCCTCTGCCATGTGACTGGTGGTATGCCACATTTCCTAATCTCTTTGGCATGCCTTATCTTAGCTAAGGCTCAGTCTATGCGATCTTGCCTTGGCCTCCAACATTCTATATCCAGCCAGTCCAACTCTTAGCCCCGAGAGCAAAGTGATACTATTTGCAAACTCTGCCAACTCTGTCCTAAGGTTTCAGCCTAAATATTGGCCTTTTTGCCTTCTATCTACTCTACATGGTCATTGTGAAAATGAGAATTCAACCTCATTCATTTTTATGTATTCTAGTAGGAAGTAGGTGGATAAAGATTATTATGTTCATTGAAATGCATTGAGACATTCCACACAAAGAAAACCTGGGACCAATAGTGCTGAGGAGAGAAAGGTTGAAAGTGCAGAAGTCACACAAAGCTGTCTCACCTTTGATTTCATCCAGAATGTCTTTGCATTTCTTTTCGGACACACCCAATTTGAGATAGACTTTATAGATGGTACCACCAAACTGGAAACCGTTACCAGCACAGGCAGAAACATGGTCAAGAGTGTAATCTGCAGAAAAAGGGAAGGATGTTTATGACCTTCTAGGTAACTTGCTCTGTGCCTTTTCCTATGATTGACTCTAACTTAAAACCTTCCCAGCATCAGAGTTCAAACGAACATGTCATCAATCTGAAGACAAGAAGTACGGTGGGAATCACAGAGACCCTGTGAAGATCAGTCGCAAGTTCCTGTTCTCACCTCCTTCTCCAAGCCCATGAGGATATTGACATCTTTCAAAGAGGTCCCAAGCTCAGAGCTATCGTCTCTAAAAGCCAGGCTCTTTATCCAGCATTCTCTTAGGGTTACTTTTGCTGTGATGGACTATCATGACCAAAAAGCAACTGAATCTTGATTTAAGTCTGGCTGAGGAAACGAGAGGGTTGTTAGCTACTAGGCTTCCTATCATTTTTAAGGTAGACCATAACTTCCTTAAGAGTATTCCAAACCCTTGAAACACAAATCTCATTGAAATAATGGGTGTTGCAAGAAAAAAGAAAAAGCCCATGTGATCATGCAAATTTGCTAACTGCATGAAGCGTTTGGGAAATTGTATTTTTCCCCCTCCTTTTTGCAGTTCTCTGGAAAACTTCTAAAGGTGGCATCGATTTTATTTTTCCCTTAATTGTGTGACTTTCTAGGCCACTTATAGGGGGGAGTTTTAGAAACCATAGAAAGAACCTTTGGAACAACTCTTTCAGAGGAAGGTACCTTTGATCTTGGTGGACTTAAGTCCTGAACACATGCATTTACATTATATGTCCTCCTGCAAGTACATTGGAATTATGTCTAAATCCTATCTACTAATAGGACCATGTGATCTAGACCAGTTCATATAACCAGACAAGTGCCCAATCCTGAGACAGAATACTGGATTGGAAAGCAGGATTCACACCCTATACGGGTAGTTGAAGACATTTGAAAAAATCAGGAATGCCTGAAGGCAAGATGGTGTGAAGGAGAGAAGTGTTGGGATTGACCATAGTCTATGGACTACAGTAGTGTGACCCCTCACTAAACTATCATCTGTGGACCTTGAGCATCATCTCCAGGGATGGCTGAAAGACAGAATTTGGGTAAAACCTTGGTCCTACTGGAGCAGATCAATCACTTCAAAGATTTGTCTGTAATTCACATTCATCAGAGTAAATGGAGCACTGGTCCCAGGATGAGTTTATTAACTGTAAAAATTAATATAAGGAGTAAGGAAATGGCTCAGCAGGCAAACTGCTTGTCCTATAAAATAAGGAGCAGAGTTCAGATTCCCAGAAATCCAGGTGAAGGTCAGATGGGCATGGTGTTCTCTACACAATTACAGCCCCTGAAGGTAGTATCCCACAGCAAGCTGGCTAGGGAGACTAGCTATATCAACCACCACACTATTATGTACACATGAGCTCACACATGTGTATATAATAGTACACTCATACACATGCAAAAATAAAAAACCCAACCATGATATACATACACACATACACAAATATATGTCAAATGAAACAAAATATAAAATTTGAAGGTACAACTGAAGAAACTTGGTGTATAGAAAAGAAAGAAAAATAATTGAGGTTGATGCCTAAGATTTTGGCTTATGTCTGTGGCTGGATGGTGAAAACATTTCTGAGATGTGCAAAACTACAGAGGAAGCCAGGTACAGTGATCTGGTGATTCAGGATGCACATGTGACTCAGTGCACGAGCTTGGATCTGATTGGATATAGTTAGTCGCAGAGAGGAGGATTAGCCAAAGAGAGAGCTGTACTGGGAGGACTGACACAGCCTAGCCAAAAGGAGGAGGATAACGACTCCACCAAGGTCCCTGTGAAGATACAGCCAGGTCAGTGGAGGAGAATGGGAGCACAATTCATGACTCTTGCTCTAAGCATTAGTGTAAGACTCTCCTATCCCCCATCCCTCCTGTGCTAGCCAGGAATGGCATGTCCCTCAGACAGCGCACCTCCTCGCTCCATGGCATCTTTGTTCATGATAAGCGTGTACTCGTAGATGCCCCCAAGCACGGCTTCAGTGATGAAATGGGTCCCAAAGTCACGGAGGAGATCTCGGTATTCCCCATAGCTATACTCCAGGGGCAGACTCTTGACCCTCTGAAGGAACTCGTAATGGAGCATGAGGTTTCTGGACTTCAGCTTGTAATGTGCAACTTCAAGGACAGAGCGTGCATGCAGAAACTTGCTTTTCTAGATGAAATACCAACATAGGGGGAAAAAAAATCAGACCTTTACACTTAGCAATCATGAATGGGAAGATGAACTTTACACCCAGTTTTTGCCGAGGGTCGTCACACTTATGATTCCTTTAGGATATCTGAGGGAAGATTTCAGTTCTCATGAATATTCCAGCATCCTCTTTATGCTGGGTGAGTACTGATCTTGTTACAGGAGCAAATGTGGACAGAGAAGGAGAACCAGAAGTCTGCACTACAGAATGAATGTAGCCACTAGAGGCCACTCAGATGGGGGTAGTATTTGCTAACTTGCAAGCCCTTCACCATTTGCCTATGTCTTTTATAAACAAGACCCCGAACAATTCAAGTCCCAAAGTGCTTTGGGAAGGTGACTCTTGGCAGGAGTCAGCCAGCCATAGTCTACAGAACGTATCTACTATCCGTTTTGCAATCATTTACATATTCCCATTCACTTACATATTGTCTCAGCTTTTGTCACACTGCAGTGGCAGAGTTGTGTAGTTGCAACAGAGACCCTTCCCTCAATATTGTGTAAAGCCTCAATTTTTTTGCTCTAGTCCTTTTCAGACAGAGTCTGGTGTCCCCTGGAGTATAGACTAGATACTAGTATTGCCAGATGCAAGCTAGGTATCAGAACATGTGAGATGAGGGGTCCTTGTATGGGAGAAAGCAGAGATGGAAGAAGTGGGGGCCCTGTCTATTCTAACCAAGTCTTGCAGCTGAAGAGCTATGCAGCCTTGATTGTGCTGTCACAGAAAACCCATACTGTTCATCCTGGCTTGCTGTCACTCCATCCTCCTGTCCAGTGGCTCAGAACCCCTTTTCTCACACCACCACTGCCTAGTCACTGGGAACTTGCATCACACCTTTTCCAAACTTTCTAGGTTCTAGCTCCTCGCTGCAGCTTTGTGAAAGTTGTCAGAATCAAAATGGAGCTGGCTGTGTCAGCCCTAACAAAAAGTAAGTAAGTAAAAATGCACCAGGCTTGGAAGTTAGGAAGGATGAGTGATCATACCCAATTGTCTAACCATAGGAGCTGCCATGGAAGACAACCACAGCAACTGTATACAAAACTACACTACTTCAAGGGCCGTTGTCCAGCAACTGCCTGGCTTCCCATGCTCTTGGTTCCTTGTGGACGAGGATCTTTGTTTGCAATCCCCTCATTTTTACCTTTAGAAACTTCCTTTGCTTCAGTCCCCTTGAGACATGCATAGCTTACTATAGCCTGCTCACTCCCACCGCACTGTTCTGCAGTCCCCAAATACACAAAGGCATCCTCTGGGAGCTTTGCTCTGATTGTTATTCAAGTTGACATATTATTATAAAACTTCCCCTCTGTTCTCCCTTTCCTCGCTAACCTGTTTTCAGTGCCCTAGTCAGTGTCAAGATCCTAAGCCTCTGATAATAATATAATAAAACACCTTCCAGGCAAAACCAAAACCAAGCAAAACATGGGTGCATTCGCTCACTGTTGCCTTCAGAAGCAATCTACTCTCTTACTTTGGAAACATAGCCTTCACATCCTATCCACCAGTGCTCTGAGCAGTGTCAGCTGCCCTGACATTGAAGAGTTCCTCTCCATGCCTGTCCACTTCCATCAGCCACACAGTGTATCGACCCTGATCCAACTCTGTACAGATCCCCAAACCTACACGAGGTAGTTATGTGCTCACTCGGCCCTCTGCTTCTGAGCTCTTCCCTTTCTTCTGGTCATGAGTTTACCTGCCTTTCAAATCCCTATTTAGCTCTTGATTATTGAATACAATCCCTGGAAGTCCCAGACAGACGCTCCCTTTTTTAGGCTTGTATAACATATCACTTCCATTTCCTTTAGGATATACATTATGTTATATTGCAGCTGATATAAATGATTAACAGTGATTTATTGCTTACAGGCTTACATCTCCCACTGGACCGAGACTAAGAAGGCGAGATAATTCGTTATATATTTTAAAGAGCTTCAAGAGACAAGTATGAAGATGCCCAACACAAAACTTACAAATATTTAAAGAGACAGAAATGCTGGTTACTCTGATTTTGTCATTATATATTACACATATGAAGCAAATTATCACACTGTAACCCATAGATATTTGATTTTTCAGATAATACATTTAACCAGACAAAAAAGACCTTGTAGAACTTGTGTTAGGACCCAAGGCTTATTATGTCTAGTGACATACATGTTAGTTGTGTAAAATTGGCTATTCGTACTGGGGAGGCAAGCTCAGGGGGGAGGCAAGAGGAGAAAGAAGGCGGTACGTGAAGATGCCTACTGATTTCTCTTATAATAAAGCAAGTTCTGGTGGTTGGTCCTGTCCATCATTCCTACAGCTTGGTGGTGAGTGCCTACTATGTGCCATCTAGAGAGGAAGGAAGCAGGTCTGTCCCCAAGAAGGCCCAGCCTATAAGACGAGTCAGCAAATGGAAGATAGCTACAGATTACTTAATGCTGGCCACCTGATCCCTACTGGTAACTATATCTGTAGCAGGGGCCTGATTGAGATTTCTTTTCTTTTTCTTTTTCTTTTTTTCATATAAACCATTGTAAACTTTAGGGCTTGGTCTCTTTTCTTTCATAACCCCTTAATTTCCTACCACATCAGTCCTGAGCTGAAAATTCTCAATAACTAATAACAAACACATACCTTCTTTACACAGAACTCAAAGTCTCAAAGCTGCCCATCACCTGTTTCTTTAACACATCGCTCCAACTGCTTCCTGCTTTGTTCTTCATGGTTACCAAGGAATACATAATGATTAGATTAGCATTGTGGAACATCTCTGGGGCAGCACATGCATGTGAAGGGCAAGATGGGAGTCACACTGTGTGTCAGGACAGCACCAGGCAAAGCTACCTGGGCTAGTAACCACATGGGAAACTGGTAAGAGGTAGAAAGAAAGCAGAAGAAAGGGGGAGGGGTGTCAAGGCAATCCCACCAGATGCCTAAGAAGTCCCAAAAGTGTTGGGTCACAGTCCAGACACGGATCTCCAACAAAGGTCAAGTTGCAGTGGGTTGAAACCCTTCAAATTCATAGGTTTCATTTGGGCAAGTCTGCTTATTAAGCATATCGAAAACCAAAGGGCAAGGCTTATCAAAAGACCAAGAAAATACGACTCCATGGGTAAGTCAATGTGAAACTAAGAGATGATTTATGAAAACTTTATTGTTTACTTGGACCAGGTGGAATGTGGAATATAGACACAACCGTGAGCATAAAATAATACACATACATTTAAAAAGTAATACCCTGATTTTTTTCAAGAGCAAGAGAAAACTTTAAGTTTTAAAGGTGGGTAGGGGTTGGTAGGAGGATCTGAGAGGAGTCAGAGAACGGCAATGAATAGGATCAGAATATGTTTATGAAACTCTCAAAGAATAAATGAAAACATCGTTTACAATGAATAAATAAAAGCATCGAACAGGTACTTACAGTGTGGGAGAACCGTTTGGTTCTGCTAATGTAATGTTTGCCTTCGTTGCTCTCTTCTTTCACTCCAAACTCAATAAGCTTACCCACTTTAAAGCCAAACTTGAAACTAGACTTGCTGGTTGCTTTTTCTGTTACATTACGTTCAAAATCCGAATATGATTCATATTCTGTAAGTGCAAATTCGTATTTGCCTTGGGTCTATAGAAAGAGAAAATGTGCTTTTCATATGTCTTGGTTCAAATCCTCATCATCAGACATTCACTGTGGTCTTACTATATGGCAGAGCTGAGCCAGTGACTCTTAAAACAAAAATATCAGGGACAGCTTACACCCAGTACCTCTGCTTCAGCAAGACAGACAGACATTCAATAATCTGGTCCATGTTCAGAGGCTGGATTTACTTGAGTTCTGGTTGGCAGGAAAGCAGGGGATCGGGATGTCTAGAGCTGTGGATTGGTCTCGAACTGAAGTTTGAAGCCAAGTGGGAGGGGCCTAAGCAAGTGCATCAGAAGATATAAGAGTGAGAGGAATGGGAACGTGTGGCAAGAGCACATTCTGGCACTGGGATATCTCTTGTTCTGGACTGGGGCACACTGCTAACATAAGCCAAGAGAGGAAGGAATGGGGTGGTCATTCTGGGACAGGAAGGGAGTTAGAATGGAAAGAAAAAATCAGAAAGAGGAGTCACAAGCCAAGGAGGTGCTATTGCCACGGGCCAGGCCAGCCTTGGTCCTTCAACCCGCAGGAGAAATAGGGTCCTGTGTGACATGCTATGACGAGTGTGGTACACTGGAGATGGGACAAGGAAGCAGCGGGGGAGTGGAGACTGAAGGAGACTACTTTGCACACTTGTCTTAGGTTACTTAGCAGAGCTATATGCTAAGTCATTCGTGTTCATTGTCCTTGCAAAGTGGGAACTGTCAGAGACAGGACCTTGATGGACCTGGAGTGACCAGTATCTCTACCTCTACTTCCATGGGCATCTGGACACTTTCGATTTCTATAAAGTCCTGCAGCACAGGATGGAAGCAGCAGAGACATGGCCTGAGTAGGCTTCTGGTGCAGTGGTACTGCTTTCTTATGGGACTTTGGACAATTGATTCCTTCTAGGCCTCCGTTTCCTCATATATAAAATGGGGATGGTAGTTGTTCCTCTCACTAGACCTTTCCCGAGGACCAGGCTCACACAGGAGCTTATCAGAGCCTTCAGTAGATGCTGCCTAAGGAGAGAGGAAGCTGCATGTGATGTCTGCACTGGGATCTGGCTCCTTTGATGGTCCCTTGGAAAGCAGAGGTTGAGAGGTTGGACTGAACTCCTTGAGGGGAGCTTTGTTTAGTCGTAGGCTATTTCTTCCCTGGGGGATGAGGAGAAAGGCAGTTGTCTAACCTCCAGAAGGATGTATCTTTGGTAATGGGAATTACTGTCTACATGAATTTCTCAGTCAACCTCCCCTTACTATATAGATGAGGAACCTGAAGGAAGGATGGAAAAGGAGCCTAGCCTAAAGCAAAATGTCTTTTCATTTGCTGGCAAGGGTTTTGGTAGTATATCTGCATGGTATATTCTACACTCTATTCTGTGATTGGTGTGTCTAGGGTATAATTGAGTCATAGTACAAATTTTATATGGGTGCAGCGTTTTATTTATTTTATTTATTTGTGTGCATGTATGCTTGCATGTGTCTGTGTGTGTGTTTGTGTGCACGCACTTGAGTGTGTATATATGTGTTCCTGTAAATGAAGGTAGCCACAGAAGCCAGAAGAAGATTTCAGATCCGCTGGAACTGGAGAGACAGATTGCTGTGCATCATCTGACGTGGGTGTTTGGAAGTGAACCTGGGGTCATCTGCAAGAGCAGCAACTCTTAATCATTGAGCTGTTTTTTAAGACCCAGGGGTGTATCATTTTGTAACTTTAAATATTTAGATCAATGCCTGGGCTGATGGGCAAGGGCATGGTAGTGATGGGTAGTTACCATGACCTGAGGACTCTGTATGGCTACAGGTCCGTGATGTCACTTAGCCACATCATCTCACTGATTATTTCACTTCGGGGAGGAAGCCCATACCTTTCAACATAAAGATAGGAAAATAAAGGTTCTGGGCATTAAGAACTGCGTAGGCAACAAGCAGACAAGCTTGTACACTTGTGTGATACCAAATCCTAAGCTCTGCCGTTGGCACAGCTCTGATACCATCCGGCTAACATTACTGCTACTACAGCTCCTGCCCTCTTGCTGCATGCAACTTACCATGAGCACAAGGTCTTGTGTTAGGGTCCACCCACTTGGTACCAGAAGACACTGGGGCTCCAAGAAAAAGAACTGTGTAAAAGTTGCACTGCTTTCAGGCTACAGAATACCCAGCCAGAGGCCCCCTCATGGCCCGTGGCAGCTTACCTAGATGTCCCTTACCTGTGGGGTGTAGCCTTCTACGTTGTATGGCTTCCTAAACTTGGTGTTCAGGATGTAGTGGGGGGAGCATCCACCAGCATAATACTGGTGATCGAGAACTGGGCCCTCAAAAGTGTTGGTGAACAGATTTATCCTGGAAGAAAAGCACAGACAGGGTGGCAAGCTTAGGATCTGCCCTGTCCTTTCTGTTGGAAGTTACCAGATCCCATGGAACAAAACTCAAAACTCCTGGTTCTGCACATGAAGGCCATGGGAATTTGGTTCATACCAATGCAACATTCTCTTTTTAAAACTTGTATATTATTATTTTATTTTATATGTATGGGTGTTTTGCCTGCATGTATATCCGTGTATCCTGTCCATGTCTGGAACGGTGTGTAGAGGCCAGAAGAGAGTATCAAATCCTCTCAGACAGTTGTGGGTGCTGGGACTTAATGCCAGGTCTTTTGGAGGAGCCGTCAGAGCTCTTATCCACGGAGCCATTTCTCCAGTGCCACCCGCAGAATGAGATACTCTCACTCATCCATCTGTAGGCTCAGATGCTACAGCATGTGGAAAGAGAATGGGATGACTAAATGGGCCCGTTTGGCCATTTCTGACCTTGCTCATTTGACCTTTCAGAAGAGTGGACCAGTGTTTACAAACTCAGAAGCTGGGACACACGTGAACAACAGACCTATCTTGGGAACTCAATACTTCACATAGTGCTCAGAAGTACCCTCTTTTCAATGCTGTGAATGAGGGTCATAGAGCCAGCCAGAACCTATGGTGTAAGTTGTCTATAGGATTCAAGAGGTGTGTCTAGAAACCCACTGACACAGCAAATGGTGAGCATTAAGAATATGGGTCACCCCAGGCCTTGGACAATAGCCCTCCTGTGGCCCATGTCTCTTCACTCTATGTGCTTGTGGAACAACATGGAATGGACCTCAGAGAACACGTGGAAGCACCTACTTCTACTACCATCCCCTTTCTATTCCAGAGAGGAGAACAAGCAAGTGTCCCTTTCCACCCCTTGTCCATCCTTCAGAATTCCATTTACCACTGTGGCTTCCCACCAACCCAGCATAACTGCAGCAACTCACCCGCTGGCCAGATTGCCAATTGCCCAGTACTGCTCCATTTCCTGTTGACATTTTTTATAAATCCTCTTACAGTTGGCTTCGTCTGATTGGTCTCCACAGTCATTGTCCCCATTGCAGAGAAGTCTGCGGTTCACACACCTCCCTGGGATGGAGAGAGGGGATCACACTCACATGGCTGTGCTGAGAGACTACACACTGCTAGTGTCAGGCATGTGACCCCGAGTGTCCGTTCTGATACCTCATGCATTGGGCCTGACTGAAAAGGACACTTAATGGTTCACACTCATTCTGTCACCCTGCCCCCCAGGGAGTTCAGTGCCACCATTTTGAAAGCACTGAGGAAAGATTATCTAGAACAATCTGTGAAGGGGAAGGCAGTAGGCCTAAGAAGCAGGGGACAGGTGGACAGCCAGGATGATAGTCTGGAGCAACCCCTCTTCCTGTGGCTGAGGGTAGGGAGAGGTTGTAGCTAGCTTCTCCAAAGTAGTACCAGCAAAGCTATCTTGCGGCTGTGACCCAACTTCCTGGCCTGGTTCCCTCATCTGTGAAGCACACGTGTCATCACAACCACTCGGCATGACACAGGTGTTTAAAGTGAGCAACTAAAAGTAGAACCTACTCGTGCAAAGTTCTGCAAAAGTCTGTCATAGGCTGGGGTTGGTATGTCTGAGAGTCAAGCACATGTTTCAAGTATATATTTGCAGCACGGATGGGACCTTACCTGCCTAATCGTGAATCCTTCCCCTAACCCACATTGCATTTAGCACCAGCATCCATATCGCTGTTATTTCCTCTACAATTCTTCTCACTGGCTTGACTTTCTGCCTTATTTGTGCATTCTTGGGGCAATAAAGTCCACAAGACAGGTGGTTCTACTTCCTAGGACATATTGGGTCATTTTTAACCAATGTCCTTCTGTTATAAAAGGCAGAAAAATAACAACCTGGTCTTCAAATGTTTCCTACAAGGCATTTAAACTAAAGCCTGCATGAATAGCCATTATGACTCCAGGCAAAACCATGGAACACTGGCCATAATGAGTCCTTGGGTATATTGTAAAAAAGTCTTTCAGATTTATTGGTTGGAATTTTACATTTGCAGTAAGCCCTAGAAATTGCTCTGATAATCCTTGTCTATCTTTCGGAAGCTCTGGACCACAATCCACACAGGTACAGTCAATGGAACACCCCGCCACACACTTTAGGGCTAAGTATCCCTGTTTGTGCCAGGCACCTGAAGGAATGGAGACACACAGACTTACTGGGATGAGCTGAGCGAATAAGTTGGGAAAAAACATTTTTTACTTGGTTCTGCAGTAGATAATCGTTCATTTGTGTGCTGTCCCCTCCCTTCTGCCCATTTTCCCATCTGTCTTCCATATTCACTTTCCTTCTTTACAAAAAGCCAACAATCTTAACTAACTATACCACACACTTGGACTTATGGTAGATTTGTTGCTGCAGAAATGCAAATGTCAGGGCCATATTTACAAAGCCTCACATTAGCAAGTGATGCTGTTCATACTTCTCAACTCTACCCCAGGGCTCTGCATGCAGTAACAGAGCTAGTGTATCACAGAGAGCTTTTCACCGCCATTGTTACATAGTGTTTACGATAGACTTGTAAGTTTGTCTTAACAGCACCCTTGCTGTATTTGAGTAGGGATGTCCCCCTTAAACTCATATGCTTGAATAATTGGTTTCCTGTGGTGGAACTGTTTAGGAGAAACTAGGAGATGTGGTATTGTTGGAGGAGGTATGACACGAGGAAGGCTTTGAGGTTTCCAAAGACTGGTGGCATTTTAACTTAGATCTGTCTCTTGCTTTTAGGTAAAGATGTGAGCTCAAGGCTTTTTCTGCTGCCATGTCTTTGCTCTGCCATGATAGACTCTAACTCTCTGAAACTGTAAGTCCAATTAAATTCTTTCTGCTATGAGTTGCATTGGTTATGGTATCTTAGCCATAAAAACGTACCTATTTTTTAATAGGGTTATTTGGTTCTCTGGAGTCTAACTTCTTGAATTCTTTGTATACCTTGGATATT
>NW_022196900.1:63981762-64020498 GCF_008632895.1 Mastomys coucha | reverse complement strand
AAGGAACTCAAGAAGAAGGAAGACCAAAAGGTGGACATTTCATTCCTTCTTAAAAGGGGGAAGCAAATTCCCACGGAAGGAGTTGCAGAGATTAACTATGGAGCAGAGATTGAAGGAAGGACAAGCCAGACTAAATATAGCTATCTCCTGAGAGGCTCTGACAGTAACTGACTAACACAGATGTAGAGGCTCACAGCCATCCATAGAATTGAGTACAGGGTCCCCAGTGGAGGAGTTAGAGAAAGGACCAATGGAGATGAGGGGTTTGCAGCCCCTTAGGACGAGCAACAATATGAACTAACTAGTACCCTCAGAGCTCCCAGGGTCTCAACCACCAACCAAGTACTGCACATGGAGGGGTCTGATTGTTCTGGCAGCATGTGTATAGTAGAGGATTGCAGGTTTGATCATCAATAGGAGGAGAGGACCTCGGCCCTGTGAAGGTTCTGTGCCCCAGTGTAGGGGAATGCCAGGGCCAGAAAGTGGGAGAGGGCAGGGTGGCAGGCATGGGGAAGGGGGAGGCAACAGGGGTTTGTTTTTGTTGTTTTTGTTTGTTTCTTTGTTTTTTGGAGGGGAAACTGGGAATGGAGAAATTTACATGTAAATAAAGAAAATATCTAAAAAAAAAATGTACCTATTACAAAAAACAGTTTCTATTGATGTAATCAAAATCTCAAAAGGTTAAATGAGCTATTCTAGATGGCACATACATAGTCAGTGTTAGACCTGATCCAGGACTTCTGATTCTAGCATATCTAACTTATGTCACTAAATGTAGCTGAGCTTCCAGCTTCTCACAATCTGACATGCTTGATGATTTGTGGTGAGTAACCTCTACAAGCTTCAATTTCTTAGAATGTAAAGTAGGAATATAAATAATACTACTTTACTATATGCGTGCTGTCAGGGGATAACACACAGGTTTGTGGTAAGGCATCCTCCTGACCCGTCCTGCAACCCTGATCTTCATGAACCCTATATCTATCTCTCCATCATCTCATGATACTTTCTGCATTTCAAGCTTCTTTTCCCATTCCCATACCCATCCATACCTGTCTGTGCACACACAAAGCCTTCACATCGTACTTGACTTCTGCAGGGTCCGTTGGTAACACAGTCCTCAACTTCCTTGTCAGAGAAGTCACACAATTCCCCATAGAACTGAGAGGGCCGGAGCAAGTAAGCGTGTCTGTACTGTATTGGACAGAAACAAAGGGAGTCCATGATGCAACCTCAGGGACCACAGGAGCTATGGATACTGTATAAAATGCTCACCAACCAAGCTATGGGTGCTGGGAAGGCAGGCATACAGTTGGCAGATTGCTACTTTTCCAATTCGTGTGCTTCCTTCGCCACATACTGAGATTCTGTGCAAGGCTGGCAACTTTCTGAATGTTTCTCCAATTGGGCTGCGTGCCCCCCTGAAGATGGGGGGCTTGTCTTGGGTCTTTGTTTTGTTTCTGCTGTGGTCTTCCAAGATTTGTTGGGTGTGAGAAAGGCACAGGCCTTGGAATCAAAATTAATAAGGGGCTCATATAGTCAGCTGAACAATGAACTGACTCTTGGCTTAGTTATTCCAGTGGGTGATTCATATCTGGCCACACATTGCCTAAGGTGCCAGTGTGATATAAAGGAAGGAGTATGTGCTCTGAAGCTCCAATTGTTGGTGGTACTTCCTAGTTGTGTGATGTTGGGCAAGTAGCTCAGTCTTCGGAATCCAAATTTACTCATGTATAAACTGGGGCAATGAATTCCCTAAATGTACAGTTTAGAATTTAAATTATGTTATAGATTTGTTAATATTATTTCTATATTCTGAGCTACATATTAACTTATATAATATATCATCATATAGTATGTCAAGCTCACGTTTTTTTTCTGGCACAAAGTAGGTACCCAATTTCTTGTCAGTATTTTCTTTTCTATTACCCACTGTTTTAAGAGTCAATAGTGCTATCTCTCTCTTCTTGTTCATTTATTCTGAAAATATTGATTAATCTCTCTCATATTTGAAAGGGTAGGTGCTTTTGCTTGTTTGCCTCTTGGTAGGTTTTCTAATCATCACTCAGTCTCCTAGCCTGCCTTTAAAAGGAGAGGGTGATTGCTAGTGGTATGAGGCTCCAGGCAGTGACAACACAGTGAGCGGGAGCAAGGCAGGGCAAGTGCAATGTGCTCTGTAAAGCTCATGGTCATATCCCTATTGCAAAAGGAAGAGACAGTAACTGGCTTCTAGTAAGGACGTCAACGCCAAGACCTGAACATCCAGGAGGAAGGTCAGGCAGATGCTGATAGCAGGAAAAGGACAGCCTGGACAAAGGAAGGTTTTGGGTCAAAGCAAGAGATTGGAGATGCATCTTCTTATCCCAGAAAATAGAAATGACATTGTCATGGGTGGAGAGGAGTATATGAGGAAAAGTATAGAGACGTGGAGAGAGTCAGAGTGGGGCAGGCAGCCAGGGACCCCAGGCTGGATGGAGAGGGGAGGCAACAGAAGGGAAGGATCATATTTGGATGGTTTTCTAACTTTAGCAGTCAAGGTTTGGGTACACAAAGTGTGGCAAATGAGTAGAGTGGCCCTTCTTCAGATTGACAAAAGGCACAGTTACTCCTTATGTGACATCTGTACTGTGGCTCTAGAAACCCAGAAAGGAATAAAGACAGCCATAACTTGTGTCCCTTGTCCTTGGAGACCCATTCTTCCTAGAAGGTAGACACAAGCCTGCAAATAAGACTTTGGGGAACAAACAAACCAAAAATAAACCAGGAGACTAGCAACAAATTAAGTACAAAAGAAACATACCTCCATACAATGTATGACAAACCAATAGAAAATGTCATGCTAATGGGGAAGGTTGTAGGTATATATTCAAAAACTCTGGGACAAGTAGCAAGCCTATTCAACACAGGACTGGAAGAGTAATCAGGCAGAAGAAAAGAATTAAAAGCAGATAAATTGAAAGGGGGGAAGGTAAAAGGATTCTGTTTGTCAATAATATGATCTTGTATATAAAATCTCTGAACACTCCACCAAAACACTGCTGGAGTTGATAAATACAGTAAGGTTGCAAGATATACAAAGTCCAATAGCATTTTGTATACTTCCAACAGGTCAAAAAAGAGCTTTAAAAGCCTGGTCTACAGAGTGAGTTCCAGGACAGCCAGGGCTACACAGGGAAACTCTGTCTCGAAAAACCAAAAAAAAAAAAAAAAAAAAAAAAAAAAAAAAAAAAAAAAAAAAAAATCATTTTAGTTGCAACATCCTCAAAATAATAAGACAGGGAGAAATAAGTTTAATGTAGGAAGGGACAGGCTCATTGTAACAAAAACTTAAGAAGACAGGAGATATTTTGTTTGTTTTCACGGGTTAGAAGAAGTAATGGCCACATCCGGAGGTAATCTGAGACTTGATGCAGTTCCTATCAAAGCATGGCGTACAGTGTTTACGGAGCTACTGTGGGGGGAAAGATCACAGAAGCCATATAGAACCACAAGACATCGAGCATGGTGGACAATCCTGAGCAAGAAAAGCAAGGCAAGGAGCATCACAAGACAAGACTTCCAGACATGCTACAGAGCTAGCGTGATCACAAAAGAATGGGGTAGATATGAGCGCATGCACACAGACCAATGGAGCAGAGAGAAAAATCCAGGCTGAATCCACATACTTGTGGCCAGGAGAGTTTTCTAAGGCACCAAGAACATGTACTCGGGAATGGACCATTTCTAAAATAGAAGTGGTGCTGGGAACTAGGTGTACAAGGGGGATCACATGGGCAGTAAAATGCTCATCTTGCAAGCATGAGGACGTGAGATCAGTCCTCAAACCCACCTTTTAAAAAGCCAGGTGCAATGGAATGTGCTTTTAATGTCAAGGCTGGGGAGGCAAAAACAGGTACAACCCTGGGAATCCCTGAGAATCCATGGCCAGGCAGTCTAGATCATTTGGTGAATTCATATAAGCCTATCTCAAAAACATAGGAGCATGGTGAATGACCTCTTCCTGTGTGCATGCACACATAAGTACATTTGAACACCACACACTAATACATGCACCCACACACACATACAGAGAGAGAACACAAACAAACAAACAAACAAACAAACAAATAAATAAATACTGTACACACATACATGTGTAGGAGACTGAAGCTAGACAGGCCCTTATAGAAAAAGGCCTTATATATTGCCAGTTGTGGTGGTGCACATCTTTAATCTAGGCACTCAGGAAATAGAAGCAGGCAAATCTTTGAGTTGAAGGCCAGCCTAGTTTACAGAGTGAGTTCCAGGACAGTCAGGGCTATGCAGACAGAAACCATTTCTTGATTCCTCTCCCAAGAAAAAAGGAAGGAAGAAAGGAAGAAAAGAAGAAAGAAAGAAGGAAAGAAAAACTTAAAATGAGCCAAAAACCTAATTTAAGAATCCTGATTAAGATACACAGCTATTAGAAGGAGCCATAGGGGAAACACTTCAAGACCTGAGCTAGAGAAAACAAGATTTCAGAAAGTAGAGGCAGCAAAAGCCAAGCTAGACAAACGGGATTAGATCATACTCGGAGGTTTCTGTATAACCAAGGAACTGGTCACCAGTGTTAAGAACAAACTGAAGAATAAGAATAACATCAGCAAACTATTCATCTGTCAAGAGGCTAATCCTCAGGATATATAAAAAACTCAATGAATAGAAAAAATTCTAATAATCTGAGTTTAAAATAGGCAAGTGTTCTCTACAAATATGTTTAAATGATAATATTCAAATGGCAGAAATGCAGAGAAAGGGAAGGTCTTATACCCTGCAGATAGGAGTGTGAGTTAACATAACCAGTACGGATTATGGAAAGCAGTACTTTATGCTCTACAAAAGCAGGAGGAGGAGGAGAAGGAAGAAGGAAGGAAAAATAAAAAAAAAGTAAAATCCTGGAAATAGACTTACCATATGAGCCAACAGTCTAAATACTGAGTATAGATCCAAAGGAAATGATGACATTTTATAATAGATAGCATTACAAGAGTCACTATAGCCAAAATAAGAATCAACAAACATGTTCATCAAGAGATGAATGGATTTAAATGGTATGATTGACAATGGGATACTGATCATCTATAAAAGGATGACCCAGTTATTTGTAGCAACACGGATGGGATCTCAGGACATCGTGTTAAGGAAATAAGCTTGTTAGAAAAAGCCAATCAGAGGTTCTCACTCATTTGTAGAAGCAGAAATAGTTCATCCCAGAAGTAGAAAATAGACTAGAGGCTGCTAGAGACTAAGAAGGGCAAGGGGCCCAGGCAGGTATTGATTGACAAAAACACTATGAGTGGGAAATTCTATTGTTCTATAATACAGAAGATATAAGCCAACAATAATTGTACAGTTTAAAGTAACTAGCAGGGGTTGTGTTGACACTTCTCTACATGTCAGCACAAGATCAGAATTAGGTCTGCATGATGGAAAAGCTAACTGCCCTGGCTTGATCAATACACAGTGCATATATTTATCAAATTATAAAACTATGCTCCATAAATAAGCAAATACTGTAAGTCAATTAAAGGATAAAAATAAAGCCACGTACACACACACACACACACACACACACACACACACGGACACTCCCAGAAGACTAGCCCCAGGCTCTCAAGGCAAAGCAGGATTGAGGAGGATAGAAAGATTGAAGGCCATACACCTGGTCTTGGTTGAGAGGTTTCACCGAGTCCTAGACATGGAAGTCCACAGCGAGTTGTAGTGAGCAGCTCTGGCTGGCTCACACTTAGTCTTTCTGGTTTATGGTGCAGATGAGGCAATTATCCAGATAATTGGATCAATGTTGATAACTTCAGCAAGCAAGCCTACTCTGGGAACGGAATGGGAGTGCTTGGCTCTCCCCATTGATCCAATTAACTGTGTAATTGTCCTGGGCCAACTTCTTCAGCCTCTTCAGAGTCTTTGTCATGATAGGGCTGCGTTCCCAAGGAACCAAGGGAATGACAATCATCCTCTCTCTCTCTCTCTCTCTCTCTCTCTCTCTCTCTCTCTCTCTCTCTCTCCCTCTCCCTCTTTGTTTCTCTGTTTGTTTGTCTCTGTCTCTCTGTCTCTCTGTCTGTCTGTCTGTCTGTTTGTCTGTCGGTTGGTTGGTCTGTCGGTCTGTGTCTGTCTGTGTCTGTCTCTGTCTCTGTATCTGTCTTTCTGTCTCTGTCTCTGTCTGTCTGTTTCTCGGTCTCTCTCCTGATACATATGTTTTGTTCAGAGCTGGGGTCTTGGGTCAGCCTTCCCATCCTCCCATTACAATGATGCTGAAGGACAAACAACATGGAGACTAGTTAGTTCTATAGGCAGAAAAGAAGTCACTAAGGACCCTGTGGCCTGAGCTAAGGCTTGCATCTGCTACTAGAAGGTTCTAAGAAGCTACTCACTTCTCTAAGTCTCCATTTACCTGTCTAACGGAATGAGTGACAGCCATGTTGTTTTCCTTGCGAAGATGTCAGAAAGCAGAATGAGCTCAATTGTAAGAGACTTAAGAAGCACCTGTTACATGTGTGTACACTTAAAGCAGAGTTGAATGTTTTTTCAAGTTTTCTGTTTAGGGTAGTAAGTGATAAAAATCACAGTATGATACATGCTAGGTATAGGGTAGGGGGTACTTAGAGAAGCATGTAAAAGTTGCTTTGTCTAATTGGATCTGGAGCTGATGGGCAGTCAGGGAACACGTCCCAGAAGAGGTAGCCCTGAGCAGTTTCATGTTCTGAGTCATGTTAGAAAGTGTATGTGGTGGAAAACGTCATTGCTTGCTGAGAAAACAGTGCAAACAGAGCTGGAGAGGGAGTGATACAGCTGGAAGAATACAGAAACTGATGTATCCTAGAGATGAGGCCAGGTTAGGTGACAGAGCAGTCTGCCCTCGGTCCTGAGGGTTCATGTGCTTCCCCATGGGCAGGGGATTGGGCAGAAGCAGCTTTGTGGTCCCTTCCCCTGGCTATGCCGTGTATGATGGATAGAAAGAGTAAGTCAGAAGAGGAAGCTGCTAAGACAGCTGATTGGGAAACACTGTAATACCAAACCTGCCTGCTGTCTGAAAGCACAGAGACAGGAGAGTCACTCCCACAGCCTGCATCTTAAAGGGCACACTATGGCCAGGCACCGCCACCTCTGTCAGGCTTGTTGACCACTAGTCTTCACTACTTCCCATTCCTGCTCACCCAAGGCTGGGTAACTTACCCTTTTCTTCTGACAGGGGTCACATGCAGTCCAGGAGGACCAGGTGGATAATTCACAGTCAATAGGCACTGGGGTGGCACCCACACTCCGTACTGGTCTGCTCTTGGCAAGGCTCCCATTGACTGCATTTGTCTTGAAGAAATCTGGTTTCTCACCTCTGAAAACACCGTAAGAGAAGAGTTGAGTATCCTAAATGAATTACATTCATTCCCCATCACCCGTCAAATTAATGTAGGTCAGGTCAGGAACACAAGGAAGTTGTTTATCATTTCAGTACTGGTTACATTCATCTAACAAATGTGTACGGAGCCCCCAGGAAGTGCCTGGCATTAGAACGACTGTGGTAACTCCAGTTAGAAGACAGTGTCCCAGCAGCTTGTGGACTCTGATTTCCAGTCTGTATGAGCTTCCCTTTTCTCTTCCACAGTGGCTGAGATACATTCCGTTATGCAGTTGTTTCTGGACTATAAATGATAGTCAATAGGTGAGCCTTTAAGGAACCCTTATGGGCTTTGAATATGCAGGGAATCCAATCACAGCAACTCACTCCCTATCGCTTTGAGCCTCTTTTTATCCTCTGGAAATGGAGGGGCTTAGACTAGACGATGCCTTTTTATATTACAAGTCCATGAAACATTTGCCAAGAACAATTGATATTGAGGATGTTAGGTTTCAGGGGGTATGGCACATAGTCTACTTAAAAGAGAAGCATGTCTTGTATCTTAACTCTAGGGAACTTTGCCTAGTAGGTAATATTTTA
The DNA here is from genome assembly GCF_008632895.1 of Mastomys coucha. Classification (NCBI taxonomy): domain Eukaryota; kingdom Metazoa; phylum Chordata; class Mammalia; order Rodentia; family Muridae; genus Mastomys; species Mastomys coucha. Next base: position 64,012,529 of record NW_022196900.1, on the reverse strand, counting down.
ATGCACATAGGCTCCAATGACCAGAGGGCTGTGCTTGAGGCTGTGCAGAGGTTAGGTGTGAGTTGATTGAGTCTGGAGGCTGGGGAAGAGAGAGGCTGGGGCAGGAGTGAACCTGAACTACAGCAGGGGCGGGGTAGAGGACTGGGTGAGTGTGTTTTCATGGAAGGGATAGGAAGTGCTTGTCGAGTGGATGGGCTGGAAGGGTATGAGAGGAAGGAGTTTAGATTGATGCTATATCCTTGAATGCCAAGGGGGTGGGACACAGGAGAACAGAGATCGTGGGCAACAGAGTTGTTGGGAAAGATGGTGGCTCTAGGTGTCAATGGGATGTCTAAACTCAGTCAGGCCTTTCCTGCCTGCGCCTTCTGCCTGGGCAGACCATCAGCATGTCTGCTCCTCTTAAGACCCCACATTCTGTAGTCCCCCCAAAGAGGTCTGCTACAGCCAGGGCCACAGATGGGAGCCTACCATGGCTGCCCTCCAAGAGGCCCAACAAGCAGCTGACTAAGACAGAGGCAGATACTAGCACCCAACCAATGGTCTGAAGTTGGGGACCCCTGTGGTTGAATTGGGGAAAGGCTGGAAGAGGTTGAGGAGGAGGGCAACCCCATGGAAAGACCAGCAGTCTCAATGAACCTAGACCCTGGAGATCTCTCAGACTCTGTACCACCAACTAGGCAGCATATACTGGCTGGACTGAGGCCCCACAACACATATACAACAGAAGACTGCCTGGTCTGGCCTCAGTGAGAGGAGACACACCTAGCCCTTGAGAGACTTGAGGCCTCAGGGAGTAGGGAAGCCTGACGGGGTTGGGGGGGGTCTTGGGAGGTATGAGGGTATGGGGACATCCTCTTGGAGATGGGGGAGGAGGAATGGGATGGGGAACTGTCAGAGGGTGAACAGGAGGGATAGTGACTGGACTGTGAAAATTATTTAAAATATTTTTTAAAAAGAAGTGTAAAATACACCTACCTGACAGATGAAATCCTCTATTCCTCTCACTGTTCCACTTAACACTCTGAATGTTTTATTTAAAAAGTTTGATGGTTTTGTTTATTTGCTTTCTCTTTTTTTATATGTTCACGTGTGCACACCTTTTTTAAAAATGTAGCTATTTATTAATTGTCTTGGTGCTCTGAAACTATTACTAATCTAGACTTACGGTTTCAGCAGATGGTTTAAAGGAAGAAGAAAAGATAAATTTGAAAACAATCTATATGCTTGATAATTTACATCCACGTTTAAGCTATTGGACTAAAGGTATTCTATCAGTGCCAATGTTTGGTCACAAATAAGCTATAATCAACATCTGTAACTACAATGATTGTATTATTAATGACTTCTGACAGTTAAGAACATTTGGCAGTGTCTTAGTTCAGGTTTCTAGTGCTACAATAAAACATCAAGACAAAAAGAAAAAAAAAAAGTAAAACTCAGTCAGGACACAGTTCTCTGGGTCTGGGTCTGGGTCTGAAGTCGGAAAGGGATGCCTGTGCTAGAGACACAGATCTGATTAGGGCACACTGAGGAGGGAAATGACTGGCCTTCTTTGAGAGACACAGGCAGAGTGTATTAGTCCTTTTCTATCCTTGTGATAAAACATCATGGCCGAGGCAACTTATAGGAGGGTTTATCTGGCTTACATTCCTAGAGGACTGATAGGCCATCATGGTAAGGAAGCACAGCAGCAGCAGCGGACACGAGGCAGCTGGAGTAGAAGCTGAAGGCTTGAACAATGGCAGCAAGCAGTAGACATGAGGCAGCTGGAGTAGAAGCTGAGGGCTTGAACAATGGCAGGAAGCAAAAGAGGGTGAACTGAAGATAGCACGAGGCTTTAAAACCTCAAAGCTGGGTCCCAGTGATGTATGTACTCCATCAGTGCCACACCTCCTAAAGACTACCCAGACATCACCACCAACTAGGGGACAAATATTCAAACATCCAAGCCTATGGAGTCATTCTTGTTCAAATCACCACACCAAGGAAAAGTACTTTAGGGGGCATGAGTGATGCAGGGTGGGGGAGGGGCGGTGTCAGGTTGAGCCAGGCAGGACCTGAAGGGTCTATGGAGATGAAAGGAGCTTGAAAATGGGGTGGAGGGCAGAGGAGTCACACCTGCAGAGCAGACAAGCAACACCAGAAATGTCTAAAATGTAAGGCAGGCTATTTGCTGAGTCTGTGGCACACAGTTGAGCCAAGTGAATGAATGGGCTCATTATCTCACCTATTCGAGCCTCAGTTTCCATACCTAGAACATGGCAGACGTACTGTGATTCTTTTTGATCTTTTCCTATGAGCGTGTACATCACTGTAAGATCCCTTGTAGCTCATACTTCGTTTTTAAGCTATAAAGGAGTTGAGAGGCGGAAAGGAATGAAGATTTACCGAGGGCCTAGAATGTCAGACCTAAGCATTGTGCAAGCTGTTATCTTCCGCTTTCATCACATCCTACAGATGAGCTAGAAGGTAACTGTGGGATGCTGTCAGCTAGACAGATGCTGAAATGGTTCAGAGAGACACAACATGCTTACTGTAGTGAAACCAGGTTACAGTGGCCCCAGGATCTAAGCATTAGGTCTGTCTGATCCTGAGCACGCATGCTCTCTGTCTCTTGCCCCATGGTGTCTAGAAGCAGAATCAACCTGCATCCACTCCAGTCACCTCCCACCACCATCTCTGTAAGCGTCTGCAAGACTTTGCTTCATCCCTGTTTCTAAGATTAAGCCATTAGGGGGAACATCACAAAGCATCCACCTGTCAAGCCCACAGGATGTCACTCCAAACAAGGTCATTAACAACACATCCTCACTTGGCAACAGTCCTAAAAGGAGCACAGTATTAACTACTGTGAGCGCCATTTCCATGACTGCCCCAGAGACTGGCAAAAATCAATTGCCTAGTAAAGTTGGATCTTTAACAAAAGGTCAAAGACTCTACTGGAAATCACAGGTGGGAACTTGAGAGTGGTTACTGCGGCAGCATGCTACGCGCCAGCGGGAGCCCTCCGATGGGCTCCTCTTTACTAATTTGCTTGGGTTTGACAAAACAATACTGTCTGTGATTTGGCTTCTCCTAAGTGTGTATTTGACAGCTCTGTGGGGGCACCCTTTTCCTATTTCAACTACAAAGCAGTTACACTGTTTTTTTTGTTTTTTTTTTTGTTTCCCAAGTATCAACCCAATTTGGGACCACAGTAGAGATCAAGTGGACAAGTAATGTGCACAGTCGCTATTAAGAGTCACAATTATTATCCTCTCCAAGAATTGAGAGACCATTAATGGACAAGATGATGGCTTACAGAAGGAACTTTCGAGGAGCGGTTATAACCACCGGATCTCTCATTTTTACACCCAATTTCCATTATGGAGGTGGCAATATAATAGAATAATCAGCCAGAGAACTAGTATGTTTGTAAATTACATTGGGTAAGCGTGGTTCATTAGTGCTGCAGAATGCAAACCTGAAAGAAAGGCTAGTGTCAAGTGACATCTTGAATTTGAGAACGGCATGGTGCTGCATGACGACAGGTCCAACTGAGGCGTCTTTCAAGCAGCTGTATGCATTTCCACCTTGAGGAATTTCTACAGAAACAAGCCTGCTGGCTTAGCTTCTGCAGAGTTGCCTCCATATGGGGAGAGTAGATAAGAAAGAGTAATAGGGGCAGTGCATACGGTTGCAGTATATTACGAACATGTATGGAAACTCTATAATGAAAGCCCATGCAGTTAACAGACATGAATGCAAAGCCCAATTCCTCCCTAACATAAAACTGCCACGAGAAGTACTGAAAGCTAATTATCCAGGGCCCCATACCCATACGGACCAGCACTCCCCATCCTCTCCCTCCTGCACCCTCCCCCGCCCCCATCACCCTTCCACCATGTCAATCTCTTGCCACGCTTGCATGGTCTTTAAGTAAAAGGCATCTCCAGGAGTTGGCCATCTGAGTTTTACATTAGCCCCAGTTCTGTTTGCCATCCTCTTCAGAGGTAACAACTGTCACAGGCAGGCTGTGTGCCACTCCAGTGTCCTGTAAATGCTTTCACACACATGGGCAGCTTTACATCCCCATGCTTTGCCTAAACCTTGTGCATTCTTCTGCACCTGGCTCCTTCCCACCCACGTCAACGAGATCCACAATTCCTAAAGGGACCTAGTTCTCTTCTTTCATCTGGATGTTCTCTCCTTGCATGGTTTTTTTTTTTTTTTTTTTTTTTTTTTTTTTTTTTTTTTTTTTTTTGTGTGTGTGTGTGTGTGTGTGTGTATGTGTGTGTGTGTGGCATATTTATATTCTATCATTTTGCAATTAAAAAAAAAAGTTAGTATAAACTGTCACCTACACTTCTCTGGAAATATGACCCTTCTGAGGGAGTGCTGGCACAGACATGCCTTTCTTTGGGGTACACAGAATGTTCTTGCCAGCCTTAGGACATATTGCTCTGGGTCCAGGTTTCTTACTCTCTTTTCTCTGATCAAAATAAAGATGGATCTATCACGCGCAGCAGGATTAGGTCAGCAGTAAATTTCCAGTCCTCAGCTTCTATGGACGGGGCACATCAATATATTTTGGTTTTCTCTGGAAATACCCTGACACAACAACTTTCCTGTCACACACAATTTGTTTAGCAGCTGCATCCCTGTGCAAACAGCATCTTCCACTTTGCTGGCAGGGAGGTGGCTTCTTGGGGAAAGGTTTCCCATTTCTCTCTGTCATTTGCTGTGGCAGACATGGAATTTAAAGCAAGATCGCAAAGTAGCAAACATGTGTCTCAGAGAATCATCCTAGATACCCGGCAAGTCAGGTGGAAAGGAGAGATGTATTAATATGAGGCAGAAGGCAGAGAGGATGTTTGAGGTCTGCACCGCCACCCTGCCACACACACATGGACTGAGTAGCCTTAAGAGTCACATAGTCTTCAGTTTCCTTCTCTCTGCACCTGTAAGTGATCGAACGACTGTGAGGATGAGAGTCCATGCCTAGAACAGTGACAATCAATAATGATCAATAGGCCATATGACAGTGTAACCTGTATGAGTGAAATGACGACAGCCTTTACGATGGGAAGGAGGTTGCAGCACTTTCTGCCCCTGAACAGAATGCTTTTCTTTTTTGATTTTTGGGTGTAATATTCAAAGACATGTTGTGTTCGGCATTGGTATGTAGAAATCATGGGTGGAGATCAGAATATCCAATCAGGGGTCCAGGAAGGGCTGGAGGATCACCAAGCCTGAGCTATTCTCTCTCCCCTCTGGGGATCAGTTTGCCCTTCTACAGAGTGGGAATAAGGGACCACTCCTTCCTCACAGGACACAGCTGTGGGTTTCATAGCTTATACTTTTCTCACCGGGTGGAACTCCTGCTCCTCCCTCAAAGGGAACTTGCCAATATGTATGTCCCATTGCTCTACATCTTCCCTTCAGACATATGCCTGAAGGATATGGTTGGCATCCCCTAGCTACTTATTCTTACCCTCCTCCTCCTCACAGTTCCCACCTTGTTGTCTACTCAATGATAGTGAAATGAACCTGGAGCCTTGGGAACAAGCCAGGCTCTTCCTCTCTCTCTCTCTCTCTCTCTCTCTCTCTCTCTCTCTCTCTCTTTTCTTCTCTCTCACAACTCCATGCCTTTGCATGTGCTGTTATCTCTGACTGGTACACCCTTCATCCTTTGCCAGGGCCCTGCTCAATAGGACCAGCCACTCTCTCCCTCTCTCCCTTGATTGCTATTTGTCCAACTCTTACAAGTCTCTGTATTTGCTCCCACATAGCCATGCTCCCTAAAAATATGAGTTTGGGGCTTGTTCAGCTCTGAATCCTCTGGGACAATCAAGGAACTTGTGGACAAGACCATGTTGCTTCAGAGAGGGATGTTTGAGCCCTCCCTTCCAGGCACAATTCACTGGGTACTGCAGAATCCTCTGTACCCAGAAATAAATGCATGGGAAGCTGACACAGCACAATTAGTCTCTTCACCAAGTCGAGGGTCATGCTAGTTCTAAAGGTGAGTATTGGGGTGTCTGGTGGGGGTGAGGACTCAGAATCCTGGTCCCAGGGAAGGTGCTCAAGGAGGCTGAACAGCATGGTGCAGAGCTCAGAAGAGAAGGCACATGAACACTGGTGCTGCTCACACAAATGAGAGGTTACTATTAGGGAGCAGTTTGAGCGGAAAGAAGAGCTGTACCTCTCTCTTTCCACAGCAGTGCTCATGAGCACACAGGTACCTGAGCACTTCCACTTCTCATGGTAGGAACTGCTCCAGCCCAAGGAAGGTCTCCAGATTGCTCTCTCTGCCACATCTTCCTTTGAAACTCAAGTTTTAGTCCAGGCTAAGATTATTTCCTTTAGTGGTTTCACTTCCTATGATTGGATACTTAGATGAAATAAATCTTTTTTTTTTTTTCCTCTTGGGAACAAACATTTGTGAGAGAGAGGGAAGGGAAAAGAAAAGAAGAGAGAAAGTGAGAATTTGAGAGACTTTGGCTACTGAGCAGGAGAGCGGGGCAGTGTTATTTATTAAGATCATTCACGTCAACTGGCTCATTTTTCATATATAATAAACCTTCTTTCACATAAAGAGCCAGACCAAGGCTTTATTCAGTTATAGAACTTGTATCCTATTCTTCACAACATAACAGAATACATTAAAACATGACAGTTCCTTAACAGGCACTCTTGTTGAAGCCAGCCACTTGGGTCTATAATAGTTCAGAAGGAATTGTTGATCTTATTTTGTCTGACGCGTGCAAATTGCTTTAGGAGACGTTCCTCTGCTCACAGGCATGTGGCAGAGCTGGTCAGCATTATGTGGCTTTCTGCTTTCTGCCCCGTGATTGATCGGGGAATCATTTGTACCCACCACTTACTTGGAAGCAGGGACAAGGAGACATCCCAAGGCAGCACCGAGAAGACATGACGTTGCCAGTGCCCTCCAAACCTGAGCCCCTGTCTTCATAGTTTCTGTGTGGCGGGAGATCCAGTGTGGTTCCCAGGATGGACGAAAAGCCTGCTCACTCTTGCTGCTTTCAGTTCTGTTGCCACAGGGCAAACAGGTCAGCCAAGCAAACAGGCGCCAGAGCCTGCAACCTCGACTTTGCACAGCGGGAATGTGCTCCCTTGTGATAGTGCAAACCCAGGACAGTGAGGAGAACTGTGATTCCATGCAAGCAGCCTTACCTGAGTACCTCGGGCAGCCACATACCATAGCCTCCCCAGAATGCTCAGGGTTAGATAGTTAAGACAGGTAAAGGAGTGAGTACTGGCACATGCTGGCTACGCAGGCTCATGTCCTGTTCTCAGTAGAGGTCTGCAAGGTCTGAAGTCAAATGGCACTGTGTCCAGAGCCCAGCTACCCGTGGTTGAATTCTTTCTAGATGATTTCCACCTGAGTTCAATTGTTTTCTATATAATTCTCAGGCTGTGTAACCAGAACACCTACTACCCTCTCTATAAAACAGATAACAATAATGCCCGTCTCCCAGGGCTGTGCTGAAGGGGTCAGTGAGGGCGATGTGTGTGATAGGAGATACATTAGAAATATACATGAAAATGTCACAATGAAAGCCATTATTATCGTGGTTAGTAGATGTTAAGAAAACATAAAAACATAAGTAAATGTAACTATTCAGAATACGTTGAACACTGCCAGCCAGGTACCATGTAATTTCCACATCCAGCTGATATTCTCTATTTCCTCTTGACCAAATGCCTCAGAGTTGGAAGGATTAGATGAGGTACATCTAGTCATTGCCAATGTCATGCAAGGAGGTGTTGTAAAAACTGTAATTTTAAGAAAACATCTAAATATGTGTTGGAGCATTGACACAACCTCTATAATGTCTTATTTATGGAGCCACCAGCCCTGCTCTTGCTGGGAAGTAAAGTTTAGCAGACATTGGTTCAGGCAAATTCAACATTTGTCTCTAATACTTGATGGAGACTGTTGAGAGCCACAGATAATATACCTGAGTGGCTAGCAGACGCTTCACCTACCACTTCCCTTGCTTTCCAGGTTATAGAAACCCTGATTACTTCTCTAGTGCTAAACACAGCCAAGGCAGGTATCTCTTACCACCATGGGTCTACTATTTGTGCCTAGGCTAGGCATCTCCATTCACAGCTTTCTGTTGATCAGGATGGCTCTGAGGTAACCTGCTATCCCTCCCTGTTCAGTCAACTTAAAGACCAGACATACTCTAGAAATAGTATAATCTATTCAGCTACTTTCCTTAAAACATCTAGAGATGCTTCTTTATAGACCTGGGAGATGGCTTAGTATGTAAGAACATACATACAAACAGGAAGACTAAGCTCAGATCTTCAGTAGCCATGTTTAAAAGAAACCCCCAAACAAAACCCCACTAAGTCTGATCAGAACCCCTCTGAGTGAGCACAATCTCCAGGACCAGGAGACCCAGTCTTGAAGGAATAAGATAGAGAATGTTAGGAGAGAGTACCCAATGTCCTCCTCTGACCACTGCATACATACGGTTGTACACACATGACATTCGGAGGAGGGAAGGAAGGAAGGAGGGACAGAGGGAAGGAAGAGAGGAAGGGAAGGAGGGTAGGTGGGAAGGAAAAGAAGCACCTGCCAGATTGTTTATGACCAAACATGAGGTGGGCATTTATGCATTTCAGTCCTACCTAGACTGTGGACCTGATTCCAACCTGGAGACAGTGGCAAAGAGCACAGCGCTGTGGAAAGGCAGGGGTTCTATGCAAAGAGTACAGTGCTGTGGGAAGGCAGGGGTGCTATGCAAAGAGTACAGTGCTGTGGGAAGGCAGGGGTGCTATGCAAACCAAGGAAGGATGCGAATACTGGAGGCTTAGCAAAGCAAGGATCGAATCTAAAATCAAATCACAAATTATATTTATCAAACAAAGTCAACGAACCAAGTTGCAACTCTTTATAAAGGGCAGAAGCTGGGAGAGCTGGGAGCGTGGTGAGGAACCTCAGAGGGAGGGGGTGACGTGTCATACATGAGGGTGGGACAGAAAAAGCATTTGCTCTTCTTTGCCATTATGTATTTCTCCAACACTGTCTTTTCCGTAAACCAGAGACTATTCATTGACATCCACTCTTTAGGTTGTCTCCAGGTTTGAATATTTAAAATATGAGACCCTTCACCTACTTCTGAATGCAAGCTGGAGCTCTCTCTCAGCCTGCCATCTCTCTGTGTCTGCTGGAGTTGCGGGGCTGGGCTTGTAGAGAAGGGGTAGGGGACATCTTGGGAAGACAGTGGTCCCCTCACATTCCCTGTGCCCACAGCTCAGCAGCAATGCTCTACTGCAGATCAACCTGTTCATATTAGAGTCACCATTAACTCAAGCACAAGGCACTGCCTCCCCAAAGTCCCCAAAGGATGCAGTTGACCTGAACTTTGACACAATTGATTACCATAGTTAATCATCGGTAAACAGGCAGAAAATTGAGTTCCAAGAACTATCCCTGTTTCCATCCATGTGTGGATTAGTTTGCTTTTTATTGCCATGATAAAGAAACCACAACCAAAACCAACTTAGGGAAGAACAGTTTTAATTGGCAGAGTCAACCTGATCCCAGTTCGTCCTGAAGGGAAGTCAGAGGCAGAGACAGACACAAAGACCGTGGAGGTATATTGCTTTTTGGCTTGTCTCCAAATGCTCAGCTTGTTTTTTCATACATCACAGGCCCACCTGCCCAGTACGGTCACCAAACGCAGTGAGCTAGCTGCTCCCCCCCACGTCAATTGAGAAAATGCCCCACAGATTTGCCCACAGACCACAGGCATTTTCTAAAAAGCAAAACAAAACAAAACAAAAAACAAACAAACAACAACAACAACAGCAACAAAACACCATAGCACATGTAAGAGGACTAAGATGAGGGATCACATCCTTATATAGTAAGATCTCCTTCGGACCTCCTTATTGCCAGTCACCCATGAAGGAACCTAAAAGTTAATGTTACAGAAATGAATCATGGGGCTGGTGAGATGGCTCTTTGGGGAAGAGTACTGACTGCTCTTCGGAAGGTCATGAGTTCAAATCCCAGCAACCACATGGTGGCTGACAACTACCCATAATGAGATCTGACACCCTCTTCTGGTGCGTCTGAAGACAGCTACAGTGTATTTACATATAATAAATAAATCTTTAAAAAAAAAAAAAGAAATGAATCATGGGTTTTCACCTCTATACTTGCCCAGAATAGATGACACAGGGGGTTAAATACTACTCATTGTTTTATGCCATTTGGACAAGTAGGCCCTCCCAGCTGGCCTATCCCTTCCTCACAGGTCCTTTGGGCCCTAATAACAGCTCCTGGAATTCTAACCTCATAGCACCCTCTGAGCTTCCCCATGCAGCTCTCGGAAGGTCATGTGGGAGATAGCTTGCAGTTGCGGAGACAATACCCACAGCTAGATCTTCAGCAATCTCCTTGTCTTCTCAGTCATCATCCTGTTTGAAATCAACAGTAAATCAACAAACCTGAGATTCCTGCCATGCCTGGAGGTTGTGGCTCCACAGTTGCTTCCACAGCTGGATGGCAGCAAATCCCTTGCTAAGTATAAGGCTTTTGGTTTTCTCTGACCCCCAGACTCTGTCTTTTCATCTCTCTCTCTCTCTCTCCTCTGCTCTTAGAGTCAACATTGCTTCAAGTCTGGTGAAAAGGTGAGACTTCATCAGTCCTCTGGTCTAGCTGCTGTCCTTGCTGATCAGGAGGGAGCTTTAAAATGGGTCATGTCCCTAAATCTTTAAGCTTATTGTCAAAATTCATTACTATCTGAAGCCATTTGCCACCCTCTGCTGATGGATTTTTACAGCCTCCACCTAGGTCTACTACCAACTCCACGTTTTATGGTATTGCCACAAAAGCACTGCATTCCTGGTAGGTCACATCCCACATTTGAGCAAAGCTGGTAATTGCCTTGGTTTAACTAGCTTCTGGGTTTGTGTCTTTGTTTTCCATTGCTGTGGTAAATACCATGATCAAAAGCAACTTGGCTTATTGTCCATATGACCATTACTAACAGAAGTAATAGGAGGGAGAGTGAGATTGTCTCCTGGTTTCTAAATGTTCTATGGTCCTTGTGCTTGGACAGAACATCATGTTGGCAGAAGCACGTGGCAAAGACTCTTCACCTCTTGAAAGTCGGGAAATGATCATACAGTATGCAGGAAGAGGCCACAACTAGATAAAGTCCCCACGGAAGAACCCTAGAGACCTTCTTTCTCCAACAAGACTCTCAGCACAATCTTTCAACACCTGCAACTAATGCAATTCTGTGATAAATGAAACAAGCCAGTAATATGTTCATTCCATGAGTGCCCTCACCATTTAATCATCTCTAGAGATGCCACCTACCCTATAGCCATCTCTAGAAATGCCCCCTACCCTATAACCATCTCTAGAGATGTCCCCTACCCTATAACCATCTCTAGAGAGACCTCTTCTCACACACTCAAGGGCGTGTTTTATTAAACTCTAAAGATGACTCTTAATCTAGTCAAGGTTAATCACTATAACTTATTTATTAATTTATATGCTGAACAAATCTCTTAAGGTCTCTGAGTAATACTTACCTGCGTTGCAAAGGCAGGCTTCTTGAAATAATGTGGCAGTGGTCATTTATTGAGCGCCTACTAAACAATGGGTACAGTGCCAAGTCTCAAAATGCACTAGCCCTTGTCCATGAGAGCTTACAGCTTCCTGTGGAAGCTGCACTGTGACAGAGATCTGTTTGGTAAGATCTGGGTACAGGACAAGTGCATAAGCATGTATGTAGTTGGGGGTGTGTGTGTTCTCAGAAGGCAGCTGGTTTTAAGGGTTAAGGAGAAGTTAGAAAACCAGAGGGAGGGTATGTAGCCCTGCAGGGACAGAGGGTATCAGGGTAGAGACACACAGGTCTCCCACATAGGGGATTCAGCATGACTATCAGTAGAGAGGAATGAAAATGGGAAGGCTGGCTGGGCTCGTTACCAGGGCCTCATGGGTAGTGCTGCTGACATGGACTTTATTCTAAGCCCCCTGGGGGGTGCGGGGGGGGGAGAGGGAGGGCATCTGAACATCAGGGGCTGAGGGGAGGGGCAGCTTGCTTTGTGATAGAGAGTCTTTCTGCTGCAGTGCAGAGAACGGATTAGGGAAAAGCACTGGAGCAAGGAGCCCCGAGGCACTGCAGAGATAGGAGCAGAGCATAAGCATTGAGTGAGTCTCTGAGAGAGGCCAATGCCACGCTGTCTGTGAGTGGCTTTGGATACTGCACAGCTCCACACAAAGGCAGAAGTGCTATGACAGAGATCGTGGCTCTGTTAAGGAAGGCATATTAACTCCCAGGGGCTGAGAGCAGCAGCTGGTCAGAGCAGCACTGTTCTGGGCAGTATGAGTTTGCTTCAACACACACACACACACACACACACACACACACCGGTGTGCAGCAGCAGAATCCCAGCCAGTGTCTGAAACCCCCTGATTTCTGTAAGACTGACTGGAGGATTTTTCCTTGAGGTCCAGGGCACCTGCTTTTAAAGAGCCCTTAGCAGATGGCTGGCTGTGCTAACTACATCCCTAGAGGTGGTTGTGCATACTGCAACTCCTTATGCATGGCATGCATATCACCATCTCCATGGCTTAAAATTGTTCCTGGAAGAAGTGTGGTGGGCTGAGCGGGCAGCAAGCTCACTGGAGGATACTCTGGGGAAAACAAGATCCAAATGAGAAAGAAGGAAAAAAAATAAAAGGATAAAATAACCATAGCCCTGGTATACAGGAGAGTCTCATCCCTTTGTGGCCAAGAGAACAGCCGATGATGGAGGCCACACCCCCTTCCAGTCAAGCTCCGCTACATTTTCCAACTCCCATTACTGTTCATTATGTGTGGCCTTGGGTCTAAAGTTTGTTCAGTGAAACAGAGGGAGAATTGATACATGCTACTTCACCTACGTTTCTTTTTAGTTATTTATTTATTATTTTTTGAGGAATACAGGATTTATTTGGCTTATGCTTCCACATCACAGTTCATTACCAAAAGAAGTTAGGACAGGGATTCAAGGAGGGCAGGAACCAGAATCAGGAGCTAATGCAGAGGCCATGGGAGAGTACTGCTTGCTAGCTTGCTCTCATGGCTCACTCAGAGTGCTTTCTCAGAGAACCCAGGACCACTAACCCAGAGATGGCATTATCCACAATGGGGTGGTCCCTCTCCCATTTTGGTGTAAGCAGTGTGCTAGATAGTTTTATGTCAACTTGACACTAGCTAAAGTCTGAGAGGAGGAACCTTCAATGAAGAAAATGTCCCCATAGTAGCAGGCTGTAGATAAATGTGTGGAGCATTTTCATCTATTTTTCTTTATTATCATTTACATTTTATTATTTGAGAATTTCATAGTTGTAGACAAAACATGATGATCATATTCACCTTCTCCAGCTGCCACTCTCAACATGCCATTCTTCCCACCTTCTCTGTCTCTGTCTCTGTCTCTGTCTCTGTCTCTCTCTCTCTCTCTCTCTCTCTCTCTCTCTCTCTCACATCTCTCTACCTATCTACAGGACATCTGTCCCTGTGTCTGCATCTACCTATATCTATATTTCCCCACTGTGTCCAATTAGTACATGAGTATGGGGTCACCCACAGGAGCATGGGCAACCTACTAGTGGCCATATCCCCAAATAAGTTATAACTACGCCTCCCCCAGCTGCTATCAACTACCAATTGCTCCTCAGGAAAAGGTGGGCCTCCCAAGCTCTTCACCATACAGAAATGAATCTCAAGTCAACAGGGACCCTGGAGAAGTATCTCCCATATTGGCAAGTTTCTGCAGTGTCCGAAGGTACTGAGAAGACGCTGAGGAGAAGAGACTGCAACCACTTTACCCCGCACTGGACCCAGCAGCTACAACACTGACCTGCTAGACAAGGTGTACCACAGCGATATCACTTAAAGAGATGTACGTAGGACATGCATGATTCCACGGACTCTCTTCTCTCCTTCCAATTGTGGACAGCTGGCATGAACTTGGAACATGATGCAGAAGAGGACAGACTGGCAGCCTAGATCTCATCATGACTGCGTGGAACAGAATCTTTCCCGTTCCCTGCTGAGCAGATGATTATTAAGAAAGAGATCACCACTGTTCTGTACCACGGACATCCCATATTGACTAGCATTACCTAAACTAATAGTCCATTACCCCCTAGTTCTCATTCCCCACCTCACAGCATGGCACACATTCATTGGAAAAGTCATGGTTGGGAACCAGCCATCTCAGTGTCCTGATAGCTCTGGAGGGGCACAAAGGTGGTGTCTATTTCCTGAGAGAGGTTCACTGCCACCCAAGGGTGTTTTATTGTTCTGTGTTGATAGACAGAGGGATTGTGTGCCCTGTCTTTGTATATCTCTTCATGAGGCGAATAGGCAGTTGGTGCTATGTTAATGTGCACAGGCTTCTTCCTGAGTGTGTTAAGACCACAAAGTATAAACAGGCTGTTCTCCCTGACAAACATGGATAGCAAATGCTAACATTTAGATGTGGCTTCAGTGTGTGCCCTCCTCACCCCCTGCCTGGTGTGTGTGCCGGAATCCCAGTCCCTAGCATGTTAGTGGTGGTGGAGTAGAACCTCTATGAGGTAGGGATAGTAGGAGATCATGGGAGAATTAAACTGTTTTGGAAGGCAAGCCTAGTGATTCAAGTTTAAACTTTGGAAATCATATAAAAGTGCAAGAAGAGAACTGACTCCTCAAAGATGTTTTTTGGCCTCTGGCATGTATGTATACACACACACACACACACCAATGAAAATAATAGTAATAATAGTAAATAAAAATAAACTAAATGTAGGCAGCTGAAGAAAAGAGAAATATTCATAGTACTCATTTTTTACTTCAAATATTTCCAGGAATGCTCGAATGTGTGGAGGAAAACTGGAATAGTAGTTGGCAATGTGCCATGAAACTAATTACCTGGGGGACTTTAAACAACTGGATGGATTATGTATTTGCATTGATTTTGTGGATTAGCTGCAGCAAATGGTGAAACCTAATCCACTTTGTTCATCTGCTCATTCACTCATTATAGGACCAAGTTCAAACTCCTTAGCCCAGCAAATGAACAATTTTTCAATCTGCGTACTTCAAATGCTCTCAACTTCATACAAATCTGGACTTTCCATCGATTCATTTATACATTCAAAATAATTATTTTTCAATGTTCACTGCGCAGTGGACCAAGCTCTATGCTAAGACGGAGGGTACATCAGAAACTACCATGCCTGGCTCACTGCATTTAAAAAGACTTCATTTTTTTTTTTGAAGAGAAAATAAAATTCAAATCACCTGCATGTATCTATAATGATGAATTAGTAGCTCTAAATTGATTCCTGGGTTGGGGGCTGAGGTAGGGAAATAGGAAAAACATCTATACTTGTGAGGCCTTGAGCAAAGGAGCAAAGAGGTTGAAAGACCAAGCTTTTTTTGTTGCAGTCATGGATATGCAGGGCTTCTGTTATCAAATGACCCTAAAACAGAAAGGCTTAAAAATCAACATTATTACTATTGCCACAATCCTTTAGGTCAAGAACTCAGGCTGAAAGCAGCAGGGACGGCCGCCCAGTCTATGTGGCGGGCCAGCAGGCTGCAGTAGTACAAATGGTTCTCCACTCACAGGGTTTTTGACTTAGTCTGGCTGCTTGGTGGGTAAGGGCTGGCTATGACAGCTCAAATGGAGTCCGGGTTCTCCCAAGGGCTTTGCCTTGTCAAGGAGCCATCTCACCCCACAGGCCACTGGGATGTTCTCTGTCCATCAGGGAAGGTGGGCAACTTAGACAGAAGCACAGGGCTCCCAAGAGCTCAAAGCAGAAGCAGCTGTATATTGATGTACCTCAATTGATTTTTTTTTAATCTCTCACATTCTGTTTGTTGAAATGGGTCACAGGGTAAGTGGGAGGAAGAATCTTGGGATTTCCCCCAGAGACTAGGTTTAGGCTTGTTTCTGTCACTTGTGTGCATCTTCAAGAATGCCATGTTTCTTCTGAACCATGGGTTCCCACCTCTATAATAAAACAGCAATCCTCATAGGATTACCTGGGTATTTCAGAGCCAGGCAATGCAAGCTGGAGTGTTCTGGTGCTGAAGCCAGAGTCACTGGGGTTCTTTTGGAGACTGGAAAGTAGGTGATGATCAGAGTCCACCTTCTTGACATGGGGCAAGGACGCACTAGAGCCTGGACATCACACTGGCTTATATTAATCAGCTTACAGAAGGAAGGTTGGGGCTGCTATCTCCCCACATCTCATACTGTGAGCCCTTGAGTATGGGAGGACAGCCGGTGAGGACCTTTACAGTGGGGCTTATTTATAAACCTTGAGCTTTAAGTCCAGTCCTTCCTGGCCAGCTCCAGGGGCTGCTCATTTTCTGTGTTCCCTTTAGGACTCTTCCTGCTGATACACTCAGCATCTGTGAGTCCCACTACTTGGCTGTGTTTGGAATGAGCCGTACAGTTTGTTCTGCCCTATCCTCCCAGCTGAGCCAGTTTCTTCTGGTTTGGGATTTTTCCTTCTTCTTCCTCTTCCTCCTCCTCCTGTTCTTCGTTTCTTCTTCTCCTCTCCTCCTTCTTAGGACAGTACATTGCTATGTAGATTAAGCTGGTCTCAAATTCACTATGTAGCCCAGGCTGGCCTTAGACTTGAGATCCTTCTGACTCAGCCCCCAAAGAAGTGGGAGCACAGGTGTGCATCCTGCCCAGTGGGGACCAGTGCTTTTGAGAAGCAACACCGAAAAGTGACACACTGGACGTCTGAGGCACAGCAGCCTGAGTTGCACTGAGTTCTGTCACCCACCAGTGTGTGACTCTAGGCAAGGTGCTATGCTTCTCAGATCTTCAGACCTTCAGACGAGAGTTGTATGGGGCTATAAGGATTGGGAGACAATGTTTGTAAATTCACGAGTCTTGCTTGACTCTGGGCAGATTTTCCACATGTGAAGCTGTTTTTTGTCCTGTATGTCCAAGTGTAGGGAGAAGGTCACACAGCTAGAGAACTGCGGAGCTGTCAAGACTGGTGAAAGGCTATTCTCTCTCAGGGTGTCCTAATGCCTGGCTTGAGTCTGGGATTTAGTCAAATCTTAAATTATTGGCTTAAAAGCCTGCTTGGAACACTCACCACATTCCTTCTACCTCTGTTGTCCAGCCCCTCCCCCGCATCCTTTTCCAGCCTTAGTCTCCAATCCCACAGGTGGCTGGAAAAATAGCTAGCATTCTCTAAATGCTAAATAATTCTCAGCGACAGTGATAATGACCATCATAGTCTAAGGACACTAATAGCAGGTTTTAACAAGGCCCCATAGTGACCACAAATAGGTGTCATCACGTGCTCCCCATGGTGCTGCTGGGAGGCTCATTTTTTCCCCATGCAGCTCTGACCCAATTGCAGAGACAGACAAAGGAGATGCAGAACTTCAGGGAAATGCTGAGTGCCCATTCTCAGGGCTCCCATCCCTCTGAAGTTCTCTGAACGTTATTAGTCTCTTTTGACCAGGAGATGAGGGAGTCAGCGGCCAAGCCTTGGCCGCCATCTCCCTGCCAGGCTTCCTGTCAATACCTGTTGACATTTTTCCTGAGTAATTGCTCCAGGCACCTCAGTATATTTCTTCATATCACGAGATAGATTAAGGGGCCTCTATTGATTTTGTGGTTTCATGTGTGAAAGATCTAATCTTAATCCTCCACTGTTCATTTTCCTTAACCTTTTAATAACATGCTAGGGAGGCAACCTGTCACAATGGAAATTGTTTCTGAAGCATGTTGCCATATATACATGCCACAGTTGGTTTTATTGTATGGGAGAAGCTGTATTTTTTGGAATAATGATAATGATAATGATAACATTTGTGGGGGGCACTGCCGTTTACCAAGCACTCTCCCATATCAACTTACTCAATCCTGACAGCAGTCCAGCCGGGTTAGAATTATTTTATTCATTTTGATTTATTTATTCCCAGAGTCCTTCCACAACATGAATTATTATCATTCTCTGCCACGTCACAGATGAGGGGTCTGCACTGCCCAAGGTCACACAGCTCTCAGAGACAAGGTATGGAGTCAGGGTGATCAGTCCTCGGGTCACGCAGAGGGTCCCGGTGTCACCCTGGACATGAGCCACAGAGTCTCCAGGGTGCATTTCTTCAGCCACGCAATAGGAAGGCTTCCTTTCCGGGATTTTTGTCAGGGTTAAAGATGATGTGTGGGAGCCCTCTCTATGATACCTGGCACCCAGAACAGGATCATCAGTTCAAGACAGGTATGGTGTTCAAATAGTAATTATATTAATTATTTGATAATGGCAAGATGAGAACTTTATGTCAAACCTCAGCTTTTCATTCTCTTTACTGATAACAAGTTAGAATCCCTCCTTTTCCCAGTGACACTCAGTTAAGGGCTCTTTAGGTGAACGTAGATGCCTCAGTTGACACTGGCAATGAAGTCCCAGGGTGAGGTGAGGAAGGAGTGTTCAGGAGACTTCCCCTCTTGAGCAGGCTCCCAGCTGTGTCCTGAAGTGCACACGGCCCTGGAAGCATGCTATTTCACCTGTGCCTTGCACTATGGAAAGGCGTTGGGGCATGCAGGTGTTCTCATCTTATCATAGGGATGTCAGAGGCACAGAAGATGCAAGGATCATAGACTCCAGCCAGACAAACAGTGGGACCGGGCCTGCCTTAGTTCCATCTGTGCACCACCCTGTAGCTCCGGGGCCTGCAGAAAGTCACTTCTTACCACAAACTATCATTTTAAAAGTGCATAGATTTACTCGTAGTCTGTGTTCCCTAATTGAGATTTGACCTGAAATGAACTGTAACTGAGCCATGAGCATAAATAAGGCAGAACTATCTTCCTATTGACGGGAGAGCCAAATAGCGGAATTTGTGGACAGTGGGTGAATTTATTTAAACTCAGCATTATCAGTTCAAGACAAGAGGGAGGAAGAGGAGGTGGGGTGAGACACAGACGCTCAGGCTGGGAAACCATGATGGGGATGGTGTCTACATTCCCTCTGGGACTCAGTCTCCAGCTTCTGCTCTCCCTATTGGAAGCCCATTGTCAGGTTTCTTCTGTTAGTTCATTTTTTATTATTATCAGATATTTTCTTTATTTACATTTCAAATGACATCTCCTCTCCTTGTAACTCCTCCAAAAAAAAAATATCAAAAACAAAAACAAAAAACAAACCCTGTTTCCTCCCCCTCCCCCTGCTCACCAACCCACCCTCTCCCACTTCCTGGCTCTGGCATTCCCCTTCACTGGGGCATAAACCTTCACAGGTCCAAGGGCCTCTCCTCCCATTGATGATCAACTAGGCCATCCTCTGCTATACATATGCTGTTGGAGCCATGAGTCTCACCATGTGTACTCCTTGGTTGGTGGTTTAGTCCCTGGGAGCTCTGAGGGTACTAGTTAGTTCATATTGTTGTTTGTCCTAAGGGGATGAAAACCCTTTAGCTCCTTGGGTCCTTTCTCTAGCTCCCTCATTGGGAACCCTATGCTCAGTCCAATGGATGGTTGTGAGTCTCTACTTCTGTATTAGTCAGGCGCTGGCAGAGCCTCTCAGGAGACAACTATATCAAGCTCCTGTCAGCCAGCACTTGCTGACATCCACAATAGTGTCTGGGTTTCAAGATTGAATATGGGAAGGATTCCCAGATGGAGCAGTCTCTGGGTTGTCCTTCTTTCAGTCTCTGCTCCATACTTTGTCTCTGCAACTCCTTAGATGGATATTTTGTTCCCCCTTCTAAGAAGGAACAAAGCATCCATACTTTGGTCTTCCTTCTTCTTGAGTTTCTTGTGGTTTGTGGATTGTATTTTGGGTATTCTGAGCTTCTGGGCTAATATCCACTTCCAATAGAGGGTTAATATCCAATATCTATACAAAGAACTCAAGAAGTGAGACTCCAGAGAATCAAATAACCCTATTAAAAATGGGGTACAGAGCTAAACAAAGAATTCTCAGCTGAGGAATACCGAATGGCTGAGAAGCAACTAAAGAAATGTTCGACATCCTTAGTAATCAGGGAAATGCAAATTAAAACAACCCTGAGATTCCACCTCACACCAATCAGAATGGCTAAGATCAAAAACTCAGGTGACAGCAGATGCTGGAGAGGTTGTGGAGAAAGAGGAACACTCCTTCATTGCTGGTGGAATTGCAAGCTGGTACAACCACTCTGGAAATCATTTTGGTGGTTACTCAGGAAACTGGACATAGTTCTACTGGAGGACCCAGCTATACCACTCCCGGGCATATACCCAGAAGATTGTTCCAACATGTAATAAGGACACATGCTCCACTATGTTCATAGCAGCCTTATTTATAATAGCCAGAAGCTGGAAACAACACAGATGTCCCTCAACAGAGGAATGGATATAGAAAATGTGGTATATCTACACAATGGAGTACTACTCAGCTATTAAAAACAATGAATTTATGAAATTCTTAGGGAAATGGATGGATCTGGAGACTATCATCCTGAGTGAGGTAACCCAATCACAAAAGAACACACATGGCATGCACTCTTCTGTTAGTTCTTGAATGTTGTGGATCAGCACCCTCTGGCCCTTCCCTCTAGGTGTCTCCCTCCTTGCCATCAGCCAGTGGAGTCATGTTCCAGTTTAAATTAAATCATGGGTTTCATCTCCATTGATAAATCCCACATTCCCTGACCTGTGAGAGCTGGTGTACATCTTTCTCTGCCTGGTTGGCCTTTCTGCTCTGAGCCCCATTTTCCTTTTGATTAACTCAAGTTCTCCTTTTCACATCCAAGCTCTCAAATGCCTCCTTCCTTTGAGACACACCCCCTCATCATCCTGTTTTGGTCCCACTGGACTCTTTGGGATGGTGTTGATGTGTTCTATCAGAGTGTGATTCTGAGCTCCTGTCTCCAGTGTCCCCCTACCTCTGCATTCCTCTGTAATGAGACCTTGCCCTCATTCCTTGGATACAATCAGCCCCTTTGTCGGTGTCCTTTGAGTATGCACAGTCTTGCTTAAAAGGAGGTTAACAGTCCCATTGACACCAATTTCACATTCACTAATGCATTTATTCCCAGGCTCGGTTTATTTTATAACATTGTAAGAGCATAACACCCATCCCCTAGTCTCTTCACTGTGCTCAGAAACTCAGGCTCATTAGAGGAAGATCATTTTGGTGAGGCTGCCCAGGTCTGTAGAAGCAGAGCTGCAAGCTAACTTTAGACTCTCTCATTCAGCCCAGGCTTTCTCTCAGCCTTACTTGTTCAGCCAGATGCCTCTGTGTGGAACTCACCCCCTTGATGGCAGGCACAGAGCTCTGGGCAGTGATAGGCTGTCTTTCTGCACTAAAGCTGTGTAGTAAGGTCATCCATGCTATTGGTCCTCTCACAAGGACCAATGTTCATCAGTGCACGGAGTAGCTTGAAATACTAGGTCACGGAGACACTGGTGTTCTCTCAGGAGCTCTGCTCTGTCATCTCTTCCCCTGGCACTGAGCCCTTCTCTCTGTATTCTTGATGACTGCTTATGTCCATTTTCTGCCTTTGCTTATGTTGGGGGAGCACTTTATGTGATCTTCTTGGCATTTTTGTACCCAGGCCTTCATGGCTCTGAGGCTTTTCATCAAGCTGTCTTGATGAAGGTACCCAACCCTACTGCCACTGTCCCTCTTCTTGCTCTGGTGAAGCCAATGCATACAGAGATGAATGTGATCTGGCAAAATTAAAGGCCCATCCTTGGGCCAACTTTCTTTACACCTCTGGTATGTTGATCTCTTTGTTGTAGAATCTGACACAAAAAGACCCTGCTGCAGGAACCCTGTTGAAGCTCCAGGTAGACAAGCTTGATGTTGTGGGGAACACTGGACATTACACACTGAAATTTAAACTGGATTATTGGGGATGGGCATTCCCAGCCAGATCTAAAAGGAAGGTCCTGGCTCATTTATGTTTACTAAGACAATGGGTGCATAGTAAGTAGAGGTAACATGGCAGCTCCTTTCTAACTGGGCTTCTTAAACTGTGGGTTACAACAGGATTTGAAAGTGCTGAGACCTTTCATTGTTGCCAAACTTCTTACCACCTTCAAATTCAAATGAATAATTTTTGGTAGACTCAAACATGCTTCAGGCTGTGCACTTCTGTGCTACATTATGGGATCTCACTCCAGCCTCAGTGCTGCACACAGTGAGTCCACTCTTAACTGTGCATGCTGTCATGCCATTCAGCTCCAATAAATGGTGCCTGAACACTGTGGTTGAGGTCTGAGACTACTGTGTTATGAACTGCATGGTCATTTGTTCAATCTTAGGACTGCTACTAATCTTTGAATACTTTTGTGATGTCCCTTTGTGGTCGAGGATTATTATCTCTAATCTCATATATGCCTTCTCATTTCTTTTCCAAGTTTCCCTTTACTCCATCCATGTTGGATGTATTGGTGGTGTCCATGGCTATACACTCTGCGGTGCCACACTGCCTGCTTATTGCTCAGCTAAGATCAGCATTCTTTTCAGTGAGACTCTTTTGGCTACTCTTTACTGACAATTTGCATAGGTTGATGCTATTAAAACATGTTAATTTTTTGGCACTGCCTTAAACTGTAGAATAATGTCAATAAATGGTATAATAGCTGATATCCTTGATCTCTAATTTTTATGTTTTTGAGACAGGATCTCACTATGTGGCCCAGGCTGGCCTGGAACTCATAGAGATCCACCCACCTCTGCAAAACAAAGTGCTTGGATTAAAGGTATATTCCACTACACCCATCTTTGACCTCTAATTTCAATGGGGACCCTTACTGTCCACTGGAGAGGTTTTTCGTATTAGCTATTGGTTTGAGGTAAATATTATTATATGTGTGTGCTGGCTAGTTTTAGGTCAACTGGGGAATAGGAACTCTCAATTAAGAAAGTGCTTTATAAAGATAAAGCTGTAGGTAAGCCTATAAGGAATTTTCATAATTAGTGACTGATGAAGGAGTACCTAGCTCATTGTGTGTAGGCATACCTCAGGTAGAACAAGGCAGTAAGCAGCACCCTCCATGACCTCTGCATCAACTCCTGCCTTCAGGTTCCTGCCCTGTTTGAGTCCCTTCCTGGACTTCCTTCTATGATGGACAATGATATGGAAGTGAAAGCCAATTAGGCCTTTTCCATCCCAACTTGCTTTTGATTACTGTGTTCCATCATAGCAATAGTAACCGTAACTAAGACAGTGCGCTAAGAACATATTACTATAATTCTACCTTCTAATACCTCTCCTTCTTCTCCCTCACCCCCAGGATGTAACTCATTGCCTAGCATATGACAGCCAAGCAGATGAGCACTCTACCACTGAGTTATAGTCCCAGCCCCCACCTTCTTTTTGGCAATACTAAACAAGGTCTCATGAAGTTATTGAGTTGTTTAACTCACTCTGGAGCCTAGGCTGACCCTGAACTCAGGATCCTCCTGAGAACTAGGGATTATGAACATGCCACTGCCAGGCCCAACTCTCTAACATCTTGACGAGATTAATGAATTGATCTGATGTCTTTGAGGGTCAGGCTTCTCTAGACTTATTAATGGCAAACCAAGAATCATCTTTGTTTAGTCATGGTTTACCACTGTGTTTGATTTGAGTTTAACCAAGACATTTCTGATGATTAGATGCTGAGGCTGTAATTTGAACCCCTCTATTGATGTTTCGCTGTCCTAGCTTTGAAATATGAATTGAGAAACTTTGTGTCATTCAACAGCACAAATGGGACTTCATTCTTTGGCTTCACTTTTAGCTACTGTAGGCACTTCACGCCCACTGGGCCTACCATCTCTGCTGATGCTCTTCCATCCTCTGCCATGGATCACTTCCTGCTCAACCTGAGCACCCAACTCAACCAGTGCCATGAGATGAGCACAAACCCTCATTGTAGAATCAATCTTATAATAGGTGGTGACTTTCCTAACATATTCTCCTCTTACTAGGCTCTGAATGCCTTGAAGCTACGATAGTCATGCATTCATTTGCTTTAAATTTTTAAATCTTCAGAGCTCATCCCAGGAGCTGGCAAACAGCTTATGCTTAATAAGTCTTTGCTATATGAATAAATCCTTGACACATTTGGTAGTGAAAATTTTCAAAGATGTATGTGTATACTTGTTTATTTTTCTTTGATAAGAAAAGAGAGGGCATAATCCCTCTGTATTCTGCACTTTTGAGAGTTACTGTGCTAAGATAATGGGAGTGAAAGGGACTCCTAAGTGTAAAGTAAAGAATTAAGTACAAATACACACCACAGCTTATACCCTTTCTTTGATAATAACAAAGGCAGCGTGCACTGAGAATTACTGCAGGTGTGGAATTATCAACTTTATTTTTTATAACTGCACTCAAATTGACATGTGCCTTCTAGAGAGCTTAAGTGACTTGTCTGAGCTTGAACAACTTGGATGACCAGAGAGCCAGAATCTAAAGCAAGAGTTTTCTGGACTCGGAGTCCAATATCTGAACACAACTATCTTTGACTCGGCAGTAACCACAATGCCCTCCACATATATAAGAAAAGAGACAGATGCCAAGCAGAGAGTGACAGCTTGCTCAAATACAGTTTCCCAGGTTTTGCTTACTTCTAGTGCCCAATATGAAGATAGCAAACTAGTCTCTAGCTATCTATTCGCCTTCTCTCCTTGGTCTGAACATAGGCTAATAACTGAGTCTCAACTTTGTTTAGTTTATGCTAGGGCATGCTCTATCCAGAAGGGATAAACATGGTTGAGGGACACTTGGGTGCTTTCTCATTCTTTCCACAAAGTCCAACAGGGCACAAGCCAGATAAGAGGAAACACTGTTTTAGCCACAATGACTTCCTAGACTAGTGGTTTGCAACTCATGGGTCATAACCCCTGTGGGATCCTCCATGTCAAACATTTACATTAAAACTCATAACAGTAACAACTTATGGTTATGAAGTAGCAAGAAAATCATTTTATGTCTGGGGGATCACAACATGAGAAGCAGCATTAGGAAAGGTGGGAACCACTGTCCTAGACACTTAAACTCAAGGCCCTCAGCTCTTAGTTGAGTTGTTATCCCATTATCTGAGATGAGAGAGGCATTGGCTTAACCACACCAAAGGCTAGGTACAGTAGAGCTGTTACAGGCACAGTACCAAGAGAGATGGTTTGACATTTTACTGCTGACGATGTTCCAACTCCTGGCCTGCCTATTCTGCCTCTAGCCAAGCAATGGGTTCTCCACCCCAAGTAGTGACCTAAGACTGAATGACAGACAGGGTAAGAGGTTGTTCGGAAGATTAAAGATCCAAGTCACCAGAGGCTGCCATCGCATAAGACCATTTAGACATATTCCACTTGACAGGCATTAATATTCTTCAGCAGAGAATGAGCAGGAAGCCTGTTCAGAAAGAGTCCTCTTCAGATCTCTGTACCTTGGAAGATAGAGAGTGTGAAGGTCCTGTTTTGGAATTAAATATTCATTGGACTGGGTTAGAGCCCTTACTGCTCAGAGGAATAAAACTGAATTCCCCACTTTGTTTTAAAATAACTACAAGCATTTTACCATAGAATCAATCTCTGTACCTATCAGGCAGAATAATGTGTGCTGTGATTTTTTCTGATATAATAGCCACAACTTTGAAGCCGACACAGAAGCATTTTACAGGACACCGTGGCTTGAAGCTGCAGGAAGAGACCTCCCTCTCTGGCTGGGCTCTGGGTCATCAATGCAAAGCTGTTCTACAATGTGAGGTTCAGTTTCAGAGCCTGTGAGATGGGAAAATGCTTCTTTCCTCTCAGGCTTTGCTAAGGACCTGGAAAGGACAAGAAGTAAGCAGGTGGCCTGAAGAGAGCAGGAGCAGACAGTGGCAGCTACTACTACTCACAGTGGGAGAACTGGTCACGGGAATGGTCCGGAGCTGCTCACACCTGTTCCCACTGCCCTTGCCTACCCCGTCTTCCAGGCATCATTACATAAGTTTCCCTTGAATTTCACCACCTTTTAAAGGCTTCAAAGCTCCTAAGGTTGATTTCAATGAAACCTGTTTTTATTCCCTGCGATTTTTCCGACTGTCACTCTCGGGTAAAACAAAAAACATTCACTGTCAAAACAACAAGGCTTTGCTCTCCAGCACAGAATGAAAGAAGGTATGTCTGCTTGATTTATTTTGGCAGATGCCTCACAGTTAAATAGGGCACCTTTTAATTTGTCACTTCTTAAAGATTCACTTAGGCTGGCAAAGTAAATCCCCAGGGCTCGGTTTCAACTCAATTTGAACTAGTTGGGCAGAAAGGTTTACACCCTCCCCTTTGTGCACCCACCTCTTCTGAGGTGCTAATTAAAGAAGCAAGTGTTTATTTAACAACTTTAGAAAGGCACACTTAGTGGTCTTTTGTTGTTACCTTAACCCAGAGATGTTTAGAAATCAAACTTCCTACCAACGCTCAACTAGAGGTTTGCAGTGAGACCCAGCAGCCAGTGTTTTCAATGTCCCGTGGAAGGCTATTAAAACAGCGGCTATCCAACTATTTTTACAACAGAAATCAGCTCTAGCGAGTGGAACTCAACCATCAAACTCTCCAGGCTGTCACCTTCAACCGTGCAGCTGTGAATTTCCTTGTCTTTGTTTCTTTGCTTTGGCTTTGGTGACCACTAACCACCACTCTGTACTGTTTAGAATGAGTGGGAATGGAAGCAACACACATGGAGCACCTAGAACCCACAGGACACACCAGTTTTCCAGAAGGGTACATGGGTATCATTACCAAGGGAAAATGCTGGAACAACTTGGAGTTCTGCCACCCAGGAGTTCGTATTTCTTCCCCTGTGGGTGCTCTTCCTCTGTCGGCTCTGAATTCCCTCTGCTGGAACTGAAGCCATTTCTCTCCTTTTCTCAAAACTGGTGATAACATCTGTTTAGACTCTTCAGTGTAACAAGGCCAGATTGAAGGTTTGTGTTTATGCAATCATTAACACAACTCCCGTTAGACAGAAGTGGGGTTTGGCATCTCAATCACCTAACTGAAATCTAGTTCATTATCGGATATGTAAACTGATTCAATTACAAAAAGAAACACACACACATACACACACACATACACACATTCATGCACACCACATTAATATGTAGATGCATTTTGGGTTCTTAAATATACATAAATTTCCCCTTTCCTCAGACTCAGACTTTCTAAAAATGTGCATGTGTAAAATACTCAAAAGAGAAAAGAATGCTTCCTTCTTTAAGACCCTTGGAGCAAACGACTTTTGATGAAGGCAGGAAATTCCATGGCCACCATCAGTAACTATAGTTTTCCAGTCCACACTTAGGTAGACTTCCCTACCTCTGTAAGCTCCACACATCCTGCCTTTCCAAACTATTCTAGGTTTTATCAATATTAATAAGTCAGAGCACTCCACTGACCGTGAACCATCAGCGAAGCTTGCTCTTTGTATCCCAGAGCCAGGGAAGTGGTTGCTTTCTGGTGAGGTGGAATTTTACACCAGAAACCAGTTCCTCTTCGAATCCCTTGCTGGACCAGCTAGAACTTGTGGAACAAAACCAGGCTAAGCTGTTGTTCTCAAACGTGTTTATTTGTAACCGTTTTACATGGCGTGTTACAGAAATTAATGGAAAATTTCTAAAAATTTTGCTGTTCTGTTGAATGCATTGTACATAAAGTTAAAAATAATGTGTCCATATATGTTAACAAACTGTCATCTGAGGTAAAGTAGGTCTAGAAACGTACTGCAACAGTCATTTTCTCTTTCTCATCTTTATTAAAAAAATATGTGTCAGAACGCAGAAATTGAAAGGAACCAAACCCACGGAGTAAACATTTTTCTTAAAAGAAGGTGCCCGGTACATTACATGATGGGGTTTCTGTAGACACTGGGATGGATACAAGTTATCAAAAAAGTCTTGTGGTATGTAAAGATCAGCTATGGGGAATGGGGACAGAATGACAGGTGGTGTTTCCCTGGTTTCAAAATTTAAAGTGACGAATTTAGTGCTAATAGAAGATGAGGAAGTACGCGTTGTACATGTGAATCTTCCTAGCGATCTAAGCAGAACTGTGCAGACTTCCCATGTTCTTTTGGTATTGGTACCTCAGCTCCTGTTGCGACATGTCACCATATTCCTGGGATAGGGGGATAGTGGTTCTGAATTTACCAAATGGTGCTTGGAAAGGTTAAACAAAAACAAAACAAAACAAAACAAAAACAAAAACAAAAACAAAAACAAAAAAAACAGCATCTGCCATTGATAATATGGATGGCAGTTTAAAATCTTGACTTTATCTCCCTCATTTTAATGTGTCATCTGGGCATCTTCCTTAAGTTCAGATTCCATTACAGTCATGTTCAGTGAAGGATGACAATCGGCTGGGCTGTCACCACCTTCTTTAAAACTAACTGCAGTTGGTACACTTGAAAACAGCAACATCAGAGCTCACTTCGTGTCATGGTAACCCAAAGGATGGGGATTAAGGGTGTGACACTGATGGACAAACTCAGACAGCCACACTAAGGGAGACAACGGCACCATTCATACAGACTTGGCACCATGACCCCATAGCCACTGAAGTTGTTTCCCATGACAACCGCCTATCTTGCCTACACTTCAGAGAAGCAGGACTGCTTTTAGGACAACTTGTGGCCATTCTACCTCCCATTTCTGCTTTACACAAGAGGGTCACCTCATCCTAGCATGGATAAATGCTTCTGGGGGGAATCCTGTACAAGCAGGTAGCAGCTTCAGAGGGCACTGGGCAACCCTTCTTGTTGTCTAGTTCTTGGGACCTTCCACCGTAGGGTAGCATTTACACAGTAGGGTAGTAATTTCTAATGGACATATGGTTCACTTATCTGTTTGGGAAAATTATATTGCAGTTAAAAATGTGGACTCTAAATAACGACAATCACTTTGACAATGTATTGTGATATTTTTGTGTGACGAGTCACTTCATCTTCAAAATCATTTTTGTTCCTATTAATAGCAAGAAGTCAAAGCATACCGGCCAATTTCAATCAGTCATATCAAGGAAAGTTTGACTTTTCAAATTTTAAAACTTAGGAAGAGTAATTACTCCCAGATCCAATCACATGATTCTTGTGGCTTTCCTTCTTAAACCAGTACATCCAACATGTAACTGCATAGGAGCATCAGAAAAATGCATCAGACCTGTATAACAGTTCTCTATAGGGTAAAAATATATAGAATCTTTATGAAAGCTGTGTGCTAAACATAGGAATGAACACTAGAACTTTGCCCCATATGTGTAAAATTAGGAAGTAAAATCCTTCTGGTTCATGTACAACCAGTCCCATGATTTATGGGCGGGAAAGTGGGAGTGGAAAGGCGAGCAACTTCCCAAATCTGAAGGTCAAACCTTTCATGTGTGAGCCTCCTTTCTCTTCCATTGAGTAGAGGGTGAAGATTCTCCAGAAAAGCTGGCGGTGGAGCCCCACCTCCTCCTGTTTACTAGCTTCTGTTGGCCCAGGACTCCTGCCTGTCTCTGAACTCTAGCTTCCTACCAGTCTTCCCAGAAACACACCTGGAAAGTAAGCCCCTTCTATCATGTCCATTGCACCTTACGCTCCATCTGCTACCTTCTCTACAGTGTAATGGCATTATTAAAAAGTATCTTTATTGACATTTATATTTACAAAAAAAGGTGTTTTTTTTTTTTTCATTAGAACTCCTTAAAGCCATTTCCCTTAAATAGTTAAAGAGTTTAATGGTAAGGTTTTCCTTTTCAAGTTAGAAAATAAAAAAAAAAAAATCCCATTTGAATTTTCTGATGTACAAAAAGAGATAGAGATGAACCATTTGACCACAGAATCAGTTTGTTACATAGAATATTTATGTTACCATTAGAAAGTTGGTTTCTAAGATCCGAAACCACATTAGCAGAATTGTACCAGAATTATTTGGCAAATGACATTTCTTTGAAAATGGCGCATGGAGAAGACACTTGTCTGCATAGTATCACAGCAGCGAAGTATCAGAAAAATAAAGACATCATTTTATTGTACTCCAGAGTTCAGAATTTCTGAGGAAACCGGATGCATTTTCCATCTTTTTCATCAATGGGATTTGATGTCCTTTGCTACCCCCAGAATGAAGGTTCTATCCAAAAGCCATCTTTCTTCACCAGGACGCAGGACAACTACAGAGTTGTTTTGGCAACATTCTTGATCATAATGAATCACCAACCACTTCATTGCCTTGTGATTTCAAGTTAATTCACTTCATAAGAGGCTTTCCCTCCCCCATTTAGACTTCTTCACCCATTTCTAAAAAAGTCAAAAGCAATACAAAAATTTGTACACCCATTAATTCTCAAACAGGACAAAGAAAGGACAGGGGAGACAGGATGGCAGACCAGGCTCTGTGGAGAGATGCCACCCACGCACGCACGCATGCACGCACGGACGCATGCACGCACGTTGCCACAGCCAGAAGGCATATGGATGATGATACTGTGGTCACAGAGTATCCCTTGCTTTGGCCTAAATCGAGTCAGCGCCAACCTTGTCGCAATTCTCTGATGCCTGCCACTCTCAATCTGTGGTCTCTACAGTGGTCAACAGGTAGCAAAAGGAAAACACAGTAACGGTTTCAAATCCAGGGGCGTCTTCGACCCGGCTGAGAGAGCTCAAGGTATTTGTTGGTTAAGCATCGGCTTGACTGGTGATTAATGTGGGTTCTGTTTTTATCAGGGTCTTTTTTTTTTTAAAGTACTTTTGTGGGGTGTTGTGTTTTGCTTTTTT
>NW_022196900.1:63814850-63981715 GCF_008632895.1 Mastomys coucha | reverse complement strand
ACTGTGAGTTTTTTTCTGTGGGATGAGGTGAGGTGAGAGCCCAAGAGAGCCTGTTGTACTGTGGATTCCCATGCCAGTCTTGAAGCACCCACCATGAGCTCCCATTGATGCTATTTCTTAGGTCTGTTGATTTGCGCATAGAGAGGCTCTGGCTCCTGTGAACAGAGACACAACAGTCAGGCCCGCCTTGCTAGCAGCAGGCTTTTGAGGTGCTTTTAGGAAGGAGCACTTGGGAGTGAAAACAGAAAGGTAACAGCTGATGATGGATGACCTTAGGTTATTCTTTTTTTCATTGTCTCCTCATGGCGCTTATTATTTTGGTGACAATTTTAACACCCCTAAGAACACAACCAGATCTTGTTGTTTCTCTGTTTGTGTGTGTGTGTGTGTGTGTGTGTGTTGCTGCTGTTTTTGTATATGTGCATATGCGTGCATGCAGTGGAGGCCCAGAGTCAACCTTGAGTGTTGTTCTGCAGGCAAAATCCATCTTGTGTTTAAGATGAGGTTTTTCCTTGTCCTGAAACTCATCGGGTAGACCAAATTGGCTGGCCAGAGAGCCTCAGGGATCCACCTATCTCTGCCTTCCCAGCTCTGGGAATGCAAGCGTGTACCATCATGCTTGGGTTTTTATGTGGGTGCTGGGGATTGAACTTATGCTTGTGTGGCACAATTTATAGACTGAACAATTGCCTCTCTTCCTTGAGGTGGTTTAATCCTTGGTTTTGAAGCTGATTCCCTGGTAGGGTAATAGCATGGTACAGTAGAGCAAGCTCAGTAAGTTCTATGTTGCAAGTTGCAAGACACTTATCCTTTTTGAGCCTCAATTTCTCCGACCACACCATGGGAATAGCATTATTTAATCCTACAAAGTCCTTGAGAGAAGTAGAGATATTCACAGACAGTATTTAGCATAATACTTGGTAGTACTGGAGAAAAGAGCAAAGAGAAGAGAGCAAGAGAGAGAGAGAGAGAGAGAGAGAGAGAGAGAGAGAGAGAGAGAGAGAGAGAACGAACAGCCTTCCCATCTGTAGAAGGCTTAGAGTTTGTGAAGCACCTCAGGTCTTACCTTCATTTACCTAACATCCCTGGAAGCAGCTCCTACTCCTTCTGTCCTCATTTTGGAGACAAAAGACTTAAGTTCACGTGCAGAGAATAAGAGACTATGGGATGCTTAGCTCTAAATGGGGCACCTACACGACAGCCCCTCCTCCCAAAGCTCAGGGATATCATCTCAGAAGAGGGGGGCAGAAAGATCTAAGAGCCAGAGGTGGTGGGGACTACAATGGAGCAGTATTTCTGGGACACAACAGGCAGTTGCACACAGGAACTCACACTGGTCGTGGCAGCGTACACAAGACTTGCACAAGCTCAAGCCAGACAAAATACCAGCATGGAGCAGGGAGGTGGGTGTGCAGTCTCACCCCCTAGCTGAGGAGCTATTAGCAAAGTGATGGCTGCTGGGAGAGAAAGGGCCAGTGTTTTCCAAGGATGTAGAACCTTAGAGGCCACCCAAGCTCCAGGAGATGGTCCTACATCCAGGCACACATTGGCGCTGCTGAGTGGACTCAGTAGGTAAGAAAAACAAAAAAACCTAAAACCAAAGCTATGAAGTTGGGAGGGGACAATGATGAGGTCCATTGAGAGAGAAATTGGGAGTGGAGAGAATGAGGGAAGGGTGAACTTGAGCAAAGCACATCGTTCTTTGTGTGCAAAATTCTCAAAGGATAAAAACAGAAACACTCAAACCTTAAGGCGAGAGAGGTTGTACCGTCAAGTGCTACATCTTCCTATGACCTAGCACACTGCTTGCTCCGTGTTTCATCCTGGGAATAGCCTAGAAGATAATGTCTGAACAATGCCTGGCCCGTCAGTTTATAGAAGAGGGTTCTGTAGAGCTGCACTCCGTTTTTTCCCAGTGTGACATGAGTACTGAGTAATCATGCTGGACTCAAAGCCAGACTTCACTACCAGAGGTGGTGCGCTCTCCTCCGGAACTGGCTAGAGATACATAGATCTCTTACTGTCTTGGGAGAAGGAACTTTCCCCTTTCTAGCCACCTGACTCCGTAATACAGCAAAAAAGGTTTGTGCCCCCATCCATGGAATCACCCCGCTGAAGGAAACAGAGTACTAAGTAAATATAACCTGTTGAAATTTCTGACTACAGGAAGAGCCTCCCCTTCCCCTTATTCCTATTGAGTGCCAATTGCTACTTCCCTGACTTTTACACATAGAAATGAGACATAGTAGGTCCTCACTGTGAGGGAAGAAAGGGGGGTGTCTGGTGAATTGGTGTATGGCTATGACAACATTTTGAATATCTTTGATATTTTGATCTCTCTCCAACATACTTCAATTTAGCTTTACTCTCCTCAGGTTGAATTCGTCAAAATCTGTAGCAGGATGATGCATTAAGTTCTAATCCATTTCTTTCCAATATCTGAATTACTATGAATATCTGCCGTGAGACTGGATAGAAACTTTGTGTTCTGTGTCCCCCAACCCCGTATGTATGCACACATGCATGTGTATGCATGCTTTGGTATGAGGTACACAGAGTAACTGGGAATGGGATAGCAAATTTGTTAGGAACAATAAACAGAGAAGAACCATTGCCCATCACTCGTTTGTTCACAATGCTTCCTGCATGGACCTTCTCACTCACCCCATTCTTTCTGGGTTCTTGAAGAAGTCAGCCTGCCTTGATCTCACCCTACAATTTGCTCTATTCCAATTTTGGAAACTAATTTATCCAACTGAGAATGACACCTAAAAACAGAAGACGACAGCAGGCTCAGACAGGGTAATTAATGCCGCGCTGCATTAACTTTCTGCAGCGGAGATAAATATTCACACAGCTCCTGCTTGCCGGAATCTAGCTTCAAATACCCATCACAACAGTGGTAGCAACTGCAGTCAGCTCTCAATTATCCCCACTAATGAAGGGGAGCAGTGGTGTGGAAAACCCCAAGCAGCAGATAATCCCAAAGTCTGACACTGTGATGCATTATACATTTGGCAATAGCTTTACCTTTCTTGTTATAGAATGGTAGACTGTAAGAGGTGGAGGGGAGCTAAGAAGTCATCTGACCCAGACATTTCTAACCTGGCTCTGGCAAGGTCATGGTAGAGACTGCAAGCTATTTTCAGTATTCCAGAAAGTCTAACTCTCTGAAAAAGTTGCCATACTTCAGGGATTCTGTCTTGGTTAGCTGGGACTTAGGTTTGGCTGGAAAGCAAAGAAAGCTGTTGGGAGATATTATTTGAAGCTTGGTTCTTCTTTGCTGTAGCTGAGCGAACTTGGGTAAATTAAAGGGTCCTAAGATGTCATAGCTGCATGAACCTGTGATAAAAATTGTGTTGCAGATGGGACCATCAAAGGTCAGAGGTCAAGTCATCTGCCTCTTATCATGTGTTCACTAAGTCAGGATGTTGCTGAAAGCCAGGTCCTTGATCCTGCTGGAGTGGTGCTCAGTTGCTGAGTCTGCATTGAGTCCCAGTGCTGATCCCCAGCAAGTCTAGACTTTTAGTGAGTATCTCTGTTTCTTTCTTGTCAAATGTGTGAAGTGGGGATAAAAACAAACAAAAAACCCAAAACCAAAAATCAAATTAAGTGGTGTCAGCTGTCTTTAAATATATTTTGGCTGGGCCATGATGGCACACGCCTTTCATCCCAGTGCTTGGGAGGCAGAGGCAGGTGGATTTCTGAGATCGAGGCCAGCCTGGTCTACAGAGTGAGTTCCAGGACAGCCAAGGCTACACAGAGAAACCTTGTCTCGAAAAACCAAGTACATATATATATATATATATATATATATATATATATATATATATATATACATATATATCAGTTGGAGAAAGGCACCATGATTGCGCCCACTGAGTGATTGTAGAATCACTGGGTGTGTTCTCCATCATGGGCAAGCAATCTAGTCAGTTCTAGAAGCTGCCTGGTTTTGTGCAGAGTAGGATCCAGCCACCTCCACTCATTATGCCTTGTCTTTGCTACGTTCTATTCACAACTGCAGAGAAGCTACAATGGCTTGTGCATCCAACACACCATACATAGTACAGTCTCCTGACTTCTGGTCTACATGGACAGCATATTCTTGCAACCACTACTCAAATGGCTGAAGACCATGTTGGAATCTTCATGCCTACCCTGATTTCACCTTTGACCTCCAGAGGTGCATCCTGCATCTACTGTCTTCTCTATTTGATTGTCTCTTGAGCATCTCACGCTCATGGGGTCCCAGATTACACTTGCTTACTTCCTGCCCAGCATGCTATTCAGTGCTCTACAAAACACCAACTGGTACAACTTAGTTTCACATTCCAGAATCTAGCTCAGCTCCTTTTCTGTATCCCCTTATCCCTTTGGTCTCATCTCCAGCTAATCTCATCTTTTGAATATCTCTTGGCAACAAGTCTCCCTCTCCATTCCAGTAGATGTTACTTTTAGTCAGGCCCTGGGACGTTCTACCATTCCAATGCATTTTCATCTGGGCATATCAGAGAATGTCACTCCATGACAATCTGAGGCAGTGGGACTGTTCACTTCAAAAGCTGAGGCTAGACTTGCTTTTAACTTGTACATTTAAACCTGATCTCTTTGTCTTCAAAATTCTTCAATTTGGCTTTATTCTCCTAAGATTAGATTTTTCAAAATCTGTAGATTTGAATGAATGAAAAAATACATTATTTCTAAGGTTCTGTTGTTCAGTTCTATTCTAAAGGGGGATACCAATAAGTGTGTGACTATGTAGCCTGGAACTTGGAGGCTGAGGTAGAAGGTGCATGAGGTTGGGGCTAACCCAAGCTGTACCATTCAATAAAAAGAAAAAAAACAATGTGGAAGAGTGATAATGATACCAAATTCATGTATTTTTACTTTGAGATTTCCAAACTACCTCCCATGGGTGTGTGGGTGAATGTCTAGACATGTATGTGTGGGTTTGTGTGGGAGTCAGAATCTTGGGTGGAGCTCTTTCAGAGCATCCATCTTAGTGTTTGAGATGGGTCTATCACTGGGACTTGGATTTCAGTGACTAGGCTAGTAGCTGGCCATCCAGGCCCAGGCACCCCTTTGTTCTCACCCCTTAGCACTAGGATTGCAAGTGCATGCTGCCATGCCTGGCTTTCTGTGTGGGTGCTGGCAATCATGTCAAGCATTGGACTACTAAGCAATTCCTCCAAACCCTAAAGGACTTTCAAACTCATCACTGGATCATTGTAACACCTGACCAAGGCACTACTGTATTACTGGCCCTTCTTCACCTGAGGGGAGACGTGCTTGCCTACGGCCACTTGATTTTAAGACTCATTCAGACGCTGGCCCTCTGTTTTCTTTCTTTCAGTCATTAAAAACAAACTAACCAAAAGCCAAAACCCGAACACTCACCCTCCCAAAGCATTAGAAGTTCATCTTTCTTCCTCCCTGAACACTAGGGACCTATCAGGCAATACTTTATACGTTTTGGGTTCCCACTACAGAGATCAGTATTAAAAAAGTGACAGCGACTTATTATTTATGGCGATATCTATTGTTACAAAGGGAGACAGACCAAACGATTCCTATTGTTACAGATGCTACTTTGACTTGACAGCTGGGGAAGTCTGATAGGCAGTTTATTTACTTAGCCATTTAACCAAATAAATGTTTTCATTTTTCTTTCATCCCTTCAAAGGCTAACATTTTGCCCTTAAAATTGCTCCAGCAACACATCAGTGAAGTACAAATTACCTGCCAACCTCACACCAGCCATTATAATATTATTTTGGTTCTCTCTCTCTCTCTCTCTCTCTCTCTCTCTCCCCCCTTTTGACTCTGTCTTTAAAAGACACGTGAGTCTCCCAGATGGAAAGATAAGAGGAAGAGAGTGAAGTAATTGAAGATATTTTCCTTTATTGCTAAAACAGAAACATTTGGTATTGGCCCCTAAGCTTCTACCTGTGGGGAATTGTTGAGTCTGTTTGTTTTCTTTTATTCTGGAGCTATATGGCTTTAACTTATCAACAGATGTCATCCTTGCTTACTCAGAACTGGGTGGCTATTTCTAATAAAAAACAGCTGGAGATAGTGGCTGCAAGGGTGATAAGGAGGACAGGGTCTTTGCTTTCCAACTCTGTGACAGCAGAAGGGAAATAAAGCCGCCGACAGAACTATCTCTGCATGGAATCATTTCTCCAAGTGTCTGCAAAAGCACTAAGAAATTACAGTCAGTAAATTTCCAGTTGGTTCTATGGGTAAAGGGGATGGAGGCAGAAAGATCATATTTGGCTTGTGCTATTTTGACACTGATGGAGGGACACAAAGACTCACAGGCGCTTCCTCTGTGGGTGCCACAGGGAGCCTGTCAGGAAGGTGGGCTTTAACTCCACTGCACAGTTTTTGATAGGGAATTGTAAAATGGCCAGGCTGAGCTCCCGCTTCATCAAAAACTAAAATCTAGCTCTCCTCAAAGCTGAGATGGTCCTAATGTGATTTACATATAAAACTAAGATTGCTGTGTGTGTGTGTGTGTGTGTGTGTAAGGGAATAAGAGGTGGTCTATGAGTCTCCAACAGAAGTCCTTATGATTATGGGACAGGGTTTGTCCCAGGGATACTGGAAAGGCCTTACCGTTCTCCCTCTGCTTTAATCTATTATGGGGCATGCCAAAATTTTCCTAAAAGCAAAAAGTATTGAGCAAACCATCCTAGTCACTGACTTTATTCAACATGGGGCTAAATGTATAAACTTTAAGAATATAGAGCACCAACATGCATTGGTTATGGCAATAAAGGTGGTGATAAGGGCCACTGGGATGCTACAGTTGCAGTGTTGGTGGGCTGCTGAGGGGGGTGGTGGTGCTGGGGTGAAGACGGTGGTTAGGATGGTGGGTGGCTGCAGTAATGGTAGTGCTGTGGATGCTGATATGTGCTGCTAGTGATATGGAGATGAAGAAGGTGGCAGCCATGGTGGTCATGGTCATAGTAGTGATGGTGGAGGCGGTGGTGATGGTGATGGTAATTGTGATGATTGTGGTGGTGATGATGGTGATAGTGGGAGTGGTGCAGGGGTGCTGATGACGAGGGTGTGGGACGTGGTACTGATGGTAGCTATCAGATAATCCATGTGCTAGACACTGTATTGGGAACTCCATATACATCACCCCGTGACTTCATGCAACTGTCCTGTAAAATGGGCAGTATTTTTATCCCTATTTTTCAAAATGAAGAAAATAAGATTAGAATCCTGATTGAAGTGACATGGTCAAGAAGGATGAATCCAGGTTCTGAATCCTGACAACAGAAACCCCCAAAGCAGACTAATGTTTTAAGGTGAATTCGTATGAGCTGGGTATGCCACAGGCTAGGCTTAGAACATATTAGTTCTAGCAAATGAAAAAGAATCAACACTCAGAAGAGAAAGAGTGTTTCTTGCCCAAGATTTCCCACTTTTACATGGTTAAGATTTGTACTGAAGTTCCAAATCTGGAGCTCTTGCTACATAAGCATGCAATGTCCACTTACAACCCAGCTATGAGATGAGGAGCCAGAGGGAGCATCGAGTGTGGAATAAACCAAGGCCTTGTGAATCAGTTCAGCTTGGGTAAGTGCTTCAAAGCCGAACAAGCTCATGAGGAGGGGAGTTTGAAGCATTGGGCTGCCAATGGAGTAAGCCATCTTGGTTTCTAACAAGTTCTTCAGTTCTAGGATGATGTTTGCTGATATTGTGATGAATGGATCTCTTCACCTCTAGCTCATTCATCAAACTTACTAAAGAGAATTTGAACTATGAAGTACAACATACACATGAGGTGAAACTGTCCTGGGAATTGCCTCAAGGATCCTGCTGAGAGTTCATATCCTTTCAGTAACTGTCAAAGAGATCTATGTGTGGACTGTGAATGACTGACATAGTCATAGAACCAAGTTCTAGGCAGTGAACACTGTTCACCACTTTAGTGGCAATGATGATGCTGTTCAGAACTAAAGAAGTTTGAGTAAAGAACGTTGAGTCTGACCTTGCAGTCCTACATATTTATGGGAAACCAGGAAGATACCTGGAAATTTGAAACATGTGTCAGAGCTGGTCTAAGAAATTACATCTGTGAAACCAAAGTATCCTTCTGTCTCCTGAGAATCTCCGTGAACTTCAGCAGCAGCTCTTTACTTTGATCAAATCAGGTTTATTGAAAGTTGAGTTCCAAAAGCCACTTCTAGCAATGTAAGGATGCCTCTCGCCAATAGCTCCTGAAGTGATGTAGTGGCAAGCCACAGTTGCAGCACAGGTACAGGGCCACCAGAGTGATGGTTCCATGTCCTTGGGTGTCACTGACACACTGGAAGGAAGTATAGAACCCTTCCTGGATGGATGGAACAGGCTACTATGATGTTAAATCTCGATCAATCTTACTTCAAGCATGGCTTGTTTTTGTTTCATAGTGTGGCTTCTCAGTGTGTTTGATTGGTGACCTCTTTAGATCTGTGGCATCTAGGCAAATACAGTGACATTTTGCCTAAAAGAGTAAAGCATCAGGATTTCATTTCACTGAGAAATTATCACGTGTATGTGTGTGTGTGTGTGTGTGTGTGTGTGTGTGTGTGTATGTGTGTGTGCATGTGTATTTCTGAAAGAGAAAGTGTGGGTAGAAGTGTGGTGTGTGTGTGAAAGAGACAGTGTATATATGAGTGTGTATGTGTGTGAAAGAGACAGTGTAATCATGTATGAGTGTGTGTTGGGGGAAAGAAAGTGTGTGTGTATGTCTCTGTGTGTGTGTGTGTGTGTGTGTGTGTGTGAGAGAGAGAGAGAGAGAGAGAGAGAGAGAGAGAGAGAGAGAGAGAGACTGACTGAGAGTATAAATGAGTGTAGAATGAGCCTCCTCCAGGGGACCAATGTTTTTAGAAACTCAATCCCCAACAGGTGCTGTTGACTGGGCCCCATCGGACACCGTCACCAACTCAGAATGTATCATTAAGTAACAGAACTATTCGCCATGTTCCCTCCAACCCTACATTTTGGTGTAGGTCAAAGGTCATTCATCCATGAGAAAAAACAAAGTGCAAAATAGAAACGAGGCAAAGGGAGATTGTACAAACACTGGTAACTGGTGAGATGGCTCAGGCAAGGAGACAGGGTATCTATCCCCCTTACTACGGGTAACAGGCATGAAAAAAAAATGGTGCAAGCATTAGGAGCAATCACAGACATGGGGAGATGATATGGATAC
Organism: Mastomys coucha; assembly: GCF_008632895.1. Taxonomy (NCBI): domain Eukaryota; kingdom Metazoa; phylum Chordata; class Mammalia; order Rodentia; family Muridae; genus Mastomys; species Mastomys coucha. Next base: position 63,972,501 of record NW_022196900.1, on the reverse strand, counting down.
TGTAACACAGCACAGGCAAGGAGACAAAAGCACAAACACTGGGGTACGACATCAGCGGTAAAGAGCAAGCAAGAGGGAAAACCTTGCAGGTGAAGGAGATAAAAAGGACAGATACCTACCCAGACCTGCGCTATCTAGCTACCGTCTTGTGGACTTATATTATCACCACTGGGCTCACCACTGGGCTCCCCAAATGGATCACTGGTGGAGGAGGCCTGTGATCCATCAGGCTAGAACACAAGAAGATAACACTTTTTTTTTCTCTCTCTTCAACAACTGAAAATATAAGGCAACTAAGATTATATTCATGCGGCATATGCAGCCAGTTATTTTACAGGAGGCTGAAACTTCTGCCAGAGGATGCCACCTCTCAGATGCAAGAGCTCCTAACAACTTTACAAAAGGTCAGTGTTTCCGGTGGACACACCCTTCAGTGGCTCTTCAAACTTCAGCTCAGAGCTGGCATCTCTTTTACATTGCTGTTCTTATTGTCTGTGGGCAAATTTTAATTTCAAGGAAAAGTAGAGCTAGCGGTGGGTCACTTACAGCTTCTTGTTCTTCACTCTTGCTGGGACTTTCAAAGCCTTCTTCAAAGATGTCATCTGCGGTCGGATCACTGACGTGGGATGCTGATGATTTGGATGGAGAGCTCTGCCTAGGGGCTGGGGTGGGAGCTACACAGAGATCACACCAAAAGAGGAAATGAGGTAAATATACATATAAGCCACAACCATTTACATCCCATAGAGATCCCTGAGGTCTCCTCATCCTTGAGTCAAGTCTTCCTACATCCTTTCTCAAGCCAAATCTGAGCATCTAAATTCCTCCCATGATTCAGGAAGGCCAGTCCTCCGACCCTACTGGAGAGTCGCTGAGTCAGGAGCTCCAGATAACTTCTACAGTGCTTCTGACACACAAGCAAGCTGCAAACTGCTGGGCATAGCTGACTCCTCTCTCTCTCTCTCTCTCTCTCTCTCTCTCTCTCTCTCTCTCTCTCTCTCTCTCTCTCCCTCCCATTAGAAGGCATATTTTTGAAGGACTTTTGTGGATCAGACACTGTTAGGAAATCGAAGGACAATATCCCTCAAACTTGTAAAGCTCCTCTGAGACAGAGGTTATCTAAGTTCTACAGAAACACGGAGATTGCTAATACCTTTGTGGCAACCGCTAAACCAGGTTTTGCATTCTTGTGCACACCCAGTGTTTAATAAGCACAGGCAGGGTTGGAAGAGATGGTGATAAGCTTGTTGTAAAGAATATGCATCTGTTGCCATGACCCTCCACGTCTTCCTCTTCTTCTTTATCCCTGAGGTTTCTAACACATGTGACAGAAGAAGCTCTTCTTTCCATAATGCTTAACTTAGCATAGGAAATCCTGGTCACTGGCTTAGTCCAGAGGCATGGATTGAGTAGGTGCCTAGCATTGCCCTTGGTCAGGCTCTCCCATTACGCTGTTTCAGAGCTTAGCAAAACTCTGGTATTTTATCAGACAATGAGTGATTGCAAAGGTTCATGCTGATCTTTAACCCCAAGAACACTATTTCCAGCTCCTTTACCATTCACAATATGGAATGAGGCTAACTCCGGCTATGTTCTTTTCCTTCATTATGCCCCTGATACAAATGACTAGATGTGGTACTGTACACTTCCTGTAGATATTAGGAGCCAGAGCCGAGATCATTTGCATCAACACAGCTATGGGTATGAGCTATGGGATGTGGCACAGATATGTCTAACACTATGGGGTCTTTTCTATTTGAGGTGTTTGTTTTTGTGTTTTGCTTTTTTTGTTTTTGTACAATTCAATCTCTCAGTCCCGTTTTGAAGGAATGCTGTCAGGGAAGAGAATGAGAAAACTGACTTTACTCATTTTCTTTAAAATGAAAGCTTGTGTATTTCTGTTTGTTTTGTGAGATGGTTTCAGTGCAAACTAGCTCCTTTAGGTTTAATGCTGTATAAAGATGCCTCATTGAGTGGGTAATATTAGCTTCACTGGGTTCTGAATTGTGTTTGAAGTGGCTTATTGCTTACAAAATGCTGAGAACCCTTGAGTCCCCTAACAGTATACTGCTCACCATTCCCCAGTGGAACCTGCAGGAGCACAGCTAGAGGTTATTTATGCAAGCGTCTTAGTTGTAACAAGCATTTACAGGCAGGGCACTTCAGCATTCCAAGCCTGTGTTCTCTCAAGGTGGATGGGTGGGGTCATTTCACCTACAGGGAACATGTGGCTGTGTCTGGAGTTATTATTGGCTGTCATGACTAGAGGAAAAGAATGAAGACCCTGTTTGCATTTGGTGGGTAGATGCTAAGTAAGAGTCATCTGTCCTCAAATGTCAGCTGTGATACACTGGCAAAACTTGCTCTTAGACACAATTTTGGTGAAAAGGCCTTTTGGGCAGCTAGTTTCATTGCCTTTAACCTTTCCTAATATCTGTTTGTGCTGGGCTCCTGCTAGCATTCTGAGAAGTGTGCGGATGGTGACAAGATAGTCCTGGTCCTCAAAGAACTTCTTTGTTTGTAGGCAGCCCATGGTTCATTGAAAATGAGACATGCGTTCTTAAAAGACTCTTGTTCATTTATGCATGACTGTTATTTCTCCAGCATTTCATTTTTTATTCATTATTCTTCATTGAAACACCATGGATTAGAATTAATAGAAATGCCTTGGCTATGTAGCACCCATGGCCTGAGTGCAAGGCCTTCATTTTAAGAATAGCATTCTGAGCCTGGCTGAATGACACAATCTAATTGTATTCACATTAATTTTTTTTTTTTTGACAATTCATGGTATTGGCCATCCAGTGATCCATATCACCGGTGACAGTAATGAAAACGCCAAAGTCATTGTACCATGAGCCTTTTCTTTCCCCTTATCAATTGTCAAAGCACAGGCTGAGTCACTGGAACACTTTTTCCGATTGTGTCTGACAAGCACACGTGTGCTCAAGTGTATCTGGCTTCTGACTTGGTAGCAGGCTTTCTATTTTTGGTGTTTGCAATAGAAAAGTAGGGTGGAAGCCCAGTCTCCAAGTGCTAGGACCAGAAGGAAGCTGCTGCGCCTACAAGGAGTCCAGAGACTCAGGGCAGCCACTTGCTTTGTCCTAAGACACAGCTCACCATGATGGAGCCGGCACTTGAAACCTGGCCCCAGGACCTGCAAAAGCAAAGCAAAGCAAAGCAAAGCAAAACAAAACAAAAAACACAAAATAACAACACCAATAAAAAAAAACCCAGTGAACAAGAACACAGTGATGAAGATCCAAAGACCCTTCTAAGTTGTGATGCCTTTAAAGAATTGGCTTTAGAGCTAAGAACCACAAAGCTCATGGATGCAAGACTATTGCTCTAAAGCACACAGTCAAGAAGGATTGAACAGCCCCCGCTGTTCCCAGCCAGGCCTCCCTGTCCATGCAGTGTCCGTCATGACCTCATAGCTGTAAACTCGGGCTTACTTTTCCTCTGATCTTAATTTCTTTTCTAATTTTTAAGTCTTGTTTCTAATTTTTATTGTATGTATGTATGTATGTATGTATGTATGTATGTATGTATGTTAGAAATAAAACTTTTGGAAGTCAGTTCTCTCCTTCACACGAATCTAAGTACTAAGATATCAATGTTATGTAAAAAGAGACCTAGAGGGTAAGAGGCTCATATATGTGCTATAACTGATATCTGAGTTGGTTGCAATGATACCTGCAACCGTGAGATGCCAGTAGGATAGATTCTGACCCCAGGGTTCTGGAGACTGAATTACCTTTCACACAGATCTAGTGCAACTTGGTATCAATGTTATGTAAAAGGAGACCTAGAGAGTTAAGGGCTCATGGATGTGCTATAACTGGTAGCTCAGTTGGTTGCTATGGGGATAGTTCTCAGTGATACCTGAAAGCCTGAGATTCAAGTGAGGTAGATTCTACCCCCAGTAGCTTATGTTACAGGAAATAGGCGCGATACTTGTCAAGCATTAGAATTTAGTCAAAGGATACTCACGTGAGTTGGTAGATGGTGTGGTAGAAGTCACAGGGGTCAAGTTCAATTGGGAGATGTCGAAGTCATCACAGTCATCTGTATCCTGTGCCACCCCGACTTTGTTGAAGTAACTGGAGAAGGCCTCTGAGGTACAGGTCAGGGAGGGCTGGTCAGGCTTTCGGGAGGGTACGGGCGGAGGCTGGACCATCTGGAAATCCTTAAACATTTCCTTCCCCATTTTCTGCCTGGGCTTGTCACTCTGTGGACTTGACCTGGCAGAGTCATTCGTGCCTGGGACGGTTGCAAGGGAGGTGAGGGGACCTTGGAACATGGCAGCTGGTAAAGGCATAACAGTTTGTGTGGGCATGAAGGCGGCTGGCGGGAACTGCCCGGCCACGGTTGGCCAGGGTTGCTGGGTGGCAGGAAAGAGACCTGGCTGGCCCCATGCAATGGGCTGAGCTCCTGGTATCACCTGAGCGACGGGTGGCTGAGCACCCATGGCAATCTGCTGTTGAACAAGGGGCTGCTGGCCCCAGAAGGATGGGAGGACGGCGCCCATAGCGACATAACCTAGAATGAGAGAAATGAGGGTCAGGCATCCTGGAGAAAGAACATCTATGGGTTTGAGTGATTGACAGAAATGTACTGCCCATTTACAGAGTCCTAGACTGTACTAGGACTTCTTGGGTCTTGGCCTCTAGATGTTGACCTACTGGTGGAGAGGCCAGCCCCTCATAGGAGAGGTCATAAGTAGGGAGTGAAACACAGCTTGAATCTGGGACTAACAACACTTTCCCATTGCTTCACTTTCCAGAATCTCACAGTTCAGGAGACAGAGCGTCTCAGTGAAAGGGGCAGGAGACTGAAGGTTAGCCTAGCCTACACTGCCACCATGGCTCTACTTGGTAAACTGAGAACAGACCCAGTTGCTGAGGCCATCTGGGAGCCAGTCTCTGCTATACAGCCAGGCAGTGAGACCTAATTTTCATGAAGTTTCTCATCAGGTAGGCAGTGTGTCAAGTGAAAACTCTGTTAGAACTTCAGAGGCATAGATGAAAAGCCAGACTGCTGCTTCCTCCATGTGTCATCTGGGAGCGCCCCTTACGATCTGAAATGCTCCAGGCTCTTATCTATAAAATGGGCATACATTATTTCAGAAGGTTAATATAATTCAGTATTCAAGGAAGGGACTATTGCACCTGATGCAGAGTGAACATTCAGCGAACGTTAGCTACTCCTGTAACATGGCACAGACGACCGCTGAAATGTACATGATGTCTTGCTTGTTGTGTAACAGACAACATCTTACTTCGGGGGTGGGAATTATGATAGATTACTTCTTTAGTATTACTTTTTACAAGTTTACAAAATTAAAATCGGAGGTTATTAATCCAATGAGGACATCTCATTTCATGTTAGTTTGGTATTACAAAAACACCAAGGCAGGTTCTCATATTTATCACCATGATAACTATTTGCCCAATTATTCTTTTTGGGTGATTGCAACAGGAAGGGAAATGCTCTTTGTTAAAACTGTACTATCCAAAGAAGTGATTTGTTTATTAAATCCGTACAGTATGCACGATCTACTGTTCCACATCTTCACATAATCCTCTAATGTTAGTTGCCATTAATGCTCATTGAGGAAAACTGATGTTCAGAGAGGAGAAGTAATTTGCTTAGAGTCACACAGCTTGCATAAGGTAGGATCAGGATCCAGACTGAGGTGAGTCCATCTCTAGTCAGAATTCTCTTCCTTGTGTTATGCACAGTCACCCAGATGGCCAACACCTATTTTGGGTCTTTCACAGTCGCTGGGTCTGGACTACTATAGAACATGTCAAGCATACTGTGGTCCACTGGAAATTCTTACATGCTTCCAGTGGTTCTCATGGTTCTTGTTACCTACATGGACACCTAAGCCTAAGAGACATGTGGCCGTTCAGTCATGGCAGAAGGTAGAGAAGCTAGCTTTGCCCAAAGAATCACTTTAAAGGCTGCCAGAATAAAACTGTGGGTGCAAAATGGTGAGATCAGAACAAAATGGGAGGATTCAGGGTATCCTAGCAACACCCAAAAAAGATGAATGACAGGTGCCATGGCAATGACAACGTCATGGTTCATGTCGGTGACTCTTCTGAGCCCACAGTGATCATATACAAGAGTACCTGGTTCTAGCCTCAATTCAACTACCCCTCAACTGACTGAAGCTTGGGTCAAGTCAACATTCTAAGTCTGGCCATTTCTTTATCCCCTTGCCAAGATGAAACTTTAGACAGGGCACAAGGATTTCTAACTGGTGAATGCAGTCAGTGTTAAAGGCTTTGAAACAATGAAACAGACAACATCATGGTAGAACTCTAAGTCCAGTTGTACTGGGGGACACTGCTCAAACTTTTGATTTATTCACACTGTTTGATAGCTCACCAACTAATGCAGTGCCTTGACCTCTAAAACGCTAAGTGACAAGCAGGCCACTTGTTTCTCTTGCTCTCTGATTTGCTTTGACATAATTAGATTCTTCTCAGAGGGAATGCTGTCGCCCCCTAGGGGTGAAGAGAAAATTGGTGGGATGTTTTCATTATGGTAACTGCAGGGAAGTCTGGGGCTCTCATGGTATTTAAGGGGCCACCAGCATTGACAGCAGACATCCAGAACTGGTGAGACCAATGCATAGGACAATAACCGATTCTGCCTCCTGATGTAAGCCTAGACAGATCAAATGGCTAAGAAATTTAGTTTCCCTGCACACAAACTCAACACCTGTGGTTTTCCACGAATGTGACAAGTGTGTACACTCAAGGAAGAATGTATGTCATTTGATTTGGAACAATCAAGCGAGAGAGTTTTGGAAAAGGTGGTCCCAGGCAGAAACACTTGTCATGGTGGCTTGTGCCAGCCTGTATTTTCAGCTGCGGTTTTTACTGGGGGCTCTGCTATCAGGTACAATCATCTCATTACTCATTATGTCCTGCAGTATGGTCATGCCCAAGTATTTCTTTATTGAAATACATGCTTTTATTATAAATCACTTCTTATTTCGATTTCATACTATCAGTGTGACATTATACTGATTAAAAATGGTGTAGGAAAATAATGAGTTCCTATAACACTGTGGATATTTGTTATATTAAAAAGAAAAAAAGGCTCTAGGCTTCAACTGTGGCCCTTTCAATGTCCCTGGTGACTCTCATGCCCATTTTAATGAGTGAGAAGAAACCTTCAATTTTGACCCAATCATGCCTCACCCTCCTTCCCACCATTTTTCTAAAACACAAATATTCCCACTCTTTGATGATGGAGCTATACAGTAGAGATACTGTAGGCGCTAACCTACTGCACAGCCTAACTTAGCAGCCCAGTAGACCGTGGACTGACCTTTCCCTCTGATAGCATAGCTGACTGGGAGCCACAGCTCCCTGTGGCTGCACAGCACTAGAGAGAGCATTGTACCCCATATTGTTACCCTGGGGGAAGATCAACATTCACAGTGTGGTTTCTACAGAATGCATATTGCCATCACATAATCACAAAGAAGAATAATTTTAAGGAGCCACGAGTTAGGAGTCAATGAGGCCCTTCAAGGTCTTGAGCATAAGGCTTAGATACATGGCTTTGGCCCATGAGTGCTGGCTCAAGAGACACACAGGATGGACACCCTCATGTTTTTCCAAGAATGAAATGGAACCTACGATCCATAGGTAGATTGATCTCTGATGATTGTCCTGTTGGTGGCAGCAAATCCCCCCCCCTCATATTTTCTTTTTTTTTCCCCCACAGTAAGCTAACAGATGGGCTATGCACAATTTTTGGGAGAGAGCTATTAGCATGTCTCTCTGGCTTCACGCCATCTGCTCCAGACCAAAGTATAATATTCAGAAGAGAAAAAGGCAACACTGGGTAATTGGTACCATGTTGAGGAATTTACAGATCTCATTCCATTTTCCTGGTTGGGGGAGGAGGGGTTGTTAAGACTGAGCTCTGCCTGAGAGCTACTGCTTTTTAGCTACAGGCCATACGCATGCCTGAAGGGACACCTCAGCAATTGGACTGAAGCAGCATTGGTTTCAGGGAGCAGCTTCATGGCAGCCACTGCAGCTACCTAACAATTTGTTCGCTGGAGACTCGTGTGCAGCAGTGAAAGGATGAGGTGCCAAGAAACATCTGTTTGTGTCATAAAAGTTCAGGCATTACAAACCTCTTTGCTGCTTGCAAAACGGGAACACCCACATTCCCACCTTGCAGTTAAAGAGAGAGAGAGAGAGTGTGTGTGTGTGTGTGTTAGTTAAATATTGCCATCTATAACAAGATGCCAGTTCTGGAGACACCCGTACCCATGACTGAGGAAAGAAAAACCAAACCAGACTAAACCTATAAGAAACACATTGGAAACAAAGGCTCGCTGCATTTGTAAAAACTTGTTTGGTTCCTCCTAGCTACATTGCCTCCTTTGACTCATTCATTCATCCAAAAATATCCATGCTGGGTGCTTGACTCTGATTCAGTCTCTAGAGGTACAGAGAAGAGCAGAACAGCGCCCTTTCTTTGGTGGGGGGGTAGATGTTTGCAGTGAGCCTCTGGGGTAGCTATTACCACTCTCTGTTTATTCTTAGGCATAAAATTCTACTTCTATGAGGGCATAGCTTACACCAGCCAGTTATACAAGCAGCAAAGTACAAATGCCTGCTTAGATCACACTTCCGGGCACTATTACAGAGGTCTCCTGTAACACACAAGTCATGACGATGAGGCTCCCAGCACCACTCTGGGAGGCCCAATCACCACCTCTCACCTTACAGGTGAGTATCTAGGTTCAGCAGAGATGAGGCTGGGCCATCTACAGCTGGTTAGTAGCAGAGCCTGCTTCTCCGAACCACCCAGGACACCTCTGCCGTAGGTATGCAAGAGACTAAAGAACTGAACTTTACTATATGCATTAAAAAAAACAAAAACCAAAAACCAAGAAGATAAAGGGGGAAAAGGGGTGGGACAGGGCATATGTCCTCTGACTTTTATAACCAGAACTATGATAATAAAATAATAACAATCTTTTCCACATCAAGCGTCTGCATTGCACCAGCATTTTTAGAGGCCCTTAGTTACCTCATTTAGCTCTCATGATATTAACACGAGGATTTTTTTTCCCAATCCAATTATGAAGATGAAGTTTTGCTTCTGACAGATTATCATCCCCAACACCTAGCTAAAAAGTAAGCCAGACTGGGAGATTCAGAAGTCCTCAGCAGCCAGCTATCCTTCATGTGACATGGGACACTTCCTGACCTTGTCTCCCTACTGCTAACCAGACAATTTATGCAAGTAGATAGAGGCACAACATCTGGTGACATATTAATACTAGTCGAAGATGTACAGGCTCAGATTACCACCATCCAAAAACTACCTAAAGTATATTTTATATAAAGAGAGAAAATAAAAAATATGCTAATGCAAATTAATTTTAGACTTATGCTTTGAAAACTGATCAGATTTTTCAGTAATCCAAAGAGACAGCATGGTAAGGATCAATGGCTTGACACATACATAGCTGGTTAAGTATTAAGAGACTACATATCTTCAATCTGGTCTGGGAAAAGGTACAGTACTTTTCCTGTGTCTGACTGTACTGAATCTGACAAAGGTCTCCAGGGCATTTGAAATCCAATACAAGTACAGGGTAAGACTCAAAACCATACCTAGTGCCATCTTGTTTACAGAGAGGAAGATGAAAGGAGAGGCCAAACTTCCTCCCTCTGCCTGGAGCACTCATAACCAGGAAGCCTGTGTTCTTCCTTGACCCTTCACCCTCTTGATGTTCTAGTCAAGAGACCCTCCATACCATGCCTTCCTCAGCCAGGACTCTGGTGTCCAGTCTCTGCCTTGTGCATCATTTCATTCCTATTACTCTATTGTTCTAATGTATTGCACAACTCATGTCTGCTCTGGTTTATGACCCCAGCTGGGGGGAAGCCCTCTGCTAAGTTCAATGGTATACTCCAAGCACTTGGGACAGGAGCTGGCCTACAGTATGAAACTGGTGAATACTTGTAGAATGAGCATGTCTGGAGATTAGTAGGTATGGGGTCTATTGTTACCGTTGATTTTTATAGACAAAGCAGTGAGGACAGCGTGGGTATGTGAAGGCAAGGCTCTAGCTCAAGGGTGCTCCTAACAAGACGTTTTTATTCATGTTTTAAATGACACATCCTATTTTATTGTTTCCAAGATTTTAATGTTTATTTTATACTCAGAAAACAACGCATCACCACTGTACCATTTCAGAGACCACTAAAACAGTTCAACGGGGGGACTTGGAAATGGATATGTTTCTAGGATGCCTACAGCTTCTAAGCTAGGAGTCTACTGACTCTATTGCTTCTAAAAGTTTGTAATGATCCCTGAACTCAAGAGGAGGAGCTGCACTCTAGAACAGGGTATGAATGTTTAATTTATATACAATAAAAGCAAGGTTTATATTTAGTAGCGAGAATTCGGTTCTAACACCATATAATTAAAAGTAATTATTTACATAAAAAAGCGCAAGCAGATTTGTATTCTAAAATATTCAAGCTCTCATTTGCTGTTTATAAGAATAAAGCTAAGAAAGAAATAGTGAGCCTCCAACTCAGAGCAGAGAGGCAGAGGGAAATGCCACACTGTTCCAGGCTCCCAGATAACTAAAAGAACTAACCTCACCTATCAGTGGCCATTACCAAGTGGAGTGGCCTGGCTACCTGGGGTAGCAGATATTATAGAAACAATGTATCACCCCTGAGATGCTACCATTTCCAAATTACCTGTTGAACTGTGATCATAGGTATTTTTACCCTCCTGTAAATATAATCTATGCATTTTAAGGGATATTTGGAAAATAAAGAGATACTTTCTAAATCTCTAAAATGTTACATTATCTTCGCAGTTAACCATTAGCAGTTTACTCTTGCCCTACAGGGTTCTCCATGTGAGTGGGGAACCTCTCTTTCCTTGAGCCCATCCAGGCAGTCCCCTCTACCCATCAGGATTTGAGAGGCACGTCTCCTCTTTCCTTTGCACCATCTTTCCTGCCTCTGGCTGAAGAGATTGGGAAGAAATGGACCTGCACTGACTTGTATGGCTGTGTTTCTCAAACAACCTTTAGTCTGGAATTTTCCAGGTGGAAGGAAGCCATCCCAGAATCCCTGCCATCAGTACCCACAGCTTTGTGTTTGACCTCCACCTGTCCAAGGACAGGGCTGCCTTGAGTCTCCAGGAGAGCTACGGGAGAGAACAGGGCTCCTCGGGTGGGTGTTCTAACTGTGTTTGGTACTGGTTCACTTAGTTGTCTGAGGTCCACAGGAAGTAGAAGGGTGGGAGGTGGGCTCACCTGAGGGTACGGCAGCAGTGCCGAAAGACATAGAGCCAAACGCATCTGCACTCCCCGGAAGCGTCTGGGATGACGACGGGAGAAAGGCATCACCTGGGGTTGCAGGAGTCTGTCAGACAGAGATGGGGAAGGGAACAGATGCATGAGACCTGCCTAGCAGTCCACAAAGATTGAGGGGAGTGAGGTGTGGTGTTGCTAAAACCAGAAACAGTCCAAGACACTTCTGTGCTCCACGGAGTGATGACAGAAACATTATCCTACCCACCCCCAGGTGGGGGAGTCGGTAAATGAGCTGCTCCAAGGACTAAATAAAACCACACATCTAAACAATTAGTTTTACCCAGATTTTCTTAAGCCTCACACATGGGCAAATAGTTGATGCTCAGCATATGATGGGTAATATGACTACTCACTTGAGCCCCTACCTCTGGGATCTTTCAGGCCACCAACTTACTCTGTCATATATGACTTTCACTACTTGCAAGCACCCAATTCAATCTGAAGTACACCCACTTGAAGCCTACTGTAGTCTCTGTTAGAGCTTGTCATTTATTAAGTGGTCAGTAAACAGTTGGCTAAATAAAGAAAGCTTGAGGGGTGGGAAGAGTGCAGGCCTATGTGTCCTGGAATCTTACAGACTCTTGCTTGAACCTTCCTCTTGCAAAAGAGAAGGAAATATTCCAAGAAGACAACCAAACCACAGCAGCATATCTGGAAACTTCTAGCCCCGACCTGACCTCAGTTACATCTCCAGAAAGGTCAGCTGCATGAAGTGCTGGGGGTTGGGGAGGGCATTGTCAAAATAAGAATGTCCACCCCTGTTAACTGTAGGCTTTTGCCTACAGTGTAAGTCTGTGAGATGCCATAGTATCCTTGTGGGTCCCCGCCTCCTCCGTTGGAACAGACTGGGGCAAGCAATTAATTCTGAAACCATGGCAATTAGACAGGGCCATTTTTAGACCGTCAGCTTCCGGGACGAATGGCATTGTTCTGAGGATTACTAAATACCCATTTGGATTGCACTTGGGTTCAGGGCCAGAAACATAGCCCTGAGCTGCTGCGTTAAGCAGTTTTGCACACCGACAGAACAGCCACCCCCACCCCCCACCCCCTTACACACATGGCCTGGAAGAAGTCACATGTCCTCCCTGGGTCTCAGTTTGCTCATCTGTACAAACTGATGAAAGGAGGAGGAGGTAAAGAAGTAAGAAGAGGCCTACTCTTGCCTGTTCTCTAGCCCAGATGTCATGTACTGAGGGGGCTGTAGGAGTGAAAGGCTCATGACAGTGGCCTGGCTTCTCTGGGGACAAGACAAGGTTGCAATGGGCATCAGGGTTTGGGAGCAGGGCAGCTGTGCCTGGATTCCCTAGTGGCAGTTGTGGGCTGAAAGGTTGCAGGCCATCTGTCTTCAGCAGTGGGATCACAGCCCTTTCTCTGGAGGTGCATCCCACCAAAGAACCGTAGCACTATGCCTGTTTGCACAACTGTGTGGTGCCGGGAGGAGCGGTCCTTTCCCACTGGATTCAGTTGGTGCAGCCTGAGGCTCCCTCTCCCTCTCCCTCTCCCTCTCCCTCTTCCCCTCCCCCTCCCCTTCCCCCTCCTCTTCCCCCTCCCTCCCTCTCCCTCTCCTTCTCCTTCTCTGTCTCTCTCTGTCTCTCTCTGTCTCTCTCTGTCTCTCTCTGTCTCTCTCTGTCTCTCTCTGTCTCTCTCTTTCCCTCTCCCTCTCCTCCCTCTCTGTCTCTCTCTGTCTGTCTCTGTCTCTGTCTGTCTCTCTCTCTCTCTCTCTCTCTCCCCACACACACACCTCTAGGGAGCAGGCAGGGGAGGGGCTGAAGAGGGCATGCACATATTGCAGCGGCTACTGCAGTGACAGGATTGCTCATCAAAGAGTCCAGTACTAATGTTCTAATCTGCTTTGTTTTTAATTCAATTTTCTTTTTGTCTTTTCCTTCTCTGTTTTTTTTTTTTAATGTGCACTTTCAAAGGAAGGCTCTATGCAATCTCAGTCCTCTTGCAAGCAGTGCCCTGGGTGCCCTTACTGAGCTGTGGCTGTAAACCCAGAGCTTCATGAGTGGCTCAGGGAGGCACAGGTCATGTTTTCCAAAGGACAAAGACAAGCCAGTGTGGGGGTGAGCGCAGTAAAATGGGAGGAGGGAGGAGAGAAAGGAAATGGAGAGGAAAGAGAAGGATGGAATAGAAGGGCCTTTCTTTCCTTAGCTGCCCACTTGTGCTGTGCGGGACCAGGCCCATATTGACACATGCCTGCTCTTGCTTCCTGCCATGTTAAGTTTTGTGTCCATATTCTCAACTCCGCTATCTGCCCTTGGTAGGCACAAACTATGCATCTTTCCGGACTCCCCTCTTAGAGCCTTAAAAGGAAGCCATAAACAACGTCCTGTGGTCGCTCTAAGCATGGTGTCATTTGTTCCTCAAATCAGGGGCACCGATCTCAATTCCTTCTTTATAGTAGAGGAGCCCGAGGTTCAGGAGCATTGGTTGAAATACCCAAATAATACAGCTTAGCTTGCAAGAGCCGGAGTTGGGATTTACCAGGCAGACTCTCATCAAAGCCCAGACTGTGTCACTATTTGGCGGGTGAAAGAAGGGCAGGGCAGCAGGGGTCAAAGGGTGGTGTATACTTACAGGGGGAGAGGTTATATCAGGAGGGGTGGACATGTCTCCAAAAAGTTCTAATTGGGTCACAGCCTGAAAAGACACAAAAGGAATCATGTAAGCACGAGGGTCAATGTTGCTGGACTTGCTTTAAGATGTTATATCATGAGAATAATTACCCCCTTCCTCTGTTACCACCACAGAAATGGTAGGGCTAGTCACTCGTTACTACACTTCATGGTTCCAAGGCCATAGACAGAAATGCAATCCTACAAACTGTTTCTCTCAAGAGTGGAACCACCCATCTGAAAGCCACCCACCTGTAAGAATGGCAAGGGACAACTCTGAGGTCCTTTCTCAGTTAATGCTCTCAACAGCACTAGCTCTGAGAGGCAGGATCCCTTAGCCACATTATTTTGTAAAGAAATAGATTCGCACAGAGGTCACATCAAAGTTATCCAGGTCAGGATTTGTAATTTCTGTATAGAGAGCATGCAGTCAAATATGTATTCCCTCAAAGTCTGTCTTTGGGATAAAAAATGTGGTTGAATGAAAAGAAAGCATTTCATTTAATACCAGGAAGGGCATCAAAACCAGCCCAGTATACACACTATCAATCACTCCCAAGAACTCCATGACTACAGACACAGCTCCATCCATCTTCTCATCCATCATACAGGGGGTGTGAAAAAGCCTGACCAGAAGAGCAGAAGAACCCTTTTAAGATACACTTAGAAATTAATCTGCATACACTTTAGCTTCAGGGACCATAGGGATTCTTTGGCCAGGAACCAAATGTCCTGACTTAATTATGCAAAGCGTATAATCACACGCTTTGTGTGAAGCTGTCCACTGAGCAAAACCTACTTCCCACTCATCTTCTCATCTTAAGTGAGGGCTCCCAGTGCAGGCAACAGCGAAAACCAGTTAACAGAAGGCACAAGAAGAGCTGGCTGCACTGCGGCTCTGGCCCCCACGCAGACATTCCGCTTCAACTTGGTTCTAGTTGGATCTCTAGGATTCATACCAAAAAAAGGAATGACTGTTCCTTCTGAAGAGTGAGCTAGCTTTGAGTCCAGGAGAAGGTCCCACTGTTGGGTATGTGTGTTGATTCTACCCCCGTTCAACTTCTGAAGCATCTACCCAAGCTTCACTGCCCAAGCTGGGTGACAGAGTTGATCTATTAGAGATTTATCATCCCTAGCCTGAAAGCTCTAAGGCTCAAATATTCCAAGTCCCAAGCATTCTGAGTATTGATATGATGCCACAAATGGTTAAAAAAAAGTTAGCACACTAAACACACACACACACAAACACACAGTATGACATTTTGAGTATCAGTATATATGACAAAAAATGTTGGTGTTTAGACTTTGGTTCCATCTCCAAGGTATGTCATTCTGCATATGTCCCAACTTCAAAACCCAAACCACGTTTGGTCCCAAGCATTTCCAACGAGGGATGCTCATAATAACGGAGCTTGTTTGTTCTCCTACTTGGCTAACCGTGGCTGAATGGCACGGAAGATGCTTTTCCTGGACAAGGATGAAGCTCAGCTCTGTGAGTGCCACTTCTAATCCTTCCCCTTGGGCTCTCAGCTTGAACCACAGTGCCTGGCACACACCAAGTGTTTTGTTTCTTCTGAAGTATACAACATTCTCCCTGCAAATCTTGAAGAAGCATGAGGTGCCGGGCACTGTACTTGGTGTTAGGGGTATAGAAAGGAGAACTGCCAAGTCCCCAACTGCAGGAAGTGGATGGTCTGTTGGGAGATGGTAGTCCACAGATGCAGACCCCTTCAAGGTAATAGGACAGAAAGGGTAGCCAAACTCTCTGTTGGGGGACTGGAGCCCCAACAGAGGGAGAGGCAGAGAATTTGGTCAGAGTTTTCCAAAAGAAACAGCCTGTCTCCAAAATCCAGCAGGAGAGGTAGAGTTAGCCTGGTGACAAAGACATGGAAGACAATATGGTACTCTAAGAGCCAGGAAGAGCACTGAGGAGGGCAGAAGCTGTTTGGGGCTACCAGCCCGGACCTCTCCTGAGAGAGGACATAGCAAGGGGGCTGGCCGAGGCATTTGTGTACATTTCTATCTTCTCCACTGACTCCCCTAACATCTTCCCTCCCACCCAGTGATGGTCCAGCAGCTGATGTGCACAGGGCAGCTGGCATGTAGCATGTGCTTCCGAAATCTGGACTCTCCTGGTCTTCCTCTGCAAGCCAGTAACACCTCACTGATAGGGTGAAGCCTACCCATGGGTCCCTCTCCTGCTGTGGAAAAGACTGCCTCTGCCTAAGGAATTCAGGGAAAGCTTCCGGGCTTCCTGGAGTCTGGATCTCTATGCTTATAAAATGGCTCAGGACTATTTTCAGCGTTGGGAAAATATTAAAATGAAGTTAATAATTAAGTCACACAATTTACATCTCAAATGTGTTGAACTCGTGGCAGACTTTTACTAACATCGTAAAGATAATTTATTGGCTAATTTTCTCCTTAAGCACAACTTTTAAAATAACCTCCTTTCTTGAGATATAGCCCATCCTCTTGCCAAATGATTTTCACTCAAGGATTAAACGAGAAAAACATGGGGAGGCATAAAACATGGGCTGTTATTTCGTTTCATTGGATTTGCTGTTTAAATAGAACCCCGAGTTAATTAAATTTTATAGAAAAAGGGGGTTCTTGGGCCATAAAATTAAAAATAATCTGAATAACCACGTATGATTGAGAATCAGGAATAGTATCTATTTTCACTGCCCTCCCCCACCTGAACCCCAGCCGCTTATTTGTAACCTAATAAACCATGTTCCATCTGAAAATATCTGAAAATACTGTCCTCATCCATCATGTTAAAGGCCTCAAGAGAATAAAGCTAAGAGTTCACATTTGTAAAACACTTTACAGCTTACAATAAGCATTCCCATACATTATCATCATGTTTGACACTGCCTGGGCCCAGGAAAGTCAGCTCCATGGGCACAGTCCGCACTAACAGACGTTGACCTGCAGAGGTACCGCACCCTTTCAGAGTCTGTCTGCTGACTCACCGGTCCCTGCTCAGCTTTTCTTAATGGTGGTAGTGAGCTCTAAGACATCATCCAACTGGAAGCAGGCGGTTCCCAAGAGCTCTGCTAGGTACACGCCCCTGGGAGGCCACTAGCAGCTTTAGCTTGTGGTGTCTGCTCATGCTAGAGGATTACCTCGCCACACGAGCATTCCAGGGGTCTTCTGGTAGAGGTGTAGCTCTGGGTGGCAGATGTGGTTTTTTATTTTTATTTTTTTAAGAAGATACTGGGTACTTTGCAGCAGTAGGTGGAGTAGCTAAGGTCAGTGTTGGAGAAATGAAGGCATTGAGAGGTTTGGGTCGAGCCCCTTGAGATCTCCCATCAGGCCTCGCCCTGGCCCAGACACTTTAATTTCAATAAGTGGTAGTTTCCCAAGCACATGGAACACTGTCCAGTTGCTTCAAGATTAGTGTCCTGACCCTTCTTTCAACATGACTGTGGCAAAGTGACGCAGTTGAGGGATGAGATGCCATGGGCTTGACCTCCACAACACATTCTCTCACAGGCTCACTTGTTGCAGAATTTTCTCTGTCCAATCCCATTAGGGCAGTGACTGGACAGGAATAGAGAGGTGGAGTTAGAACTTGAGGAGGGGAAAGGGCAGAGAGCAGGAAGGTAGCGGAGAATCATCATCATGGAGGCCGAGGAAGAGGACGATTCAGACACCGCATGGTTGTAACAGTCACAGGTAACTAAGGTTTTTACAAGGTTAGGATAATTGGGTTAAACCATTGTCGTTATCATTTGGCTCTGAAATTTTTGTATTGGCATCTTGTAGATTGTGATCTTATTGATATATAAACTTGAGTGGATAATTAAGCCTTAAGAGTCATGCTCTTACTGGGTACTAGGCACTAGATACTGATTGTGGGGGTGGGGTGTAGGGCATTGTGTGTAAGTGAGGTGATCTTGCTAGCTGGGAGAAAACAGCAAGAGCCTGCTGGGACATAGTGATGTGGCCATGCGGTACCAGAGGGGCATGAGAGCATGTGGGGAGGTTTTCTTCTAATATTTCCCACAACACTCACTTCCTATGTTTTGGTAACAGGAGATCCCGGAATCCTTCAGGATATATGTAAGAATTCCTACCATGCATTGGCTACTGTGCCAAGAGCAGGGACACAGGCCTGAGGACTTCATGCTCTTGCTCCTGTGTTCAGGAGCTGGATGCTTTATGTGAAGCCAGACCTACACAGTCAGGCCATACAGTGCTAAGGGGGACAGTGTCCAGAGGATCTGAAAGACAACCCATCTTCGGCCTCTGCATGAACTCTTTCCAGTCACTTATGCCTTTCCCCACTGCCCTCTCATCTTTCTCTCAGGACACAAAGATTGTGTTGTATTTTTCCCACCAGCATATCTGGGATGTGTTAGGAGACTTCTAAAACACTGGTTGAGTGAAATTAAGGGATGCTATTTCTTTTTTAATACCCTGTATCTTACATACATGCACACACACACACACACACCACATAGACATACACATACACACACCACATACACACACACACACACACACACACACACACATATAGACACACATACACATATACACATCCTGTTTGTACATACTCTCTTCCTACTGAGCCTCGCAGCACCTTTAGTTTTCCTGCGAACATTGCACCTACTGGAGCAGCAGAGAGTAAGGCAATTGCCATTTATGCAGTTGGATGAGGACACCATGGGACACATGAGGAGAAGCAGAAGAACTGTAATTTAACAGGACCCTAGCGGACTCACCTTGGTTGCCTCAAGAAGCTCATCAAAGTCCATTGACGGGTTCCCATTCTGCAACCACAAGGCATGATGGATGAGCACAGAATGAGTGATGGTCCGACAACATGAAACAGTTAAACAGACAAGGCCCTCGCATTCTTACCGGCGTGGCTGCCGCAAAGCGCGCATCGAAATCCTCCAGCGGCTGGCTATTCTGCAAGTGCAAGGGATGATGAATGAGGATGGAGTGAATGACACACAGATGACATGGATTTATGAGTTTAATGATGACGGCAGCCATGGTTTACACTCCCATGGTCTCAATAGGCGGGAACTGATTCTGATGTATGGTGAAAAGCCTGGGATATGTTTCTACATAACCAGATGATAAAGCACGGGCCTGATTGGGAGATACAGCAGCAGCATGTCTGTAAGTCTAAAGTCCACCTTCCTGAGATTACGCACCCGACTCAGCTAGGCACAAAGGTAAGAGCCAACATGTCTACACTGGTAGCCTTCTTTGAAAATGAAGATGTGCCAGCCTGTAATTTTTGCCAAACTCACCTTTTTTTATTGCTGATTCTTTTGGTTAATTATGGGTCATATTTACGCACACACTCTCACATCAACAATCAGTTGTACCCATCTTTTGTGCTACCCCTTCTCTTTGGACAGCCACTCTTCTCATCCCAGTATGCTCAGTGTTTCCTACTTTCCTAAGCCCAGGTAATTGGCACCGCTGCTATGAAGCTTCTCCACATTGAGTCCACAGTGCCTCAGCTGCACCTAGCAAGTTCTTTCATGTGTGGAACTTATTCCCCAAAATGCACAGCAGCTCCCCAGGGTCTGATACATAGCATTGTCCAACAGAAATGAATGAATCCATGTTTTAACAAGTGGCTGGCAGCTGGCCAAAACTAACTGTTCTCTTAACTTTTAATTCTATTGTATATATCATGTATTATGTGAAATGTATAATATCTACCCCACATGCATATTTTAATAACCTTGTTTTAGTCTATACATACAAGCTAATTATTCTTTGGATAATTTCCAAGTAGCTCAATGCTAACAGTATCTGTGCCTATTGGCATTCACATCAAGTCATTGCACATGAACAGAGAGATCACAAGACTTCCTAATTGAGTAAGGCTTGGTCCAGTCATAGAATACTGTTCGTTTGCCAAAATCACCTTCACTCTGTCCATAGAAATTGTGATTGCTTTCATCCCCAGCCACAGGATATAGATGGGGCGGGAGAATCAACATGCCCAAGACCACTGTCATTGAGAACAAATGTCAGTAGATTCTGTCACCTGTCACCACCAGTATCTAGCTCACCATGACTCACCCGTGGCGATGACAAGATTGAAAAGTCGCCATGTGCAGGAGGTACAAAAATGCTCCGCCCACTACTATTGGCACTGATAATTACTACTATTGTTATTTAGCTACAGGTGTGTGGGGCTGTGGGAAGACGGCAACCGTCTAGGAGACCATGTAATCTATGGTGTGGCCCAGAAGGTTAAGGTTATGTCGCTACATCCCTTATAAATTCACATACTCCTGGGGATTTATGGCTGGGCCCCTACCAACTAGCTCTGGGTCATAACTTTTAATAAAAACATTTTTTAGTGTCCAAAATCTCATTACATCTGTCCAATATAAAAAAGCAAATGGCTTCAGAACATGATGGATGAATTAAATAAATTTGAAAAACAGCCCGTGGTAGAGTCTCATAAAAGCCTCACCATGTCCCACATAATGAAAATGTGGGAGGACCTCTAGCATCGGTGTGTGCCTGTCACCTTCCTAGTGACAGAAGATGTGGCCTCTGGGGAGTTGCAGAGGTGAGGCACGATGGCTGACATCTGTACATCCAGAGTAAGTTCAGTCTAGGAATCTGGACAAATATGTGTCCTAGGAGTTACATTGGTTATGCCACCTCTTGGCCACATGGCCCTGAAACTCAAGGAGACCCGCTTTTCTCCATTTCTAGGTAGCAGTGTGAAGTCCCTTGAGTCTTGCTAAAAAGTATGCATAGCTTTGTTTGATATTAGGCACAATGTAGACACTCGATAAATCACAGCCATTATTTCCTACCTTCTTCCACCTCTTGGCTCATTTTAACAACATACTCACATGTGTTTTTTTTTTTTTTTTTTAAATCTGAGGACACTGTTGTTACATGATGCTGGAAACTAGAATAAGGAGCCTTTAGTATCTCCTTGACCACATTTCCTCCCCTTCCCCCCAACATCCCTGCCACTTAGGCAGTTTTTGACCAGACCATTTTCTTCCTGGTGATATCTGATACCTTTGGTCTGCTGCTGTCTTCAGACTTTGGCTTGGTCAATGCTCCAGGCTCCTTCCTCCTGTCTGGTGTGAGCTTAGGTGATACTGTACCCCATCTAGTGAGTGGAGAGGTATTTCTATCCAAAGCCCCATTTCCCAGCTGAGACTCATATCTAGGGCCTGGAATCCATTCCTTGGCTCCCACCTAGCACTTGCTTGATCCACACCTAACGCAGGACTTTTGGCTTGGCTTACCAATTATCTTCAATTTTTGATGTTTCCTCTGGCATTCCCCCTCCTTATTTGCTTTGTATTTTGCTTTTTTAAAAAACTCAACAGGGACAATGATACCAGGACCTCAGTATTCTGAGAAGAGATTTCAGGGACTCCATTCTCCCTCACTGCTTCATATAGTTCTATCCTGACTCTTGAAGAAGACACTGAAATAAAGTTCCCATGAGGACTTTCCTTTCCCATAGCAGAGGAATGATGAGTCTACACTGGGTATTGGGGGCAGGGGGAAGAGAGACCAGAGTGATGACCCTCATGCAGTAAAAATGACAGTGGATGAGATAGGTTGTGGGGTACAAACATCAAATAGGAGGAAATCATATTTATGGCTGTCAAGTCAGGAACTTGCCATGGTTTACAATGTAATCTTGGGCTGCATAACACAATCCCATGGGGAGGCATTCACAAAACTCTGAGACCTGAGCCCCAGCCTCTATTGTGGGATTCTGCTGGAGGCAGAGTGGCAGGTGGTGGTTTTGCCAGGTTTCCACAGGTCCTCAGTGACTGATGTGCAGCTGGCTTTTCAAATTGCTGCGCTGGGGAATGGATTCTCTTCAGGAATAATCAGTGAGCATCCTACTGGGAGAACCAAAGGCATCCTGATTGATTAGGTAATGGATTAATTAAGACCTTCAACAAACATTGCTGGTGGATTCCCCACCTGCTAGGACCTAGACAGGTGCTGGAGACACAATGATGACTAATACATGGTCCATGCTCTCAGTAAGGCCATGAGGTGTAGTCCTTGTCATCTGAGGTAGACAGGAATGTGCCTATGGGAGGGGACAAAGCTTTTAGATCTAAGCTAGGACCTGGGCCACGGCTGCTAAAGAATCAATTCGATTATCCATTTAGATTGCCCAGGAGGAATGGATTAACTTAAGTGATTTGTAACTATGCACAGGTGGGTAGTATTAAGGCTACCTAGTGATTGCCAGCACCAGAATGCATGCTACTTTCCCAAGTGCATGATTTCACAAGCAAGGCACATGCTAATTAAGGCTAATTCTCATGGGGATTATCTAGCAGCTTATGCTCTGCACCACTTGTAGCAAAGAGGAGCTGGGCCACTTTCTGCTTTTCTTAGGAGACAGTCAAGAAAAACTTTGCTTGGGATGTGAATTTGAGCGGGGACAGCTGGGGGAGGATGATGAACTATTGTGTTGGCATGTGATTCCTCCCCAGAGCAACACTGTCTGGTAGAATGTTCTATGATGGTGGAGAGTCCTGTATCTCTCCAGTCCAAGCTGGTAGGAGGCATATGCTGGGTACCGCAGAGATGTTTAGTGGGACTGAATTGTAAAACTTACTTTGGATTAGTTTCACCTTAAATAGCCACAGGTTACAACTGCAGGAGCCAGCACAACTAGGCAGAAAATGGCATGAAAAAAGTAAACCATCCGCCATGCTTCCAGTGCTGGCCTCTTTCTGAACACTAGGCATCTCCTTTCTTGGGCAGTTTCTTCTGTTCTATTGAAGAATTTCCCATTCTTGCACTGACTGGAAATTTTCCTTGTGAGAATTTAGTTCCTTGCTATGTCTAGAGAGTACCATGAAGTCCCCAAGTTCAGTTTGCAACAATAACAACCACCTTCTGGATGGAGATTTTCTCATTGTGTGGGCTAAGCCAGAGCCAGATACTTGTGAGTATTTGAAAGGGAAGTTTCAAATGGAAATTCATGAAGCAAGTTAAGATTCTTGTTTCAAGTGGAAATTCATGAGGCCTCATCAACAGTCAGATGAAATAGAACTCCACTTACTGCCCAAGTGTGCCAGGGCTTGCAAGATGTAAGCTTCACTCCTGCCAGACACAATGCTATGCTTTAATGGAGGGTCTGGAGCTGATGGAAGGACTTGGCTTTGGAATGATTGAAAACTGGTCTCTAAGTACCCCAGGCTGGGCATCCTTTTGCATCCAAATCTCTTTTTCCTTCAGCTATTGTTTCAGGACGGTCCTGAGGAATTTCTGGAAGCTTGATAGAACCTGACTGAATGCAGTAATGAAGATGGTGTCCTCCCTCAAAGAGCATAGGGTAGGTAGGCTATGTGTTCAGTCCCTTAGACAATAAAACATTTACACCTGACTTCCTTGAAGTTGTACTTTGTGGCTGTTGTTACTCTTTTGAGACTTTTGACACAGGGTCTTGCTATGTTCTGATCTGGAATGGTGTAGAGCAAGCCTTGCAGCAGTCTCCTGCCCCTGCCTTCCAAGACCTGAGTGCTGGGGTGACAGCTGTGTACCACCATGCCTGGCTTGACTGTGCTGGCATTGTGAAAAAGGATGGAGGCAGCAGAGCTCTCGAGCACACTGAGCTGACTTCAGAGACTAACATGCAGGAGCAGGGGTGTCCCTGGCCAAGACTCTGACTCCACACTCTATTTTCTCGCTTTCCTCTCTTGTGAAGAAAACCTGAGGTGCTAGCACAGGGTAGTTAGAAGAGAATAGGATGGTTTTGGGAGATGGGGAAGTGGAAAGAGATGCAGGGACAGCAGCTTCAGTAGGAAAGTACTGCCCAGCGTCTGGCCACATCCTCGGGTAAGCTTCTGGTAAGCCCCCTCTGACCCTGGAACCAGAGTTCCCCCTCAGGGAGGAAACAGCTGACGTTGGGTACCTTTCAGGACAGGTGTGCAGGGAGCAAGAGTGAAGAGGCTGCCTGGCAGACAGCAGCCTGCAGGGCATAATCTCAGAGTGCCAGTTCCTTTGAGTCCTCAACAGAAGTGTTGTAAAGGCGTGAGCCTCCACCAGCATTCTCTCTGCTTCTGCTTAAGGTAAGTACTTGTTCTGATAGTCCCTTCCTGCAACCCCCCCAACCCCGGCCACTCAGCACAAGCCTCCAAAAACCGTGAGCGAAATCTCTTCCCTCTTTCTAATATCACTTGCCTCCAGAATTTTACTGTAGTAAAGCACAGGCGACAAAAAGATGAGGGTGAGCAGGTGTCAGGCGTGGGAACACCGGGGAAGTGCTGGTCCAGGGGAACAAGGTCAGCTGCAGAAGACGGAGCCTTTCGGATACAGACACTGCAGGCTCCTGCTTGTGACCCTTCCCCCAGGTTTGAACAGTAACCAAAGTGGACTGTTCTGTCCTGCCCCACCACACCCCTTCTCTCCTCCATTCTTCTCCTTCTCACCTTTGACACCTATTTTGGAATTTAGAGCGTATACAAGCTGAGGACATGGTATGGCTAAGGGGAAGGTTTTTATTGTAGAAATGAGGGAGAGAATAGCATAGCTAGAAACATCTGGAAGAGTCCAGAGCAGGGAGAGAAAGATGTGGACTGGATCTGGCCATGAGAGAAGCAGGAGCAGAGCAGAGACACAGAGAAGGGGTGGGGGGAGGAAGACGGAGAGAGAGGGAGGGAGAGAGTGAGATGGGGTAGGAGAAGGGGGAGGGGAAAGGGGAAAAGGAAGAGGGAGATGGAGAGGGAGAGAGACAAACAGACAGACAGACAGAAAGTGAGGGTGAACAAAGAAGTGTACCCATGATAATGAGGGAGCATGGAAGCCAGCATGCATTTTGGCGTGCTACTAGGCACCACAGATAGAAATTTGTCCCTTCTGCCCGTGATAAGAGGAACGGCCCCTTTGGAAGGAGGGAACCAGCATCACAAGTCCCTGAGGAATGTTAACTTTGTCTAATTGTCAGGATTTAGCAAAATGGAGTTTCCTTTGGGTGTGACAAACCCAGAGACTCTGGGTTTTCTCAAACATATTCAGTCTGGAAATATACATGGGGCTAAGGTTTATGGAACCACTCTAGGCTGCTAATGATTCTGTGGTTAGGTGCATAGAGCAGGTTTTCAGTGACAAATGGAAGGGGCTGTGGGCTGTGGTACCAGAGAAATGATGGTACTAGTGTTTGAGTTAGTGGCAGTGGTGACAGTGACATCTGCTATATGATATGTGATATGATATGCTATATGATCCTCCGCACCATATCTGCTAAGCATCTATGATCCACTAAATGTCTATGGACATAGTCCTGCCCTTCTATCAAGCGGAGAAACAAGAGAAATCAGGAAATTCACACAGAGCCATGGTTATGAATGAGACGATGCACAGCCCAGTGCATGTGTGCATGTGTGCCCAGTGAAAAGGCATGACATGTTTGAGTACATAGTACTACTCTCCTCCCTCTGCCAGTACTATTAAACACATAGCATCTAGCTCAGTCTCCACAGGTGGGTGAAGCTGGATGCAGTGAAGACTTTAAGCCATGGTCTCTAGGGACTGCGTGGTGGTAATGTAGTAGTCATAAAAGACACTGGGGGTGATGCAGCTATTTCACTGGTGATGGCAAGAGGCAGTGGTGATGGGCCTAGGTGGAAATGCTGAGAAACCTGAGGCTGCCCAGTTGTCGAGGAGTTCTGCAAAGGACTGTGTAGACTTCTGGGACCTACGTCTAATTAGTGACGTCATCTAGGAGCCAGAAGACCCCACATCAACAGGAGGACTTATGGAGTTTCCTGACCCCTCCTGTGGCTGGAGAACAGGCTGAAAGATGCTCTGCTGCTTTTAATGACTTTAGACAGAACCAGCGGACTTGTACGGTTCCAAGGAGCTCAGAGGACTAGAAGCCAAAGGCAAACAGTTCCCAAAAGCTTGAAATTAATTCTTTCTAACTCTTTCTTCCTTTCCTCTTTTAAAAAAAATCTATTATCCTATGCCCACATTAGCCAAAACTCAAGGAGTTTTCAAAACCTCCTAACAAGATTTGGCATGGCTTCAGGACCCTGCAAAGGGAGTAAATCAGAGTCACAGGAATGTGAAATTGGCTCCTGTCAGCAGGCTGACAGGCTCTCAGCCCACTTTTCAGGAAGAGGGCAGGACATACACAGCAGAGTCCATCACTTTCCTAGACGCTGTGCCTTCTCAGGGAGACCACTGCTGAGGTCCAGATGGTCCCCAAATGGTAACAAGAAATATTGGATGAAGTTGAGACCAAGCTGAGTGGCAGAGGCAGAATCCCAGCAAATCAGAGGCAATCACAAATGGAGAGATGTCATAGCAAAGGAAAAAATAGCCAGCAGCCTTTGCCTGCTGCTCTGACAGCCGCTCCGTGCAACATGGTGTCCCCTCCTTCTCCACAGGACGGCAGCTTACAGACATGGGAATTCATCTCACTATTTGGTCTTCCCTCTTGGATTTACTTTTCACAGTGTGAATCTGGCGACCTCCAAAATGCCCTGGGTGTCTACCACTAGCCAGGCACCAATAGGCCCTTGGACTGCTCCTCTGAGCTAGAGCAAGTGAGGTTAGGGGAAACTGAAGATGACTAACTCTAGCTGCTGTAAGGGGAGTGTCACAACAAGGGAACCATATTGAGCGTTCTGACAGAGAATGTGCCGTTTCCAGTCATGATGCCATTCATAGAACAGAAGCCAATACCAGCCACTGGGAATAGACCAAAGAAAGCTTTCTGTCACTCTCAGAACAGGATCTGTCTACTCATCCTTTGACTTCTTTGTGGCAACCTTAGGGAGATGCTTTGCTCCTGAGGTCCTGTTGAATATCATATTCCTGTCTTAGTAATGGTTACCACTGCTGTGTTGAAACGCCACAACCAAAAGCAAGTTGGAGACAAATCAGGACAGGAACTCTTACAGGGTAGGAAGGCAGGAGCTCATGCAGAGATCAGGACAGGAGCTCTTACAGGGCAGGAAGGCAGGAGCTCATGCAGAGATCATGGAGGGGTGCTGCTCACTGGCTTGCTCCTTTTGGCTTGATCAGCCTACTTTCTTATAGAACCCAGGACCACTAGTCCATGGATAGCACCACCCTCAATGGGCTGTGCCCTTCTACATCAATCAGTAATTAAGAAAATGCCTTACAGGCCTGCCTACAACCCAATCTTATGGAGGCATTTTCTTAATTGAGGTTCCCTCCTCTCAGATTACTTTGGCTTGTGTCATGTTGACATAAAGCCATCCAGCACATTTCCCAAACTTATTTTTTGCTCATCTTCTGCTTTCTAAAAAGTTGCCAACACACATCTAGAACCCCAAACTACAGGTGTACGGGTTATGTGTGTGAGTGAGTTCCTGCTGTTATGGTACCGAGGGTTTGAGAAGACCAACTTAGAAAGGGCAGAGTTGGGCATCACGGCCCATACCTGTGAATGCTAGCATTCAAGATGGTTACAAACGTGGTGTCAGCTGAGCCACAAACTGAGACATTGTCTCCCGAAAAGTATCTAGATAAATACAAGGTTCATTTTGACTCACAAGTTTAGAGGTTCCTGTCTATGATTTATTGGTGCCATTGCTTTTGGCCAATGGCCCACTGTAGACACATTGTATGACAGAGATAAAACACCCCCTAATGGCCAGGAAGAAAAATGCAAGAGTGGAGAGGAGTGAACAGTTCCACAGTTCCCTTTGAGGGAACTTCCAGTGCTCCCAAGACCCCCTGGTGGGTACTACCACCTCCCAAGAGCACCACTCTGGGAAACGGGCCTTCAACACAAGCCCCTTGGGGGCATCGCACATGCTTGCTATAGCTTTACCTCCCTCCCCACCCTCCCATGCTGTGACCTCCAGGCATTCAGGGAGAAAGTGTTGATTCTCTGTCTAGAGCCTATTCTGGTCTGCCTGCCTCTGCCTCTGTACAACCTTTCGTTTGACCTGAGCCATGGTCTCCACTCTCACCTCTTATGTTCATCAATCACAATCAGCAAGCGACTGAAGACTGCATCCGGTGGGTTTTCATCACACTTGGTATAACTCCCAACCCTTCCTCAAACCCAGGGAATGCTCCCACACAGGAAATCACAGTTTCTGAACTCTTCCACCATATTCTCTGTCCTGCCATGTTACAGACTATGATTCTGTCTTCCCTCTCTTCCTCTCCAACCAACAGTTATTTCCCATCTCAGGCCTTTTTCTTACCCATCCTTATCCTGGCACAATCTGTCTCTGCTTGATTCCATTTCTTGTCCTTAATTCGGAGCCTGGCATAGCTGTTACCTTTGGGAGAGACCTTTGCTGTCCCACTTTGTTTGGTTTATTGGGGACATCCCCTGAGGTTTGTTTGTTTACCTGTCTGTTGGGGGTCTTACCATGGAAGGAAACCTGGCTTTCAGAAGGAACATGGTAAGTCTCCTATCTTTACCACAGTGCCTGACACACTGGAGCCATTCAACAATCTCTGTGGAATAGATGTAAGGATAAATGCTTGGAGGGCAGATGGATAAATGCCTCAAGAATGGTTTCGGGAGGCAATTTCCAGTGCTGCAGATACTTTTACTGTTATAACAAAAAGGATATGGCCTACTCCTGCAAGGGCAGTGGATTTGTCATTCTGAAACCTGGACTCTTGTGTTTCTTTCCTTTCCTGTTTGTTCTCTGGTCCTAGGTTACCTTGGAGGACTAGGTAGCTAGCAGATAAAGATGGCATAACTGATCTTACATGGACATGCTTCCCTATATGTGTTCTGTGAGACTCTTAAGTAAAAGCAGTCTACATATGTTAGGTAGGGCCACAGTTGGTTGGCACTGTTATTTCTAGTTTTAACAAGCATGTACACACACACACACACACACACACACACACACACTCACTCACTCACTCACTCCACTCAAATAAATCACACACACACTATCCAATACTATCCAATATAGACTAGAGAGGAACCAATAGACCGAGTAGTAATGTTGAGGCCTCATGGCTTCTTGGGCTGGCAGAAGGCTGGGCAGGACAATGGTAATTCCAGTTGATACACAGAATTCCTCTCTGTGCAGCAAACACTGTTCTAAGTGCTTTCAAGTAGTAACTAATTTAATCATCACAACTGATGTGGACATCATTACCACACTCATTTTCAGAGGCAGAAATGGAAGCATAAAAAGTGTAGCAACTTGCTATGGGTTGCACAGCTGGAAAACAGCAGAGGACATAGTTTTACCAAAGTGGAATAGCTTTGGAATATGCACAGTCATAAGATTCAGGCTATAGTATGGATGGCAAAAGGTATATAATGACCTATGTCATAAGACCAAAGTATCTGGCAAGAGTCTGGAAGTAAGCATGAGGACCGTTTAGAAGCCCGCCCTAGTACAGGACAGCCTGGTCCTATTTGGAAGGCATGGCCAGCTGATACGCAAGATAGACAACTGATATGTCAGTTCCACAGAGATGCTCAGGGAAGAGGGACAAGATCCCCGGTGAAGGCTCAAAGAACAACATGGAAGCAGCCAAAGGGATACGCCAGAGAGACTGGAAAGTACAGGAAAAGTAGGGAGAGACCCCCAAACAATGGGCTGACAGTGAGCGAGGTGGGAAAGAGGACTAATCTTAGAGCTAAGGATGGCGACAATGCTAGCTCACAGGAGAGAAAGTGATGGGAAGCTGATAGAAGTATCAGCAGAATTGGATAAGGGGAGTGTCTTAAAAGTGAGCACGGCTGTCCATCATAGGAGACCTTCTAGAGACAGACTGTTGCCCTCTACTGTTGGCATCTTCGTCTCAGTGTTTTTATGTGTACCATAGACAAAACAGCTGCCATGTTAATGAAACTGCATAAACTCATGGAGGATTAGAGACTCTTGTAGGAGGGGCTCTGGGGGTCTCTTAGAAACACACATGCTTTATCATATCTATGGAGGCAGGGCAGGAAATGTTGGTCTGGAAAGTCACACAGCATAGCCCTGCCATGCAGTCTTCAGAATCACAGGAAGAGGGAACCGTGGAGGGCTGAGCCCAGCCCTGTCCCCGGCAGGGACTCCAGCAAATGCTGGCTTCTTGTTTTCTTTCAGAGCTGCTACAGAAGATGAGCTCTGTGCTTCCTTCAGTTGGGCCTGCCCCCAACATATATATTCTCCGGCCTCGGCCTCGTGATCCTTCATTTAGCTCTTGTTCTTTCTTCTTTGACGAGAGTTTGTTCATTACTCTTCTGTAACCACTAATAATGGCAGTTAGGGGGAAAGAAGGAAGCACAGCAGGATGATTTATCCAGAGCATCGGAATTACTGTATGGAGAGAGAAGGCGCGTCAGCACCGATGGATATTTATGGGGAAGCTGTATATTACGGCTTTGCTCGTTAAGATGCTGTAGTTAAGATTCTGTGAATGTTAATGATCTGTATTAGAGGAATAATGACGGATTCACAGCGGCGGCGGCAGCAGTTAACAGATACCCCACGCACAGATCTTCTAGTCACTTGATGAATGCCACAGAAGGAACAGGCACACATGACACCTGTGCATGGAAGAGCTACTGTCCTTCCTTCTGCACACAGGAAGCGCTACCCACAAAAAGCAGCAGGAGCAAGATGTCCAGGCTTTTGGGTCTCAAGCATATTGGTTTTAGAGGCCATGTGGTCCAGCAGGAAAATAAACCCGTTTGAGGCAGGGCTGCCCCAGACCCTGGTTTGTTCAAAGCAGACCTTGTTTATGCCTGTTGTCTTGGTGTAATTGTTAATAGCAATACTTCTCTCCTTTCGTTTTGGAAGTGGACCCATCTGGAGGATAAACTAGGTCACTCTAGCTTTAGGGTCAAAGAGGTGGACTAGAGGGATAGCTTAGCTCTGCTTCTCTGGGCTGTACTCAGCGATTTAATGCCTCTGTTCCTTGGCATGCCACTGAGTCTTGAGGACACCCACTGTTAGAGTACTTTGGGACAATTATGAGATAACAATGCATAGTGTCTAGCCCAGTGGGGTGCTCAATATTTGTTATTGACACTTGTTTGTCATCCTTGCTGTGGTGGCTTGAAAACTGCCTTCCAAGAACTCTGTCTGGTGCTTGGGAAACTGGTCCCTAGTTGGAGGCCCTGTTAAGTTTAGGAGTACATCTTTGCTGGGGGGACATGTAACATTGATGGTAGGCTTGTGAGTTTACACAACCCCACCCTACTTCCAGTTTGGTCTCTCTGTCTTCTGCTTGCAGAGGACCCGTGATGTCTGTTTCCTGCTCCTGATGACATGTCTGTTACTTGCTGCTGTGCCTCTCCACCATGACAGACTCTTATGCCTCTGCAAGCGTAAACCAAAATAAACTCTTCCATAAGTCACTTTTGATCATGAAGTTTTATCACAACAACAACAACAGCAACAACAACAGCAGCAACAGCAACAACAAATCTAACTAATGTGCTTGCCATAGAGGACGGATCATGTCTCTTCCACCCCCGACTAATGGGCTAAAGTCCTAGCTCTCAATATGGCTTTCTCCTTCTCCCTCTCTCCCTGCCTCCTCATCTCTAGCCCTCAAGCAGACGCCATGGTAGGATGCGATCTGAAATGCAGGGACAGCTTTCATCTTGATCTGGGACTCTGCAGCCTGCACAGGTTATAAACACAGTTGCTTCTATTGCTTAGGCTTGATCTTGATCATGGTAGGATGGTCATGGTAGGATGCGATCTGAAATGCAGGGACAGCTTTCATCTTGATCTGGGACTCTGCAGCCTGCACAGGTTGTAAACACAGTTGCTTCTATTGCTTCGGCTACCACCCTGCCTCGGGTGCTTTGCTCTGGCAGCTCAAATGGCTGCCACAACCCCAAGAGCCGTCCGTCTGTGGGACACTACAGCAGGTTCGACATCATCCTGGGTGGTCAGTTAAGCTGACTAGGGATGCCATAGCCTAGGGCTCTTTACACCCCCACTAGCAGACTGCAGGCACTCTAGCAACTGAGGCAGGAGTCACTCATGCTCATGTCTTCAAGCCCTGACTAGAGTCTACATAATGGCTCACAATAATAATTATGACCACTGTTTTACTGAGTACTTACTATGCACCAGGCATGGTTATAAATGTCTAATATGAATTATTTATTTAAAACTCAAAAAAAACAAAAAAACAAAAAAACAAAAACTCTGTGAGGCAAGTGCCATAGCCATTATCCATGCCTCATGGGAAGCCATAGTTGGCACAGCTGGTAATTGAGGGATACAAAATTGAAGCTTGGCTAGCTGGTCTACAAAACTCACACTCAACTGCATTCCTCTATGTCCTGCCACTTCTATCTAGTTTATGACACAATGCTACCGTAATGGCATGTCTTCTCTTATTCTTTCTCTAACATAACAAAGGAAAGTGGCTCTGTGTGTTGTGTCAACTGGTCACTAGAAAATCCAGGAATTTGCAGAGAGTTGTACACCTAAGAAGTAGAAGGTCCTGATTTACTCCCAACTTCCTGGTCTCTCCGTTGCCACAGTCTCCCAACATAGAAAATCCAAGTTGGAGATAGGAAATACTGTGAAGGACCTCTGCTTCTGCCTTTCCACTTCATCTACAGAATCAGTGAGCAGGGCCCTCTGGACAATGGCTTCCAGACTATTCTCTCTCCATCCCTTCCCTTCTAGAATCTTCTATACTTTAGAGTATATCCTTCAGACAGTGTACTCCTACTGAGAAAGTCTTGAAGGTTGAACTCAGCCTCAGCCATCTCTCCTCTTCTCCCCTTTGGTCTGCTTCGACAGCATCCTGCATAGCTTGTGTTATAGCAATAAAGCCTTCTGGGTTCCAGGGGCAGGCATTTTAGCAGAGGAGTGGAGTAGCCATCATCTTATTCAGACATGGTTTTCCAGTGCACTACCCTGAAAACATGATACCAGGCAGCTACACAGGTGTCACTCACTCCTTTCAAGAACATTGCCATCCATCAAAACTGAGTTTCAGGTGTGATTCCACAGCAGGCTGCCTAAAACCCCCCTGGACTCCACTCCCCACTAACTCAACCCAGGTTTTCTACCTTGAGAGAGAAAGCTAGACTTTGCTCAAATGAATAACTTTATACGCTCCAAATGGGAGCCACCGACAAAGATGCAGGGGCTTACTGCTTACTGTCTTTGGCTAGAACATGAAGACAGCTGTTGGCAAGACTGATGCATGAATTAGTGTAGATTTAGAGACATAGATCTGGGTGTTCTGAAGTGACAAATCTCAAAGGGAAGGGAGGCACCTGGTCCTTTTCGCCCTATTACTCCAGCTCCCAAAGCTCATTATCCCAAACGTAGCACCAGCTCTGTATGGTTTTCCAGATCTACTCACTATTTCCTCCAACCAGCTTAGCTCTTTCCTCTCCAGTCTTGTTCCTACACGGAATTCACAGAGGTAGTCACTTAGCCTAGGCCTCAATCTCTCTGCCCTAAGAATTAGTCTTGCCCTTTCTCTACCCTATATTGTAGGGGAAACTTTGTGTGTGTAGACATCTCTGCTCAGTCCCTTGACAGTGAGTTTCTACCTATGTTGATCAGTAGGAGGCAGCAGGTGGAGGCTGCATACTGCCCAGGTGTCTGCCACAATGACTGTGAGTGGCTGAGTCTCCAGCTTGCTGTTAGCCTCCACAGACAGCTCCTCCCTCTCTCTGTGGGCAGCCTCTGGTCCAGGGCTTTGCTAAGTCCACTTCTTCCTCTTCCCTGGCCCCTTCTAACTATTACTAATTTGGGCTATCCAGCAGCCTTGTTGAGCTAGGCTTTTCTGCTCCTCCAGTAACTTGTAACTAGCTCCCCACAATAAATTCTCTCTATTAAGCCACCTGGCATGTCTTCCCCGAGTCTCTTACTGGTCGCACTTAGATAATTATATTAGCACTTTAATGGTCTCCCCACCTGCTAAGCCACCTGTCGCAGGCCACCGGATAGGCACTGAGAAACACAGGTCTAACTGTGACCAGAAAGCACCAAAATCTTTCTCATACACCCCAGTTCCCCTGCTTATTCAGGATCTTTTTGCTTGCTAGGGCAAGTTTCCTCCAGTGTCCTTGTCCTTTGCTTCCATGGAAACACTCTGTGATCATTTGAGGTGAGCCATCCCTTTCTGAGTTATTCCAGACTTTTCTTCTCCCATTTCAGTACTCTGGAATATTCAGCTCTCTCTTTCTTAAACCTGTTCCTGTTTCTCCAGAGGCAAACTCTTCTGGTCTATAAGATCCCACTGGAAGAGCATGTCCTGGCCGAGGCCTTCATCCCACTCCCTCAGGAGCTTTCTGCCTTCTACCCTACTCCTGTGGCTTTTTAACATTGCTTCTTGTAGCCTTGGTTATTTGTATTAATCATTATTTTCTATGCCTGGCCTTCTCTAACTGTCAAGATTCTTCATTGACCTTCATTTCCATCTTTATGCTGATAGAAAACAAAATAGTATCTCAAAGGTGGCAGAGTCATAGTAAATATGTGCTCACTAAATGAATGAATGAGATTCTAAGAGAGCACTTTAAGGCAAGTGGTCATGGCACACACCTTTAATGCTGGCACTTCAGAGGCAGAGGCATGCAGTTCTCAGTGAGTTCAAGGCCAGCCTGGTTTATACAGCTAGTTTCTAGACTACCAGGGCTACACAGAGAAACTCTGTCTTGAAAATGCCAGAGAAGGAGGGAGAAAGGGAGGGAAGGAAGGAGTGATGGGGGAGAGGGAGAGAGAGAAGAGAGAAGAGATAGAGATTATTAAAGAGACCTCATAATTTGTTAAGAGTCCTAGGCTCTGGGAGTAGGAGAATTAAGAAAGGTCTATTGGTGGGGTATTACAAGTGCAAGACCAATAGAGATTTTCTCCCACATCTATCACAACAGTATGGGAAGAATTTGGATTTTGGGTGAGTTTAAATCAGAAGCCTCATTTAAATCTATGAGGATTCAGGATTCTGCTTCAGGACAACTTTTATAAGCAAGTTTAAAGGGAAGGACCTAAGGAACATTGCGATGGGCCACCTTCCTCTTCCCCTCTGTAAATACATGGACTCAAAATTATGTCCACCAAAGGAACATCTGAAGGGGCCAGCTTCCCTTTCCTGTCTGGAAATGCATGGGATCAGCTTCCCTTCCCTCCTTCAGTTTCTCCTCTTGTGTGACATCTCTGTTAACTGCCTTGCAATAATTATAATTTCTGTACAATGTGGTGCTTAATGAGGAAGTGAAACTGACAAATGTTCAGACTAGATTTAATCCAATTATGCAACATCTTGATCCAGATTTCCAACTAAAGGAAAAACCAACTGGCGAATTGTGAATGAAAATTTATTTGCCATAAAAGATGGGAATTGCAGGGGGGAAGTAGTGAATAGTTGTCAAGAGAATTCTTGCAATTCTTCACTTTAATGGATTGACTCTTCCTACATTTGTAGCCGAGAAGCTGAATTAAAACTTTGAGCAGGGAGAATCAGACATATGCCGGCTGTCGGGGCACAGGGGCCTCGTATAGAAATGTACAGTGTGTGCAGTAGAAGAGGCAACTGTGGCAAAGTGAGAATTTTCTTGATCCTCAGAAGTGGGGCTACATCCAGTAGGATTTGTTCCTTGGCATCCACAGATGTCTCTTTAACATCAGGAGACTACAGCAGGCTGCTTGGCAGAGCGAAGGTGCAGGAGTAAATGTAACATGATCTCCTCATTTGAAGCTCTGTCTAACTGAGGAAAGGGGTGTTTGAAGCCAGCCAGGAGTGCTGGGCCCCAGGAGGCAATACTAATATTTATAAACATTCTGAAAACAAAGGATGTTAGGAGACAGATGTGAGGCCTGGGTGCTGGGGTTACTGATTCATACCAGGGAGGATCCGGAGAGTAGAGGAGGATTTCAGAGGGTACAGTGCTAGCCTAATATGATGGAGGCCTTGGTTTGACCACCAACACCTTATGGGTAGTAGCATACAGAACCTTTTCCCCTACACTTCAAAAGTAGAAGCTTCAAGATCTGGAGTTCAAAGTCTTCCTTAGACTCAGGTGGTTCTTAGGTCATGGACTACATAATGCACTTAGCAGCCTGTTAGAGACTTAGGCCCTCCATCTCCTGCATCAGGCTTCCCACATACCCCTCTCTGAACAATGGAATAAGTCTCCCTGCCTTAATGGTCTCATCCTGAAAAATAATAAAACACCTTATGTTTCAATGACAATTGTGTGGCTGCCTGAGTCACACAACCTAGGGTTCGATTCTTGGCTCTGTCATTTCCCAGTTCTGCACGTGTGGGTGATGGGAGCCTCACATCCAGTTTTCTTTATGTGGCATGTGTACACACCACCAAGACCCAAGCTACGGGAAAGCAATGAATGAAATCCAGAGCTCGAGCTGCCCACAACATATAACAGATGCTCTGTAAATTCTAGTTACTTTTCTCACAGCTAAATTAGCCTTAAATTCCTAGTACATATGGTTAGTGCCTGGCACTATAAAACCAAGAAAGGCACTGAATTGCAGGTTGAATGTCAAATCCCATTACTGGGATGTTTATCACTTCCAGTGTGGCTCCTTTTTCAGTGTGTACAGATCTACTGCCCAGATCTCAGACTTTCTTGAAGGAAACTAGGAAGGAATGTGTTTTCTGGATAGCTGTTCCATGGTGGAGGCTTGCTCAGGGAGTTGACTTGATTAGCACCTGATAAACTGCTTCAGACCCAAAGCACTAACTTCACAGGACAAACCCATCATTCGTTGCTGTGTGTCTCAGAGTACACCCCTATGAGTCAGGGAGATAAAGAAACTAGAGTGGGTCTCAGTTATATCTGATTTGGTAGCGGAGGCATTAGGAGAAGCTTAAAGGATAAACACTGCCCACTTGAGATGGACGTGGGAGCAAATGGAACATGACTAGGTGAGTAACTCTGAACCCCACTAGGGGCGGTAACAAGGAACCATTTATGATGCTCCAGTATCTTAGGAGAAGTAGACTGTCCATTCAGTGAAGCTGCCTCACCCTCTGGACATCAGCTCTGATGGTCTAAACTTTCCTTGTCTTGAGCCCATATTTACCCTCTCTTGTCCTGTCACTAGTGTCTCATCTCTTGGACATAAATAGAGGCAATACAGACCAATTGAGGCAGCAAGCATCAGGAGTAGCTTAGCAACCTGGGGCTCTATCGGGTCTGGGTCGTACATGCATGCCTCCTATAATAATGTGCTTAGCAGCCTGAGAGTCTTACCTGCACATACTATGCGTGTACCTTACTCCAAACACTGCATTTTAGCAGCCTGATAGAAACCTAAGTCCTCCACCTCCTACATCAAGCTTCCCACATACCCCTCTCTGAACAACGGAATAAGTCTCCCTGCCTTAACAATTATCAAAATGAGATCCTATGTAAGCTTACTCAGGTTGTGTCTTGGTATAGAAGGTAGGAAAGCAGCTGATCTTGGGTAAACTGGTTTTGTGTGTGTGTGTGTGTGTGTGTGTGTGTGTGTGTGTAAACATAAGGCAAACTGTCCTCAAAGTGAATTTTTGGCAAAAAAAATTCTCACTGACCTTCTTATGCTTATGTTGTGCATCTAATGTACTGTGATATAATTAAAATCAGATGCATC
Organism: Mastomys coucha; assembly: GCF_008632895.1. Classification (NCBI taxonomy): domain Eukaryota; kingdom Metazoa; phylum Chordata; class Mammalia; order Rodentia; family Muridae; genus Mastomys; species Mastomys coucha. The sequence goes on along the minus strand of NW_022196900.1, from coordinate 63,934,960 downwards.
ATGGGAAATGTTATAGAGAAATAGTAGAGAAATAGCTAAATAACTTATATATATATATATATATAAAATATGTTATATATATATAATGTTATATAACCTGTAGAGAAATAGTTATATAGCTTAATCAAACTAGATTACCCCCAAACGACACTTCTTTTTTTTTTTTAACAATTTAATTATTATTATAAATAAGTACACTGTAGTTGTCTTCAGATGCACCAGAAGAGGGCATCAGATCCTATTACAGATGGTTGTGAACTACCATCTGTGGTTGCTGGGATTTGAACTCAGGACCTTCGGAAGAGCAGTCTGTGCTCTTACCCGCTGAGCCATCTCTCCAGCCCCAAACCACACTTCTTAGTAACCAAACTCCTTTATTTTTGTATCTCATAAAGGAGGCCCTCCACAGAAACCCTGTGACTTGTCACTCATATTCCACTGTCCGTCTTCACAGTGAATTCTTCTTTAATCTGTGCTGTTGCTACATCTGAAGAAAATTGCCTTGCCACTTGGCAATCTGTGTATACCTTTATTTTATTCCTGAGTAAGAAGCCAAGAATGGGAAACACCCAGCCCCAGCACTGCTTACTGCTAACTGCACCCTTCTCGGTATTTACTTCTCTAGGGTCTCTTGCAAGCAGCTCTATCCTATTTGAAAACAGTGATTTCACATGCACTGAACCTCCCAGGGGTTCCAGGTGTCAGAAGATGATGGTCAGTGCTTTCATTATGCACAGGAGGAGAAACAGCTTCGGGATGTTGAAGAAACTGAGAAAGATTTCAACCAAAGTAAGGAAGAATTTCAGGGAGGCATCTGGTTATTCCTTTGGTTCTAGATCCATGTTTCATTTCAAGGCAACTAATGCCCTATCCAAGGTATCAATTTGACCATCTTCTTATTTGCCATCATGTCAAGACTCTTAAGAATCTCAGTGAGACTGATTTTTGAAGGCTGGGCAGGGAGAGCGGATTCTGACAGGATTCACAATTATTACTAATAATCAGAAAGTCTTCTATGACTAACACTACTTACTATATAAGAGTTTTAAGTGGGGGCAATTACAAGGTTCAGGATAAAACCTTTTTTAGGCATAAAAATGTTACAAAGGGGATGAGGGCCATGGAGAAGAAAAGCACTGTTTCCCATCTAAGATGACACAAAGGGTTGGGTCTGTGTTACTGAAACAGCTGAGTGTAGAGGGGAAGTCTCACCCTCCTTGGTGTCACAGTGTCTCAAACAGGTACTCAGGCGCCTGAGGGCACCTCTCAGCCCAGCAGCCCCACACTGGGACTAAATCACTCCCAAAGGCTAATTCAGTGCATAAAGCTCTCAATAATAAATGCAGTAATGTCACACTTAGCAGCTTGTGTCTCCACTCAGGTACATTCCTGATAGTCACCCCAAAAGGCCGGATATTTAGCTAAAAGCATGTCCAGCATTATGAGCTGGCAGATACAAAGAATGTGTGTATTTCCTCTCTCTCTGACACGGGAGTGGATGATGAGTTCATCAGCCCAGAGTGCTGCTAGGTAAGGACAATATGGACCCGGGCGTCAAAACACTCTGCGATCTAATCAGTCTCCAAGGGGCTGGCATTGTGCCTGGGGGTTTGTTCTGATCCTGCTCATCTACAGAGTTTTGCTCAAGTTATAATTTCCATCCTAAAATCTTTCTATCTCTTTACAGCTAACTTCCCATCATCATATATACCCAGCATGTATGCCCTTGGCATTGCAAGACCTTTCCATAAAAGTATACTTGTGGATTTAAGATTACAAAAGAGATTAGCCCCCTGTACAAAGCTTCCTACTGTCAAGACCAGGAAAAGAGATGAAGTGTGTATTTCTAGGTGAGGGTGGGATTAAGGATTATTTTGGTTTAGAGTTCCCAGGAAACAGTGTGGGAAGGGTGCGTGTATATGCAGGATGACCCTAAGAAAAACATTTGCTGGAAGGACAGCCCAGACTCATGGTAAAGAAAGCAGACAAAGGTACCAGATCCTATAGAAATCAGGATAAGAAAGGGCTGAGCTGAGTTATGAATCAGGTGGAGACAGAGGTATACGGACAGGTAACTGAGCCGGAGGGAGGAGAGAAAAGCAGGCAGCAAGCTTTCATAAGCAGCTGGGTCTCAAGCAAGGTGAGGCAGGGGGTGAACATTGAGAAACAGTAAATTCTAATAATCCTCAAACTCTGGCATCTCTGGCCCATCTGATGTTTCTGATGTCAAGGCCATTGCTGCTGACATCTGAGATGCTGAGCTGCTCCCTGGGGTTCTGGGACAGTGGGCTCATGTCACCTACCACACCCACAGAACTTGACTGGTGTGCATGTGTCTGTTTATGGGAAGAGGATTTACCATCAACATCTCAAGGAGACCAGAAACCTCAGAAAGTGTTACTTCGGAGACAGGATGTGATTCCTGTCCCCTGGCAGTTCACAGATAATTAGGTAAAAGCAATGGAATGACAGCTGGCGACTTCTGAATCCTCACTGGGCTCTGTGCTGATGGAGACTAGCTCACAGCATCCTCTGACAAACCCGCTAAGACAGGCACCAGCATTTAAGCTCCATCTTCAGAAGAACAAATCGAGACTTAGAGGAGCTAATACAGCAGCCGAAGTCACAAAGCTCAGGCATAAATGATGAGGCTGAACTCCAGTCCAAGCGCCCCTGATCACAAAGGCTATGCTTCCAGTCACTGGAGAATACCACTCTTGGACAATGATAAAAACATCATTACAAGCTCTATACAAGTGAATTCAAAACAGCAGTTTCTTAGGGATTCCAGGACAGTTGCAGAGAAACTATTTTAACCGAATCTTGACTGTTTAAGTGAGAATGTTTGTAGCATGACTAGTGATGTGTGAGGGGAAGATGGAGATTTGTGGTGAGAGAAAGGCGGGCGCCCGAGAGTCTGATCACCTAGGCTGTCTCCAGGCGCAGACATTCAATGGCTGAGGGCTCTAGGTTGGGAGGCTAGGGTACCCAACAGGCCAGCCTACAGAGCGAACAATCAGAAATCACCCCAGATAATGGCAAAATATAGGCAAGGTGACATGAGAAGAAAGCCCAGAACTGAGATAGCAAACATTTTCCAACTTGATTATAATAATTCAGTAGGGATTTCACATGCCGACTGCAATACACGGATTGCATGAGAGACCCTCCCATACACTCTCCATGTATTCATTAGCCTTCGCACTAAATCTACAACATCTACCAAAATGTACATCCTATTTTCTAAATGTGAATAGGATAGACTTGAATGACTTTGGCGGAAGAATGCCTTCGCCTCAGAGGGCCTCGGTGTCTCCACTCACACTCTGGAACCCTCGTCACCGCAAGGTGACTCTGACCTGTTGGAAGAGGAGACATTACGTGGAAGACAATGCTTTTGCTTTTCCTGAGGCCAACCTGGACTATAGTTAACCAAACCCCTGTTCTGTGAGCTGGCTCAGCGGGGATAGACTGCCTCTGGGCACACAAGTATAACCTAAGTCGCATAAGCCAAGGAACCCTGGGAAAGGCAGAAAGAAGAAGAACCACATGGCTAGCTCACAGACCTGTAAGAAGTAAAGAGCAGTGATGCTTACACCTGAGTTTTGTGAGTAGATCATTTTGTATTAGAAACCGTGCATGTACCTGTTGTCTTCCATATGTCTTGCCCAGTAAGCCTTTAATGGAATGAGTCTCCATTTGAGATGTCTTTGAGGTTATATTAAAGAGTATTCGGGTCAAAGAAAATTGAAAAATACTCAATTTATGTAATATATATTCATAACTCAAAATATATTTTTATTGCATATTCATGCATAAATACACATTAACATTCAGAGTATATTTTTAAATGTATTAAACACCTGAAAACATTAACAGTTTGATTTTTGGAAGTCACTGATGAACATCTCATTGGCCAGTGCTCCTCCAAACACCGGCTTGGAAATGTATGCTGTCTTTCTTTGCTCTGTTGAGGACACAGATAAGCCTCAAGAGCCACCATGGGCTGAGCAGGCAACTGACTGGGTGGATTCAAGGTCTGCATGTCTCCTTTTATCTTACTCATAGCTTATATTATGTTATATTACATTACCATATAAACTTCTACTTTTTGGAAGAAAAGATTACAGCTAAATAAGGTTTAAAATTAAACTGTGCAATTGCTATTTTTAATTCTAGATGTTCTAAAAATAGGTAAGAGATATATTGATTCACTCTTAAAATGCAAGAATTATTGTGGTCTTCAGATGAGTACGTAGTAAAATCAATGGACCCCCATTCTTTCTCTAGCCTTCTCTGTGACATATAAATGGCTCCAAGGTGCTCTGGGTAGAAAGCCTATGCAGATTCTTAATTCTGTCAGGCCATCTCCTTACTATTTTATTATGTACTGGTCTCTCTTTAGAAAATGTTAAGCACTGTAATGACTCTAAACAGTTTCCATGGGACTGCCACTCTGGGCCCATCCCCAGGCAGCATAACACAAAACAAAACCCCAAAATAACTTCGCCAAGTCAGCAAAACGTTTTGGCTTTGACTGCGGCAGAGCTTCTGATGTGGGAGGAGAGAGGTGCAGGTGTGCGTGCGTGTGCGTGCGTTTCCATGTGTGTGTTCAGAAAGCCATCTGTCAGCTTGGTATTCCAAGCTACGATGAAAAAAAAAAAACCCACACATGTTTATGAAGGTTGGAGGCAGAACAGGGCACAAGCTGTTGAAGGCAAAGTGCAGGGTGTGGCTGGGCAAGGGGCTGCTACAACAGCGACCACTGTCTGCATCTGAGATCCTGCTCTAGGGGGAAGAAGAACTGAAGGCATAAGCTTTGGATCCAGAGACATCCACTCCTTCCACAGTCATTCATTTTCAGTTTTGTTCATTCACTCGCTCTCACACACCTGCTGTGCAGCTATTCTGTGCTAATGGGCTCTAGTAGTCACGGATAGGGCATCACCCCCATCTTCGATAGACACACAAGTAATTTAAAGCACATGTATTCAGTTCTATCCACAGATACTATAAACTGAGTGCTTGATAGAAACCCTGAGAATCCAATGGTTTTCTATTGCCATTACAAACACAAGAAGACTAACAGACTAAATAGAGAAAAGGACCCAGGCAACCTCACAAAAGCAGTAATGAAGCCAGGTCTCAAACCCAGATCCCTGTCTCCACATGGGACATTACCTCCATGCTCGAAGACAGCTACATTTCAGGCAGAGTGCTGGGTTCCTGAACTACAACAGCCATAATTTCTCTGAATACTTTTTGGGGCACACAAGAGCCAGTGGCTCATGTAGACAAATTAGAAAAAAAACCAACAACATTCACTGTTATCATTGCAAAGGGAAGTCCAAAAGCTCACAGAAAGGCCAGTAACCCTGTTTGAGGTAAAGAAGGCTTCCCAAAGGAGGGGCACACACAATTTGAGAAGTTGACTGTCCCCAGATTGGTCAAAACTGTCAGCTCAAGCCATTGTTTTTGCCTCCCCGAGGGAGATGTGTAGTAGCAGCCCCACCCCACGGCTCCCTGGCTAATGGGCACAAGCAGGGCTCCCTTTGCTTCCTATCTCTTTCTGGATGAGGACAGCATCAAATGGGGCAACCTGGGTAGTTACAGAAGGGGTTCTCACAGCAGAGAGCTGACCCCTGAAAAAAATATATTGCCAGCGGGGCGGGGCTTTATGCCAACGCTTGTAGGGCATCCAGACAGCAGAGCAGAGGGACCAAAGGGAATTCATGCATCTCTGTGAGGCAGACTTAACTGAGACTAATATTTCAAGACATGTCACTGCTATCTTCTCTTCAAGTCAGTAACTCCCTCCTTTAGGTAGTTGATGAGTCTTGGGCCAAGCATTGTAGAAACTCTACCAAAGCTTGTGGGGTAGACAGGAGCAGGAGCTAAATGTCTGTGTTTATGTCTGTAAGCTACCGTCTGAGCCTCATGCCTCCTGCTTCTCTCAGGCCTTTGAAAATGTAGACATTTGTTACAACACTGGGTAAGTCTAGGTCTTAAGAAACAGCAATCGAACAGCCAGTGCAATCCACCCGTGTGTCTTCTACACAAACCTTCTCGTGTCTTTAGGTAACAACCTTTTAGGGTGCTGATAAACAGGGAATCTCTTTAAGTAGAAGAACCAGGAATTCTCGTAGATCCCTTCCTTAGGATAGAGACAATTGTTTTTCATTAAATATTTCCAAGCTTGCTTCCAGTCTGGCATCCAAATACCAGGGTTCACTTTTGGCAATACAAGAACCCCCGGAGACTCACGGTAGGGGTTGGGGAAGAGATGCTGTTCATAGGGGAATAAGTGTTACAGGGCCACAAAAATAGGTGTGATCAGAGCAGAAACCCCAAGTTTCTCTGATAACTAGATGAAGGAAGATCAGGCAACAGACAGAGCAGGAAGAAGGCAGGGTTTGGAGAGCTGGGCCAGAAGAGGGGCAAGAGACTTGTGAGCCAATAGAGCCTTTTAGACAGCTTGTCTGCCAGGCTAAGAGGCTTAGGGTTTTTTCCCCCTTGGAGCTATTAAGCATGGAGAGGGTGTGATCAGAATGGTTAATAAAATCAGAAAAACTAGGGCAGCAAATAGAGCATGTTTCCTCGCATATCTAAACCTGTCAGGGGCAAGTGAGTCAATCCAGGCACAAAGTGAACTGAAGGAAATTGTAATGGGGGGTAGACCAATCGAAACCCAAAAGAGCAGGCCAGTCCTCAGTGCTGCTGGCATTAGGAATAAGAGTGCCAGTCCTTCAGTGCCAGGGTAGAGCTCGGTAGAGACCCTCCAACAGATGGGGTCCAGATACACTGGGCACTGTCCTTGCCATGGCCCCACCCACCTGCTAGTGTCTTTGCAAGCCTGCTATACAGGACCTTTTCTTTAAGTCCTTGATAATGGTATCCGTCCTTACATACCTCAAAGGTCCTGACCAGCCCCTTTTTTGTTCCTTTGAAACGTCTCAACCATTTTAAGATTGGATGAGTAGAAAAGACCAACGGCATCCTATACTTGACCATGTATTATAAAGCTGCGGTTGGAGCCCTTTATTCTGGAACACCTGGGACCTTGAGCCCCTCAGGCAGAGCTGTTTGTATTATCCAACCTCATCCCTTTCCATTCACAGGAACAAGAGGAACAGACCTTTGTCCTGACTGGCCCCTTGCTCATCTGTACCATCCCTTCTTCTTGTCTCTGTCCCTGTATCCATGAGAAGCCATATGTGAGACTAATTCTGGAAGAAGATGTCCCCATCAGGTGCAGCCTCTGTGTGAATCTGGCCACCGAGGCACATGTACTTACACTTACAGGTTGACTTTTTGGCACATCATAAACACCTTCCTTCTTTTGGCTGGTGGGAACCTAGAGAGAGAAATCAAATTCAACAGTCAAAACACCGGAGTTCCACTTTATTTCTTTTTCTTTATGTAGCCCTGAATGGCCTGGACCTTGCCCTGTAGACAAGGCTGGCCTTGAACTCATAGATTTCCGTTTCTGCCTCCCAAGTGGTGGGATTAAAGGTTTGTGCCACCATCATCTGGCTTGGTGTTCCACTTTCAAAGCAGTAAGTCATCTCTGCAAGTTTGACTGTCCATGAGATGGCCCCTAAGACAGATCCAGGACCCATCCCTGAGGAGTTGCTGTTAGCTGGGAAGACCTCAAGCCTTCCCTTGAGAAAATTTTATTAAGGCAGGGGTAACTATCTTATAATAAATTTTTGCTCTTGAGCCTTTCTTAGAATCAAAGAATAGCTATGGAGAACTCAAGCATCACATGGTAGAAATGAAAAAACCAAAAACACAACAACAACAAAAGGCTAAGATTGATGTGCTATTAAAAAAAAAAAAAGAGCTCCTAGTACCTGTCAGCTTTCTACTGGGGTCCCACATAAGCCACCTGCCAATCAAAGGAAGGGCCCATATGACAGGGACACTAAGACACCAGGATCGGGAAAGTTCCTGATTAAGCTACATCCCTCCAGATCTCCCCTTGCTTCCTTCCCTGCTTATGCATCTGGCCTCCTGGGGCTACTTGCTGCCTGCAACACCCTGAGCAGGTTATCGAGCTCCTCTGGCTTTGCTGTTCTCAACAGGCCTGACTGACAATATATCTCACTCAGGTTATACTAAGAAGCAAAATGAGAAACTGGATATCAGATAAGCAAGAACTATGGAGCCCCACAATTCTGCAATATGGTAGGATGATGCTTTCTTTTGTCACACATAATCATATACATATGTATATGAACACATTTTGTGATATTAATAGTGTTGAATACTTCTCTAATGTGTCAATCAAGGGCTCAGCACTGAAACATTCCAGATTGGGAGCACTCATTAACTGCTCCTCCCCCAGACTGCCGCGGCTTTGCTCTCCTCTGCAGAGACCAAGCAGCAGTGGATTTATAATGTCCCGACAGTGGGACTGTCTTTCCAGCAGGCTGGAATGCTCCTCAGGAGCAGATAGAGTATGTCACAACCAGAAGGCCCGCTAGGAATACCCGCTGGGTAAATCATCCATACAGCAGTGTGGGGGATACTGAAAAAAAAAAAGAAATGCTTGCCAAGCATGGACCAGCCAGCTATTCCATCCCTGAGAGCAAGAACCTGAACTGACATGTTGAATTCTCCTATTTTTACCTTCGTTTAACTTAAACTCCGGACGCCAACCCTACCCTCAAACTATAGAAAGGGAGGCTTAGAGATGTTATGGACTTTGCCCCAAACTTCAGACCTGGTGGTGTCCAAACCCAGACCTTTTGGGTACCAAAACAAGACGTCTAGTCTTAATATTACTAGTCAGTTAGTTAACATGGCCCTAGGCAAGTCCCAGGAGCTGGCAGGATGGCAAACATTCCATTTTCCATAAATAGCAATATAATAACCAGGATAAGCCATTCAGAACTACAGCCATCCTTCTCTTTGATGTAGAGGAGGAAGATCAGGCCTGGAGAGGGAATTGGGGAATTGGGAATTGGGGTGGCCAGGCTCCGCAGCCCAGGCAGTTCGCTGTTTGTGGCTACACTTGTTCAGGTGGCTGCTTCAGTTACATCCTTCTCTATAAGACATCATGCCCTGCATTCCCAGAGGCCCAAGAGCATCCTTGCAGAAAAGCAGTGCTATGAGTAAGCACAGCCAGGTAGGAGATGCCCCTCCCCAAGCCCAGTTAACAGGTATCCAATGAAGAATGCCATTTCTTGGGTCCTGACAACTGGGCTCCATTTAGAAGGAATCCTCCCCAAATGTCTACCAAGTCCTTGTTAACGAGGGCCTATAAATTACCAGCCCTCACTTTTGTTCTCAGTAGCTCACCCTTTACTGAGCAGAAGAGGAGTGTTCTGTTGCCTGTAATTCACTGCTCACTACAGGCACTTAGCACAGTTGAACCGCGGCTGCTTCTCAATTATCCCCGCAAATGGAGAACAAGCCATGCGACAGAGAAACCCAAACTGTGCATAATTGAAAACACTTTTCTACTTGGCTCTCCCATGGGTGAGATATCAATCTGCTTGTTTGTCCTTTAAGATTTATCTCAGCCAGGACATCTTCTCACCAGTCCTGCCTCCCTCTACCAAACCTGGTTTGGAGGCTTTTGATTGTTTGTTTGGTTTTCCTGCTACTCTTTCACTAAAAAAGAAAAGTCCCCAAGCACTTGTTCTATGTCAGGGAGTGTGCCTTTTCCAGACAGGGAGAATGGAAGATACGGCCCGAGTCAGCAGAACTCCTTGGGCTGGGTGAGATGGAACTGTACACAGGCTACTAATGCAGTGTGAAACAGGCTTTTTCTATTCATGCTGTCTGTGTGTCTCTAGGACCACAGCTCTGTAAGCTTGCTCAACACAGGGTGCATACTCGATACTCGATTATCCTTGTAGTATTTATAAATACTTTTATATTTAAACATTAAGCAAAGACTTGCCTCATCAAACATTCACCAGTGAGGGCTAAGGTCTGGCTCTGCCCATGTGATCTGTTCCACCTAAGGGACCACTGCGGTACACAATAGTGATATTGAGTGTTAAAATTTTAGATGAACTAGTAAAGATCTGGTCCCTAACCCAGGCTTGGGTCTAGGGTGGGATACTTAGAGGAGTCACCTTGGTTTCTGAGCCTCAGTTTCCTCCATTGGTTGACATGAGCATCTAGGGGATTATCTCTAAACTCCTTAAGGACAGGGACCATGCAGTTGTCACTGTTCCTTTCCTAGGTGCTCAGCAGATACTTAGGTGCCCACGAATACACTTCCCAATGAACAAGCTAAGTAGACTCTTACACCTGAAGTGATACGCACAGAGGGCACATTCGGGTCAGCAGTGTGGTAATTATGTGTGGAGAGGCTATTTAGGGGTGTGTTGGGTGACACAGGGCTAGCTTCCCTGTTTTAAATTGATACTTAAGACATGGGGAGATGAATAATTAGCTCTGAACAAACGAAGTGAAAAACACCCACTTGGAAAGTGAGAGGTGCCCCCCCTTGTGGACTGGAATTAGAGCCCCCGATGTTGGCTTTCAGATTCCCTTCTCTTGAAAATGATAGCCTCCATTTCTCTTCTCAACTCACCAAATGACAGAAAGGTCACCAGTAAGTCACGTGTAAAATTGCGCCGTGTTGTTTTAAAGAGAACTAATGTTTTCTCAGGCACGTGACGCAAGAGACAATTATGATTATTAATATGAAGAGGCATCACTCCCCCTTGGAAAGATGCCTCAATTGCCCCAGAGCCTCTTTGCCATCATGTTGGGCACAACAGCAAACCAAGGCTTCAGCTTTCTGAGGGGCTCTCCCACACAATGAGCTCTGTAGGTAGTTTCTCTTTCTGTTAGGACAGAATCATCAAAAGTGGTATCTGATGCTGATGATGGTGATGATGATACAGAAGTAAGAGGAAGGGATGGCTACACAGAAGCTTCTGTGGACAGGACTTATCAGCGTATAGAGCCCTCACTGCACTATCCACAGCTCATAGTCCACAAAGCTGAGAGGCAACATTTATGTGTATCATCCAAAGGCATAAAAAACTGAAAGGCTACTAGGCCTCAGGTCTGTGTGTGCTTCCTTCTAGAAACAGGGGCCAGGATAGAAATGAGATCACTTTGAGCCATAGTAGTAGAAACAGTAAGATGCATGCAGCAGGATCAGCTTTGTAGTAATTGCCAGCACACGCGTGCGTATACACACACACAACAGGCCTTCTAATGGCAGTGCTTTGAAGGCCTGGTAATCTTTGAGGTGAGGGCTTATCTCCTGTTAAGTGCACTGAGCCCAGGTGGATCTGCAGTGCAGGAGAGGAACAGACATGGCCACAGGCCTTTCCAATAGATGGGATAAAATATTCATTCTCGTAAATGATGCCTTCCTGTTAATGATAGGCAGATGGGAAGATCAAGAGGCCAGCGCTATTAAAACAAGTGAGATCTTTTAGATAGCTACTTAAAATACACGGGACCTAATTGGGAAGCCCAGGGCCATGTAACATTGAGCTGAAAAGAGCTGAGAGACAGAGGTGCTTATTACAGAGGTCAGAGAGACTGGCCTTAGAGATCCTATCTCACCAGCTCTGCAACCTCAGCAAGATCCCTGGTCCCCATAAGCCTCACTCCTCTTGTCTGAAAGGTGGGAAAATGACTCAATCCATAGTGGGAATTTTGAGAGATGAAAACTGTATGTAGCCTCTATGTTTGGGGGGCATCAACCATCATACATGTACCCCACTTCTGAGGCGGCACTTGCTGCCCTATAAAGTGAGTCAACATGATTCTGCAAAGAGTACCCAGTCCTGTGTGGTTGAGCTACTTCTTGCAAGGTATGCTGCAAACGGCAGGAAAGAGCTTACCCAGAGAGACCTTTGGACCTTATTTACTCATTTTACAGGTGGGTAAATTAAGGCACAGACATATGAAAACCCTACAATTTAAATCAATGGCTGGAGCTAACATTTGTTGCTAAGATCTGGATCCACATAGATATTCATGCTCCAGGATGCTGCCCCACTATTCTATCCCCATATAAGCGGGTTTCAGTCTCACACTGACATATGTTGGGATGGAGCCCCATACTTTATAACTGGAGAAGTCTGAAAAACAGTAGGTGTCTTGCCTTCCAACCATGACCCAAAGGTAGATGGTGAGAAGGGCCAAACTGGACCCCCGGCTCTGCCCTAGCCTAAGGCATTCCTTTCTGGCACTTGATGGCACTTTACTGTCTCTGAGCGCTGTGCAACTAGAGCTCATCTGGATTCAAGTCCCTCTCTTAAGAAGGTGATCTCTCTCCCTGGGGCTACAGGTTGATAGCTTTTTGGCCTCAATGCTCAGATACCAGAGGGTGGGTCAGGGCTTTAGATCTGACTCTGGGGACAACTGCAACTTTTCTTTCTAGAGACAGAAACTTTGTAAGTGAAGACTAACACCTCGCATCTCAGGCAGACGCTCTCTGAAGCCATCTCTGAGGGCTCTCACTCATGAGGCCCAATGGGAAGAGTCCACTTAAATGACTAGTCTACAAGGCTGGTTTAAACTGAATTGGTGGGGGAAACAACATTGGGCTTGCTCATTTCGAATTCCACACATTTGATAGAAATTGAAAATAGGTTTTATTTTGATTTCACAATTAACACATGCCTAAGGCTGAATAATAGAACACACAATGAAGTAAATTAAAACCACTGATTAAATAAATGCATCAAATCACTCCTCCCATAGTATTTATGCTTTAAATGAAGACTAAGGTTCCCATTAGTGAAAAATTATCATATTTACTGGATGTGTCCCTATACCATGCTACTGGGGCCCAAGGTCTAAGCCCTTACATGGGATTCCAGAGGAGGCTGGGGCTCAGCCTCCGCTTGCATCTGCTTCTCAGTCTTGGCTCCAAGTAGCTATGTAAGCCTGCAGAGTGTGTTCTAAACTTTACTCCATTGATGACCCTCCCCACCAAAAGACAGGGTTGAAATGGGGGATTATTTGATCCCCTATTTCTAAGAGCTGGATGAGTTTAGAAATGTTTTCAGTGTTTTTCCCTGGTATGAGCATTACTGTGTTTCCCCTTCAGAATGGAGAAAGCCTTCAGCTCTGCCTTCCTTGGTTCCAGTCAATCCTCCCAGTGCTGGTTTCATAAAAAACATTCAAATTTGTCTCTTGTGTTTAGGAGGGAAGTTGGGTTTTTAAACAAACTGTATGCATGCATTCCTTTGAGAGGTGAAAGACCCTTGTACTTGGTGGATTGCAATTCTCCAGTACATTATCTCAGTACAGTGGAATGCTTGGGTTGTATGCTTATGGTGGTTTGAATACATACGGCCCCCATAGACTCATGTGTTTGAATGCCTGGCCCACAGGGAGTGGCACTATTAGTAGGTGTGGCCTTGTTGAGGTAGGTGTGGCCTTGCTGAAGAAGATAGGGCCTTGTTGAAGAAATAAGTGTGCCACTGTAGAGGTGGGCTCTGAGGTCTCCTATGCTCAGTGTGAGACAGTCTTATTCTGCTGTCTTCAGATCAAGAGTTGAAAATTCTCACTCGGCTCCACTCCGGCACTATGCTAGCCTGCACACTGCCATGCTTCCCAACATGATGAAAATAGACTAAATTTCTGAAACTGTAAGCTAGATCCAGTTAAATATTTTCCGTCATAAGAGTTGTCTTGGTTGTGGTGTTCCTTCACAGCAATAGAACCCTAACTAAAATAATGCTACTTAAAAGACCTATGATCTGTTCCAGATCTGAACACTGTACCCAACTGGCCACTCAAGATTGCAATGATGAGGCATGGAAACTGCAGAAAAATTGCTGGGGAACCTGTAATCAGTGTTCCCGAAGGCATCTCCCGTTCCTGGGTGACCCAGAGACCCCTGACTTCTTAAACCTCTCAATGTCAAGCCTATTAGTATGCTTAGCATTTGCTGGTGGAGGGTGCAAAGGAAGAAGCAAGGATCTTATACCTGGTAAATGTTTTCTTCTGTTTCAGGATCACGGATTGGCTCATGTCCAGCCTCAAACACAATGTACTATTGCAGGAGCAGCCAGAGAGGAAAAGGCAGAAGGGGAAACAAAAAAAGAAAGACGAGAAAAGCATTTCGAATTTAGATGCACATCACAGCAAGCATCATAGAAACAGGCACAAGAGGGGGAATCGGAATGGGTACGGGGACAAAATGGACCCTGCCAAGGTACACTGCAGAGTTTCGCTGCGTGGCTTTTGCAGCGAGGGGACCGGGAAACTGGAAGTCTTTCTGGAGAGGTGATGTCTTCATCCAGTGGCATTTTGTCTGCGTAGCAGCTGCATGGAATGGTGTCATGGGGTGACAGCCTTGCAAACCTCACTCTACAGTCCCCTTGCCTTCTTAAGGTCCCAGGCCACTGCTCAAGAGCTCAGAAGCCCAACCTCCCTGGTCCCCTAAACTGAATCTCATCAGTATAAAATAGTAGACTTCAACTTTTCTATGTGTACATTTCAGACTTAAGGGGCTGGGTGTTTCCAAAAGACCACCATTCTCATCCTTCATGAGCCCAGTAAGCAATGGTTGAAATTCCTGCGATAAGTCAGTTCTTCCTCTTCATTGTTCAGAACAAGGATGTGTTGAGTAATGCATTTCTGATTCATGTTTACTACAGATCTGCTAGATACTTCTATTTTGAGACTTATCTACTTGCCTATGTATCTATGCATGTATCAATTTACCATCTCATTTTGATCATCGCCATAGTAGCTGTTGCTGTGAACGCATGCATACATAAGGCAGACGTAAACCACGCCTGTGTATCGTGATTAGACATACAAGCCGAAGGCTTGCTTTTAGGTTCAAAAAGCATGTCTAAATCTTGTTCCACTTTTTCTCCTTAGAAATAAGCAGAATGTGGAAAGCCACTTCTTCCTTTCTTTCTGAATCTTTGTTTGCATAGACCTTGGACTTGACCTCAAAAGGTATCCTGTGCTGTGGACTGTGAAGAGAGTGCAGAGAAAGCCTTGGACAGAGATATCTTAGGATTCTCTCATTTATAACAGCTCTGTGCTATGAGTCAAACAATCAGAGGGTTAACCTACACCATCAGGGTTTCAGAAATATTCTTACATCCTGCTAAAGCTGGAAAACCGTTCATTAGGTTCGTGCTCAAATGTCATGCAAATGTCAGCCCCTCAACCCTAATTCTTAGCTTATAGAATTATCCATTATCCATCTTGTCTCTAAGAAAGTTACAACAGTCGAGAGACCACTGAAAAACATTTATTTCTAGGATCAAACTTTCCAGATTGTGGAGGGGTCTGAGGCAGGGGCACGAAGAAGGAAGTGGATCTCTAGATCTCCCATCACGGCTGCTGGCTTCTTAGTGTGGAAAAATTCTCTCCCTGCAGAGGCTGGCAACCCTGGCCTTCAGAAATCATCTTAATTCTTCTGCAGGTTCTGCATTCAACAGAATCCTCAAGTTTCAGTCAAAAGAGCCTTCACAGCTGCATGCAAAACCCTGGTGTGGTTCAGAAATTACCTGGTACACGGGATCTTCAACATCCTCTTCCAAAATGGTCTATCCCAGCGAGGGAAGGGAAGGTGAAAGCAAAGGATGCAAAGGAAGAGAAGTGAGATTATCTTCAGATGCTACAGCACAGTAGAGAGCCAGCATTGATTAGGACAGAGTAGGAGGTCATGAATGCAGAAAACACACAAAGAAACTCCAAATCCTGCAGCTCTCTCCCCACCCACTCCCAGCACTAACAACAGCAAAGCCAGCAAAGCTGCTAGGGGCCTTTAGTCTTCTTCCCCTGAGATCTTCCCCAGATTAAAGAGTTCCCTTTCTCTAACCTATCTAGAGTCTCAGAAAAACAAAAACAAAAACAAAAAGGATCACTTCTAATGGCTTGGTTTGGGTGTCTGTAATCTACACAGGAATCTTTTATCTCTGCTTATTTCTGCTCAGTACCAGGAGGAGACAGCTCGACTTGTCAGTTTTCCCATCTGTTTATTGTGGGCCCCGTCATCTGCAGCACTGGGAGAAACACATAGGTATACCTGGTACACAGCTTGTTCACACTGCTTATCCTTTTGTGCCTTTTTTTCCAATTCTTCTCTTTGCTTCAGCTCATAGATGAGTTGAAAGAGATCTCTCAAGTCCAGGATAACGGGTTCAGCCTGGAGTGGAAGGGTGGTGGGACACATTAATAAAGAACGCTGCTGAACCGCGGCTACGCATTTTTGTCTGCAGCTCCAACCCACAGCCCTTCCTTTTTCTATTAAACTGAAAGCATTCCATTCTTAATTAATTCTACCTTGTTTATATTGGTTTAGCAAATTGCTTCTAGGCTAAAGTTCATTTCTTCAACTAATTATATTTGCAAATTCATAATAATCATAAGCATAAAAAGCATTGCTTTTATTTATTAGTGATTCGGAATACAATAAAATTAGGGCAGGCCATATGCAAAACAGCTATTTGTTTTCTCTTATTTTCTTTTTAAATGAAACTATGAACACAAGGAAACTTATTTGTATACGTGTCTCTATCTAGCTTAATCAGAAAGGGAAAATAATTAGTCATTAGGAGATACCCATTAGGATAAAAAAAAAAAAGCTGAACGGGTAGGGCCGTGTTTCTTTGCTTTAAGGCTGTTTATCTTTCCTAGGTGGGATTCTGTACACCAGCTGACAGTGGTGGTCCATCATTTGGTCAGGCTGGGTCTTAGAAAATCAACAGTGTTGGCTCTGTCCTGCACAGTAACAAGAAAAACACCTGTATTGGACACGAATACTCACCGCCTGGGCTGTTTTGATGGCCACAAATCTGTGATTCCCCTCCTTCCCACAAACATATCCAAAAGCCCGGTGATCTGTGATGTCCTTCGCAATGTAGGAAATTTCATGAACAGCATGGTGATGCTGAAGGGCCTGGGGACACACAAAAGGAAGAGCATGTTTCAGGGAACACACCCCCTCGAGCTGTTGATCAATAAGAGATGTGTTTCCGCCATGTGCGAAAGGCCCAAGGGGCTTTGGGAAAGCTGTTTGGTACAGATGGAAGGAAAAAGAGCTACGCCTGCCCTTGAGAAAGGGAGGTCTCCCTCCATGGTCTCACTGCTGTGACCAGAGAGAAACCAGGACTGTTCATATGGGAGTGAGCATCTGCAGAGGTGGCTTCACACCGCCTGCCAAAGCGTCCCAGTCGAAATCAGCCCACATGCTTCTTTTCTGCTTGCAACCTTCACAGCACAGCCCAGTCCAATCCGTCTCCATAGCGAATAGACTTACGGTTCTCAGGCCATTGTATAGAGAGGGAGGGGCTGTCCCTTGAACAACTCCAGGGAGTGCTGTGAACTTCACAGTATTCCTGTTTTGCAGGGTTACTGAGTTTTCCCAGCAGCTGGTGAAAAATCTGTGTTGAGGGATGAATGACTTTATCTTCTTCAAAGTCATTGGGGCAGAGGTTGGGGCACATGCATATGTCCATGTGCACACACATGCTTTTCATCGGTTGGAGTCTCTCTGTCTGCAATGTCCGATTTCATCACCATTTTAAATTCTCTTTTGATGACCACATGAAATGACACACTAGGGCTGTTAAGCAGCCCCTGAACAGGACTAGCCTTCCCTCTCTTTGAAGGACTATTCCCTTAAAACTCATGATGGATTTCTCTCACATTGATGGTCACAGAGATTGTTCTGATAAGTTTGTCTGACTTCGGGACCATGGTCCACACTAAACTCTGTCTTCCTGAACTCTGCCATCTTCTAGCCTTGCCCTAAGCTCCACCCATTTCGGTGAACTGAAACAGTCTGGGTTATGCTCAGTAGTTTGAAATTGGCCTCTCTGCTTTTGTTATCAAGCTACCACAGAACCAAAGTTTCCCACCCTGTTCCATCCGATGGACATCTTTGTGGTTATTTTCCTATAACAATCCCACAGATCATATCAATTAATGCTCTAGAAAGGCTTGCAGATGCAAAGAGATACACTCAGTCCAGAATCCCCACAAAGAGCATTTCCTTTATATCAAGAAGCTTGAACTCTTAGTCACTGTACCAATGCAAAGGACCCACCAGTCCTTTCTGCACCCCAGTTTATTTCCTAGATAAGACACACTGAACGATCCTAATTTAAAAATCCTGGCTTCATAAGGATCAGTAAAGGCAATAAGAAGGCAAATTTCAAAAACCTAAAAGGACTTCAAGTACTATATTGAACAGATATGGGGAGAGTAGACATTTTTGTCTTTGTTCCTCATTTTATTGAAAATGCTTTGAGTTCCTCTCTCTCTAGAATGATGCTGGCGTGGGCTTGGTGTTGAAAGATAGAAATTTATAATTATTCCTAATATATCTCTATATATTTGTGCATGCAAATGTTTAACTGGCATTATATCTGCTTATTGTTGCTATGTTCCTTAGCTTATATTTGTAGCAAATATAAGCAAAATAGCAAAATACACTCGAATAGTCCAAGGAGAAAAATGAATGTGTTTTATGGTGCACAAAATCTTTCCTATTCCTGAATACCAGAAAGGAGGGAGAAACAAAGGCAGCATAGTCAGTTCCTCTGGAAAAGCCTTTGGAACTACTAGGGTAGGTATTCTCTTAGGTCCAGTACCAGGTTTCCTGTCCCTTAAAGCCACTCTGGTCTCCTGGCTCAGTTGGCCTCTGGTTCTCATGACAGTCATCACCTTAATTCTAGAGATCACTGATCTTACAAAATATCAATTCCTCAGCCTCTTGCTTGACTAGGCTTCTGACCATGTGAATCATCTGCTGTTCTAGAATGTTCTGCCTTGCCTTCATCTGTCAGGATGCAGTTGCTACTCACCCATCTGATGACCCTCATCCTCTTTCCAGGGGCCAATTGCTCCCTGAAGAGCAGCATGGCATCACCACCTCAAGTCCTCAACCGGCAATATGGCAAGTTTATACTTTGAGTGGATTTTGATGTGATTAAAGTTGGTGGAGGAAGGGTTTGTTAGCAAAACAATCAGAATCTGCTTGTTTTGTTTCATCAAAAGGACAGATTTAGCTAGCAGAGGGAAATTGCTCTGAGAGTAGTAGCTTTTTTCATGGTGTTAATGATGTAAAATTGATGAGATTTATATTCACGCAACATGGGGCATTGATTTATAAGCTTTTGTGAGCTAGAATGGTATGTGGCAGGGGAAAATTGGAGACAAAGGCATTCTTTTCTTCTCTCCATTTTTCCTGAAAGTATTTCTTTCCCTGCATAATGTAGAGGATGTAATCCACGTCTCCTATTAAATCCAAGTTTGACGACACTGCCTTATTGATTGCCAAGTAGAATATTGCTCTAAAATTAAACAGCGATTAGAAATCTTCCTGGTGGAATTAGATTTAGAGATGAGTGTGCAATGGCAAAAATATCACCTACCATGAAGATGGCAGATGGAGATGGTTTAATTTATCTACGAATCCTCATTAAGTATTTTAAATCAAAACATCCTTAATGCTTGATGATACCTAATAATGCCTTGCAAAGTGTTAGCTGTGTCAGTGCGTGTGCACAAAGTACTTAAAGATATTTGTAACAGTATCTTTTCCTGTAGTTAATTTTATGACATGTTAAAGAGCTGTGCTCTCCAAGTGTCTCATCTACTTGAAACTAACCATCAGTGAGGGAATATGTCTCCTATTCAGACACGATATAGGACACATGGAAATGCACACACATTGGGATTTGGTAAACTTTACAGTTATGTTATTCACATTCATCTTAGCAACTCAGAGCATCATGCAAATGCTTCTTCACTGAGCCTAGAAATTGTCTTGGTCTTCAAGTAGATTTTTTTATTATGCAACACAATCAAAGACACTCAGAGCCAGAAGGAACCTTAAATGTTACATAGCTTGGCTCTGAGTTTATTCACAAAGAGACCGAAGGCCAGAGCCTCTACTGTCCTAGTCACCACTAAATCCAAGACTTGTCTTTCTTACCCAAGGTGGCAAAGCATTGATGAAAACAGGGTTATGTAGAAGCTAGGTCTCATTTTCACAGAAGCCTGACTCTTAGTTTGAACAAACAAAAGCTGAAGCTCATAAACAGAGAGGAGAAAGCACATGAAATAAAGAACTGAATAGGCAGAAGAAATTGTGACTGTCTGCAATGCAGGCAAGTGTCTGAGGTCAGAGAGGGCAGTAAATCATATAGAGGTGAATTACAGGGGGTCCCAGAGAAAGCAGTCAAGGAAGCAGGACCTGGAAGTTTAAATCTAGTTCTTATGAATCACTTCCAGGTTCTGCTGTCTACCTTTTTTATGTGTCTGCAGAGTAGCCAATGGCAAAATGTCAAAGAGAGGCTATCACTGGTCATGGGTGACAAAGAAGGTTTCACCCAAGGAGTGTGTTTCTGTGGAAAAATTTGGGTCTTGGTAAAGATGAGACCTGAGTGGAAAGCTGAGAGTGGGAGAGGGCAGACTCTATTCATGCCTGGTTTGTATGGCTCCTGGAAAACAGTGTCTTGGGGCAGACACTTGCTCTTGATAGTGAAGCAGGTTGTTGGTCTTAAAAGTAGGCCTTTCATGACTCCGTATTCTGTGCCGTCTTGCCCTCTTCCCTTCACTGTGGATCAAGGTTGTTGGTAGAAGATACAAGGGATCATCCAGGCATCACCATCCTCAGTCCAGCCTGACCCCTGTTGTCTCCATGGACTTTAGGTGCTCCACCCTACAAACAACTCCCTTTTGGAGTTTGCACCTTCCCACCTCAGAGTGTACTATGGGTTGGCTATGATCTGGATCTATGCAGGTGGTCTCATGGTCTCATAAAACAGACATATGGCAAACCCTAAAACCACAATATAGCATGATAATATTGACATTAAAGGCATGTTGCATAGGCTGGGAGCAAAATGAGGGAGGGGGACATGTGGAAGACTTGCCAGAAGAGGCTGTGAGTTCAGTCTAAGTCTTGAAGAATAAATGGGAGCGTCCTAGAAGAGTAGGGCAAAAGTTGTGGAAGCCCCTGGTTCTAAGCACAGGTTTCCCTTCTGCTTTGGGATGTTAAGTCTTCAGAAAAGATCCATGGTGGGTTCTCTACAGTTCCTAAAAAGTTTTCTCTAGGACAATAGGTGATTCATAGTGAGTTCTGAATGAGAGTAAGGACGGGCGGAGCCATCTCTATGTATTGCTCAAGGTAGGCACTCAATAAATGCTCATCAAATGGCTGCGTTGAGTTAATTCATGACTTTTCACATAGGATTCATTCTGTGAACAGAGGGATTCTTAGCATCATTAAATCTTTTTCTTTGCATTTCCATGAGCCATTTAACAATGTTTAAATGAAGTATCAAATTGTTTGGGGGGGCTACTGTCTGACAGAATAAATTACAGAGAAGACTTAATTTGTACTATGGTTCAATACAGCCAATTAAATACAGTATGGATTAGAAAGTCATCTGCTGAGGACTGTAACATTAGCTATTTTTAAGGAATAAATTCTACCCTGTTTAGCTTTCATATAATCATTGTGTATATGCTCCCCCTTCCCTGATGCAATACTGTTCATGGAAAAATATCCATCATGATTCAAGTATGCTAACACCACCACCACCACCAACAACAAAGAAAACCAAAATTGAACAAAACAAAAAAATACAAAATACAGAGAAGTAGAAAGACACAGAATAAAAATAGATACATGAAAAACACTACTTCACATGATAAGCAATTACAGTAGTTAAAACCTCACAAGACAAAGGGAGGCCTGGGCTCATTATAAAAGCCTTTCTCTTTTGTAGCATATTTTTGGATGCATTCACTGTGATGCAGTGCCAACAAGACTGGGAGGCAACCTCTCTTCCAGCCCCCTGGGCAGCCCATCATCAAGTGCTTCCTGGAGCAGGTCAGGGGGAGCTGTTCCCTGGTTGGCATCCTGAAGTCTTCTTTCAGTTTTCCTCAAGAACAAAAAAGCAAACATTTCTGATCATGTGGCCTCCATCTCTAGAGGCCCCTGGATCAGTACCTTGATCAGCTGCCTACCTTGAGCAATACCTTGATAATGGGGAGAAGGGAAGTGCTCTTGGGGCCAGGGAGAACACAGCTCTCCCATCTGCCTGTGTGCCCCTTAGAAGCTCTCTCTCTCTGTCTTTCTCAGATGCTCCTCTCTGATTTTTTTGTAGACCATGAAGAATGACATGGAACCCCACATGTTGCCAGATGAAAGTGGCATGTATCTCCCCTTCAGAATGAAGAGAATACTATGCAGAGTTGAGAAGCTGTGGAGAAATACAGACCATGCAAAGTGTGTAGGTGTAATATAGGGAAAATGGCAGCATCTCTCTGGTGCTTTGAGGAGATTAATAGGTTAGGGTATGAAATGCTTAGTGTAGTACAGGGCACCTGGGGAGGAGGGTTGCTTTCTTGTTATCTCGGAAATGTAACTTCTCTAGAGAGCTGGTTGACTGTGTTTCAAAGCCTTAAACTCATGCACAAAATGACCCTATGATTCCTCTTGTAGGGAATTAATTATCCAGAAATAATGCAACCTGCGGACAAAGACTTGGATACAAGATACTCCCCACAGTGCTGAAGAACAGTGAAAAATTAGAAATATCCAAAGCTGTTGAATACTCACTGACTAGCTGAGAAAAATTCACGTTTCTATATTGTAAAGCAGTATGCAGTATGGCAAAAATCATCCAGAAAAGTAGGTATTATTTTTTGCTACGGAAATACTCTAGCAGCATCCTGTTGAGTTTGAAAAAGCATATTCAAAATCGTATGTTCAGAATGACCATGTTTCTGAAGACAAAGATGTCTATCTATATGTGTACCAGAACTTTGGACATAAATCGTTACTGTCCTTATGAGGGCCGACTCTTGGTAGAATTACTATTTATTCTTAAAGTAGAACTCCTTTTATTTATATCAATTGTTGGTTCAATAATTATGCATGAAAGAAAATTACAGAATAATTTTATTTCCTATTATGAACTTAATTCACATGCCATCTTCTCTCTATTCCCACAAGCAACCCTCCTGGCTTTTCAAGAATCCCTCCATTTCCTCCCAATTTTCACTTATTTTTGTCTCCTTAATATCTTTCATTTCAAAAAAAAAAAAAAAAAAAAAAAAAAAGCCAAAGCTGGGCAGTGGTGGCACACGCCTTTAATCCCAGCACTTGGGAGGCAGAGGCAAGAGGATTTCTGAGTTCGAGGCCAGTCTGGTCTACAGAGTGAGTTCCAGGACAGCCAGGGCTATACAGAGAAACCCTGTCTCGAAAAACAAACAAATAAACAAAAATCTTTCATTTCATCCACTCCTCACACCTCTGTCACCAGAACCCAGGGCACAAAGCCACTGTTTCATACATGGATTAGGAGAGTAGCTGAGTCACTCCTCACATGGTAAGCAGCCCTCCCCTTCCTGTGATAGTCACACTACAGTGTGAAGGGACTGAGGGAAAAAAAAAATGTGGCAAGTTCCCTCAAGGCCTTCCAGTATTTGAATCACACCAAAGCTTCCCATTGCCTTTGGGATAAAGTTGGAGAGCCTAGCAGGGCCTCCACATTTCACCAGTGTTAAATGGCTGTTTCCCTGGCTTCTCCCAACATTTCCCCCACTTAATGCCACATGGCTGTTTTTCTGGCCCTTGAATGAGCCTCTGTCTCCCTTCAGGCATACTGACTAAACCCTACATGCAGAGAAAGATCAGCTCCTTTCTGAATTCAGAGCTTAATCCAGATGCCACTTTTCTGGGGCCTCCCAAGTCCTCTTGGGTTCTGTGCCTTCATTGGGATGGATGGGCAGGGAACTAGCCAGTTTGCCATTCTGTGGATGGGACTGTGTTGATTAGTATCCATCTCAAGATTGCGACACTGTTTTCTCTCTCTTTATTGATCAAGTACAGAGCCTGATACGTACTAAGGATTCAGTGCATTTATACTTAAAGATATACACAACATATAATTTGGCATTTTAAGTATGCAATTCAGTGGCATTTAGCATATTCACATTGTTCTGAAATTATCCACCTGCACAAAATTTTAATCCTCCCAAGCTGACATTCTGTATCAATAAACAGCTCGTTGCCTTTCCCGATAGCTACTGGCAACTGCTAGTGTATCTCCGTTTATACATCTGTCAGTATATATTTTAAAGTGAAAATCTGCAACGAATGAATCAGCAAGAGCTGGGGTGCAAGTCTGTTCTGACCCCCTCTAGCCCCACGAGCTCTTCCTCTGCCTGAGCCTTCCTCTTCCTTAGCAACTAAAATGAGGTGTGGGGCTCAGCAAATGCGCATGTCCCCTCTAGCCCTCAGCATTTCTTTGACTCTTTTGTAAATCTCCCAAGATGACAACAGCTATAACAGTTTCTTAACAGCTCTCTAGTCATATGGTATAAACATACAGATCTGGAAAGATGTGACAAGGACCTTGCTTAAAACAGAGAGAGATGAGTTAGTCAACTAGCAGAAAGCATCCCAGACCTGTGATAAAATGTGGTACCCAGGCAAAGAGCCAGGTGTGCTTAATCACTTAGCAATCAGCCAAGTGACATGGAAGCTGATTTCTGCTCATGGGAAGTAAAAATTTACCGGGGAAACAGGCCTGAACCGTAGCTTCTGAACACTCAAGCTCACTCAAAATCCCAGAGCTCGTGACCTAGGCTACCTATAACATCACAATTGGTGGATTGGCCTGGTTGCATGACTCAATTCCCAGTCTCCTACATACAGCAGGCTCTGGTGCAGCTGTATAGGAAACACCAGGTCTATCATGTGACGGAGGGAATCACAGATCCTTTCATGGCTTTGTGGCCTTGAGAAAAAATCACCTTCTTATATGGAGCCTTAGCACCTTTGTATGGAAAACCAAAGGGATTCTTCTCTCCTAGGGCTGGGAAGTCCACATAATATATCTAGCATATCAGATGGAAGGCCCTTAATCTAGGGCTTTGTTTTTTTCCTGAGGCAAATGAGTTAAAGATTCTCAATCCAATGTCTCTACGTTATAGATTACTGATGTGCTGGTAGCCAGGGTTCACAAACTCAACAAGGCTTCCTTGGAACTAACAGGGTAAAAAGTCTGGGAGGCACCAAAGTGTGGTAAGAGAGTGTCTGGGAGGTCAAGTTACAGGGGAAAAAAAAAGGAGGTGAAGGGTTAGCTTCTGACTTCATTCTGGGACCTAAGAACCTGGATCTTATCATTCCTGAGAAGCTATGCTACAATTTTCAGTTACACAAATCAGCAATTTCCTTCTGTCACCAAGATTTTTTTCTTTTCTTTTTTCTTAGATATTTTATTTATTTACATTTCAAGTGTTATCCCCTTTCCCAATCCCCGCCCTCCTCCCACAGAAACCCCCTATTTCATCCCCCTTTTTCCATCTTCTATGAGGGTGTACTCCCACCTACTCCTGCCTCCCTGCCCTTGCATTCCCCTAAACTGGGACACAGAGCTTTCACAGGACCAAGGGCCTGTGATGCTGGACAAGGTCATCCTCTGCTACATATGTGACTGGAGCCATGGGTCTCTCCATGTGTACTCCTTGGTTGGTGGTTTAGACCTTGGGAGAACTCTGGTTGGTTGGTATTGTTGTTCAATATCTTTGTCACAGGAGGAAACAGACTTAGGATCCATGAGACAAGGGAAACGCCAGTGCATGCCTGGCTCATTATCAGCAGTAATCCATGTTGAAATTATAATTTTTCAGATAGCTTTGGATATATATTAGAATAAAGCAAGTACATAAATACGATGTTACTAGCAAGCCAGATGGTCCACAAGATAGAGATGAGACACAGATATTTGTAAAATCTAAGAAGAAATCCTGTAATGTTAAATTTGAAATGGAAACATCAATATCAGGTTATGAGTTTTTTAAAAATATTTTTCTAGCACCATTTGCTGAAAGGGCCTGGAACCAATGAAACCCCAGTAGCTCTGAGCCCTTCAGACATAGCTAGTATCTGTTGAGTTACTGATCACTTAACCCATCTAGAGCCAGAGAGAGCAAATTTGGCAGAAGGTTAAATTTTAGAGTTAGTCTTAGAAAAGTTTCTGTGTGGTTGAATGTTTTCATGATAAATCTTTGAGTACAGATAGATCTCAGTATGCTCGCTCTCCCTTCTCTCTTTCTGTCTTCATTTATAGCGTGGAGAAATCAGTGATGGCATGGGAAGCAAAACACATTTTAAGGCCCTTTCCCAAGAACAGGAGAATGTAAGGCACTGTCAACTTTCCGTGACTTCTCTGAAAGTAGGTTAGAGACAAGCCTTCATCATGTCCAGCTGAGCAGCCACTGCTCCTAAACCCACGGGCGACTTTATAGACACGGTGTACTGAGAAGTGCTAAGAAGGGCAGCCACCACTTTCCTGACCTCCTCTCCTATCCCAGGAAGGACAGCAGGACATCAGCAGGGGCCTTTCAATCTGTAACAGCATTTTAAATGCTCAAGTTGAATGGGTATGGGGACAATGGAGACAATTCATACTCATGAATAGCTGGTGTGTGTGTGTGTGTGTGTGTGTGTGTGTGTGTGTGTGTGTAACCTGGAATTTCTTCTCAGTATGCATAAGAATTCAGACTTTACATTTTTATTTTGTCAGACTTAATTTTTTTAAAATAAAAATGGTACTCTCTTTTATCTCACCCGTTCAATAACATTACAGACAATTCTTCCTGCATTCACTGTCCAAGTAACTGAGATCCAGCAGGATTGAGTAGCTGCCCCAGTTTGCTTCTCTGTTGCTCTGATAAATAGTCTGACCAAAGGTAAATTGAGGAGGAAAGAGCTTATTTTGTCTTATACCATTGAGGGATGCCAAAGCAGAAACTCAAGGCAAGAACTAAAGCAGAGGCCATGGAGGAATGCTGCTCACTGGCTTGCTTCCCCTTGGCTTGCTCATCTTCCTTTCTTTTACAGCCCAAGTCCATCTGCCTAGGGATGACACCATCCACAGTGGGCGGGTTCCCCTTCCATCAATCAGCAATCAAAAAAATGCCCCATGGGTGAAACTGATAGAAGGAGTTCCTTAATTGAGGTTCCCTCTTCCAAGGCATGACCAAGTTTGTGTCAAGTTGACATAAATTAATCAGCAGAATAGCTTATCTTGGGTCACACAGCTACTATGGGTTATTACCAGCCATAGCTGGTTCCAAGTTCCAGCTGTCTCTGTGCCCCCAAATAGTTCCTAATGCACTAAGATGGCCTCTATTTCTGTTCTCCTAAAACTGTTATTTTTATTTCTTTTTCTTTCTGCATGAGGAATCCTAATTGCCGACATAGGTATTTAGCAATATAACTGACGATTTCAACATTGTAACTTGTGGTATAAAATTATTGTAGCAAGTAGGTAAATGAATGTGGTTGCATGAGATGAAGCAGCATGTTTTGCCACAGGTCACTACAGAAACGAGGTCATTATATTTAACGGAAAATTACTTTTTATGTTGTTACCAATTTGAAATTAACCTTTGCCTTGGTCACAAGAAAGCATCTCACACAGACAGAAACTTGCAAGAATGTGAATTGTTTACACTGCAGTCCATGGAAGGAGGGCTAGAAGAGAAGCTGGAGAGGCCAATGCCTTTGTTTACACAAGGAGGAAGTGAAGTGGAGAGCTGATGATGGGCAGAGGCACCCACAGAAGTAAGACCCCAGGGTGCTATGGCAAAACATGATTGCAGCCCAACACAAATCACAACCTGAACTGTACATCTGCCATGATCTGTATTGTTATATAGGACAGATTTCCCAGACTCTCTGAATGGAGGTGAGAATTAAATAAAATCCTGTAAATGTCCTGGTGTTCTGCCCTTGTACGGGGAGTGCCTAATCATGAACAATTGCTACCCAAGCTCAAAACTTCTGTTCTTGAAATGATATGCTCCTGTGGCATGCTGAAATCTGTGCTGTCCTTCCTCCTCAGTACATGCCCTGAAGTCCCCTGAAGTCTCAGTATTTCAGGCTATGCTCTAGTTTGGGAACACTAATTACATACACGCTAAGAGAAGGCCATATTGGAGTAGGGTGAGATCCTAGTGCAACATCACAGATATCTTTAAACAAGAGGGAAACTGGAGAAAAACAAGCATACATAGAGAGTTCCACATTAAATCATAGCAAAAATCATGGGGGTGTATCCTTCACCCAAGGGGTGTCAAAGAAGGTCAGGAAGCCATGAGAAGAATGTGGGATCCTTTAAGAACAAGGAAAGAATCATCCTGAAGACACAGGTCTGAGACTCCCAGCCTCTGGCACAGGAGATGGCTCACCCTGGTCATTTCCACTACCTAGTATGCTAGGGCTTTGATGCAGTATCCTTAAACCATTAGACATCTAGATTGTGTTTCTAGGACTCTTTATTTGAGAAGGCTGCCAGAACAACAGGGTGGTGAGGCCAGGGCTAAAGGGACCCAACACTGAACGGTTGTGATGGTATCTTGTCCAGCCTCTGTTCATCCATGTTCCCCCCCCTGTAAGACAGGGAGGCAGGACTGCGCCCCCAGCTGGGCTGGTTTTCAGTGTGTGACGGGAAGCCTGGTAATAGTTTTCCTATTACTGTCAGGCCAGGCTGCTGCCATCGGAAGCTTGCAGTGTAGTGCAGCGCCGTGCAATTTACAGTTGCATCTGTCCAATTAGTTCCCATTTAGCGCTGTGCAGCATTCCCCAAATACGCCGCAAACCACCGAGGCGGTGGGCTGAGCTCGCAGAGCACAGGGATCAATTGTTTCTCTTACACTAATTGGCCCCATGATTTGTTAGGCTGTTGCTTTGGAAAATGAACTGTCAGTAAAAGAAATTAGCACAAAACTGCCCCCTTCTTCTTCTGAAAGGCATCAGGTGCAATTCTAGCATCACTTCAAGCTACCTTTGGGTGTCACAGGTAGCATGGATGCCGACTCAAAAATCCTTTTCCTATCTGAGAAGGGAGAATTGGGACTCAGAGTGGTTAAGCAACTTGCCTGGTCAATTTTCAATCAATAGTGAAGAACAGGCTGGGGATGAAGGGCAGGGTGGTGTCAAGCTTCATGCTCCTTTACCTTCAGTGGGTAAACTGGCTTTGTTCAGTTGTCTTCCCTCCCATCTCTCCTTCCCGTTCTTCACACAACTTCACCCCTGTGCCAGACTCTGGGCAGCAGCACCCAAGTAAAGGTAGATATCAAGATAGCTTCTGCAGTAAATACCCCTTTGCACTGGCCCAGCTCTTGTAAGTAAGCTTGACCCTAATAAATAGCCATCAGGACTGTGTGGGATGCCGGGGCTGGCAAGACACCTGCCCTTTTGCAGCTCATTTCCATAGCAGTGACAGGGAGTTAATGTTGTCAAAGGACCCCCTTCCAAGTCTCTTAATGCACAACACGGCCTATAAATCTTCCTTTGTGTGTCTGTTTCCTTGGTTAGCATTTGATTCTTCCATTAGACTAAGGACCAGGAAAGTACTTTAATTTCCACTTCTTCCTCTGTATGGTAACCCCATCATCTAGCGTAATGTCTAAAGTATGTGTGAGTGTGTGTGTGTGTGTGTTGCTAGTAATGATTTGTTGATGAATGACCAAATACTGTGCTTATATCATAATAAAGGTAATAACAAGGGAGAAATAGAGGCTCGAAGTGACAAGATAGTAGGACTTGGTAGGTAAAAGTGACTGCGGAGGAGGAAGAACAAAAACAGAAGCACATAGCTATAAAATACATCATATAGAGAACTGCAGCAGTCTGGGACCATAAAATGTGACATCCAGGGTGACAGACAGTCTTCAAAGGTGACAATGGAAGGAAGGCCTAGGGGTGCAGGTGTTCCAAGCTAGAGTGAAACTGAGGACTGGTAGAAATGATCAGCTCAGCTCACTACAGGAAACTTGATCTTGCTGGGATTCTTGGAAGACAGCCACTTCATAGGGCTCCCCCTGCTGGAGCAGTTTGTCCAAGGGCCTGGGCTATAGAGCCCAAGAGCCTGGCAGCCACTCTTCTTAGGCCCTGCGTTGTGAGAGCAGACTTCTGTGGTTTGGGGGAGGTCTAGAAATGTGCTTGTGAACTGCAAATGAACACCGGTCTCCCTGACCTGTTAATTCCTACTAGTCAGGCTTCAATCTGTGGCCAAAAACTTCAATGTCTCCTAGAAACCAGTGAGAGGGTTTTATCTTACTAAAACATGGTGGTTATAGTTAGATGTGTCTTCTGACTTCATTATATGGCTTTATGTTAACTTAGGGTGAAATGTGATGGAGGTGTGTGGAAATGTTGATGGTTTTTGGATTGCCCTTGACTCTCCAGTTTCTTCTTCTATCTGTGATGTGGGGAAGTCACCCATCTGATCGTGTTTGGCATCCTCTTTCAAAAGAAGCTGTTTTGGGGCACCACCTTGAAGACTGCATGGTAAACTTAGGTGTTTAGATGGTGTAAGAATTTGAGTGGCACCTGACATGCCAGAAACAACCTTAGACATAGAGCTGACTAGCCTGGCCTTCCAAGCATTGCCTGACCCTATGAAGAAGACACCACAGAGGCACCACAGGGCTTATATATTATAAATATCTATTAATCAAGGCAGCCCCACCCAGCCCTCCAGGAGCCCATGCTTAGAAGAAACTAGTCTGGACAACTAGAGTAGAGTCTAGCAGGTTTTTAGAGACTTGGAGATGCTGAGGCCAGACCCAAGGTGATTAAACTGGGGAGCTGGCCTCTCTAGTAAGGGCTGCTAAGAAAAGACATTTAGGTCAATAAACAAAAGCTAAGAATCAACTAAGGGACAGACAACAACTTTAAGGCAGTAGTGAGGGCCAAGGTAGAGATACAGCTGGCTTTGGGGACTTCTGAAAGTTCGCAGGGTGACTGATAGAGGTGTGCATCTGTGTGAGGTCATCTATGTGTTCCTTACAGAGCCACTCACCACTGTGAGCTAAAGGGGAGAGGGGCCATGGCTAATATAGGGAGGCCCAGGCACATCATCTTGAGGATTTTGTGGCAGTTTCAGGGTATGACAACAAAGGATTGCCACTCTGGCTTCCACCTCATCTAGCTGTTCCACTTTGTCTCCAACTCCCTTCTCTTCTAAATCTGTTTTCCCTTTTCTAGCAGCTGTAGCAATATTCTCTGCCCAGGTTCTCTGATCTGCCTTCTAGACTAGGTCCCAATATTGGTCTATAAATACATGAATACATATAGGTACAGTTTCTATAGGATCAAGGCCACTTTTCCTGGGATGGCTTCTAGCCTGTTTCCATTAGAGGCCTGCCTGAGAAACTTCCAGGAAGTCAAAAGATCTCTGTTCCAGCCATCAGCTATAGAGAGGACATCTGTCTCCTAGCCTCTTAGGGAGCATCAGAGCTGCCATTGTGTGAGCAAACCTAGGTGGATTTCATAATGATTGGCCTGACCTTGAGGTTTTGTAATATTTTATTCTCTTGACTCTTCCATTATCCCATTAGTCCCCTCTGCATAAACATGGATAGAGCATAGCTCTTTTCTAGGTTAAAAGTTTATGAGTTAAATCTGTTTTGTCATTTTAGCTAACGTGGGGTGGAGCTTCTTTTTCCACACTATTTCTATCTGCAGCTTGAGGTCCAGGCTTTAAGCTTAACTTACAAACACTTGGACTATTATCACCCCAGACCCTGAGGCAGTCTGGCCAGGAGTGAAGGCTCTAGAGCCAGGGGTCTCTCCTCACAAGCTGTACATCTCTGGGCTGGGCACTGCCGGTGGGTCTGCTTTCTCACTGACTGGTGAGAATAACTATTCCTACCTCAGAGTAATTATGAGAGCAACATCACACTCAGGCCAAGATTAACCTGTTGCCCCTGAGTACAGTAAGTACACAATAAAGGTTATGCCATTTCAAGGTCATTTAAAGTATATCCCAAAAGGCAATTCAGTCCCTTCTTATGTAAACTATCTCTTTACCTAGTGGCTATCTTAGTGACAGTAAGGTAATGATGTTTGTGGAGTTGACAACTCTGTGTTGGGAATGTTTGTCTGTTTTCCTATCTGTATGGTTTCAGCTTTATCTCAGTCTGGCCTGCGATTGCTGGTACTGTAAGCTTACACTGAACAAAATGAAACAGAGCATCCTGTCATATGAAGGGCATGAGTCTTCATGGCATGGCTGACACCCGGAGCTGGACCACCATATAGGGATAGGAACAGAAGCAATCCTCACAGCTCTGGGCTGTGCTGAGCAGAGGCAACGGCTTGAGATTGCTATAACTCACTCTCCTTTTGTGTATCCAAATGGGATGGGGGACAAAGTGAGAGGAGCTGTCGAGTTTTGAAATGAATAATAAGACGTCTTCAGAGTGAGGCGTATAAAAGAGATGAGTTAAAAATATTCTCAGAGCATCTGAGAGACAGCAGGATTAGCAAGGCGCCTTTAATTGCAGGAGAACAAAGACCCCTGCTGAAGAGGACGCTCCCTTGCCAGTTGCACCTGTAAGCAGGTAAACACAAGGGTGAAAATGGGACTGGTTTCCTTTTTTCTTTTCTTTCTTTCTTTTCTTTTTTTCAAAACACCCTCATCCCACTTCAGGAAATCAATTCCCTGAGGGAAGCACCTGGCAGTCTCCCTCCCATCTCTTGGGTACAGCGGAAATCTCAGGGGGACTGGGCCAGAGAGGAAGTGGGAAGGGGGATAGGCAGGAAGGGAGAACTTCCCACCTGCCTGAGGCTTTTCTTCAAGATCAGATTTAATTATCATCTTGAACCAATCACTTATTTGGCAGGAGGATTACTGAGGCTCTGAGAGGTGAGATTGCAAACCTAAGTTCTACTGTCTCAAAAGACCCCACTCCGCATTCTCAAGTTTACTAGCATGACAATGGACTGTTTCTTACTCATTTCCTTTTAAAAATGTGTCCCATAGAATATATCTTCTAAGTGACTGATAAAGTATGGCAATGTCCAGCCATCCACTCACCCATCCTGCCCTATTTTGATAGCACACAAGGCAAATGTCTCCCTTTATCATTCAAAGCTCTTTGACTTCTAAGAGTTAATGGCATTTCACATCTGCATATGCAAATTGATTATTGCTTTGTAAAAGTCCTATTATCTCATTTTACAGTCAGATGTTAAAACAAGTACTTCCTTAGTTTAGAGAGGATAAGTCTTTGGTCCAGATTCACATGTCGGAAGCTGTAGACAGGAAACCACTGTGCTCAAATTCAAATGCTTCTGACTTCACAAGTCCAATGTTATAATCCCATGGTAAGACGGGTAAGAGGAAAGGCTAAGAATATGGACTATGGACGCTGTATCCAGAATGCCTGGGTCTTGGTTCTATCCCTTACCAGTTATGTACATACTCTGTGTACCAGTATATGTAGCTATTAACTGAGCAAAGAGCTATGACCTGCCCCATGGGGGCTGAGGTCATGCAAAAGATAATGGAATTAGTACTAAAGATAGTTCCTGAGGCCTAGGAATATGTTATGTTGGACTTCTGCTTATTTTTGGTTTTAGTTTATTTCAGAATATTCTTCCGTTTTCTTCTCCCTACCATGAGAAACCCTCCTTTGCTGCTGGCCTTAGAGTGAGAGGAAATGGAGGAGTTTGGATTTGAATCCAGGTTGTCTGATTCCCTAACCTGAACCACTGAGACTCCCACTTGCGTTTCTTCTGCCGTTGATCCATGGATTGGATATGGAGAAGGATGGGGCCAAGTCTCTCTGTCTTGACTCAAATTCAGGAAGTGTATCTGTGCCCACCCTCCAGGGAACATTCCTTTCCTCCTCTGTCTAGGCACATGTGCTTCAACATTGTTCACTTCCCAAGGACCCCTTACATCTAGTGCTGAAACTGTCATGGCCACTGCAGCTCCCATGTTCATGGGCTCAGGGGGACCCAGCATGATCAAGACTCATGTGTTCCAAAGAGTCCCAGAGAAGCTGTGAGAAGCCATGTGAGGTGCCTGTGATGGGAAGAGGATACAGGGAAGTCCCAAGTCCCTGCTTCAAATAGGAGAAACATATGAAAACTGTTATAATTTACTTTCCTATCCTCAAAACAAAAACAAAAAACCCAAAAACTATTTTAAAAGTAAACAAGCATCCCCAGATACAAACTGAGAGCGGTGGAGAGTAGCTGAGAGAGGCAGCTTCAGGTTTGTAATTCATGGGAGAGGGGCCAAGCAAGCCCAAGTCCTGAGAGGATAGTGGAAAGGGCCAGGTAGAGTTGACCTTACACAGTAATTCTTCCAACACAGAGCTTAGCATCGATCCAAGCCAGAGTGGGTTCCAAGTCTCAAGATAAATCAGAAAGGTGATCTGGGTTCAGGTGGAAATTGTAGCAGTGGTGAGTGGCTCCCTGTTGCCTGTGTCTCTGTCTTTACGATGCACCCTTGGCTCAATCCAGGCAGCTCACAGAGCGGAGAGACATTCACCTGCTCCAAGTGCTACCCTGAGCTTCCCCAGCCTTGAACCCCTTTACCCCACAAATCATGTGTATGTAATGTGATTATATACATCGGAATGTTCAGTGACTCTGGTCCCAGGCTGACAGCTATGACACACCCTCATCCCCCAAACCATCTTGTCTGTACTGGAACAACCACTACTTGTCTAAGCTGAGTCACAAGGCTTGGGAGCCATAGCTTCATAGTCTAAAGAACTGGAATAATGAGTGTAGTCCTTTGGCATGCCTATGAGGAGGGAAAGTGTTATTGCAGCTGGATCCAGCTCCCTGCAGTTGGGAAGCGTGTGTGAAAATGTCACAAGGAAACCCATTACTTTTTAATGCTAGCTAAAATACACAATTAGAAATTTTAAATTAAAAAAGAAAGTGATATTTTATGCAAAATGAAATTACTAGACTCACAATACGTTTCTGATAAACTGTGTGGGTTAGGAAATCACAGCCTGCAAATGAACTGATGTGCCTGCCTGGGGTCATCCACTTCATGAGGGTTAAATGGGCCATTAGCCTACCCATCCAGATTATGAATTCAGCAAGCTGACTGTGTGCCCAGGAGAGGGTCAGTGTGTCAGCTGCTCAGAAGCTCAGGAACTCAAGAACTGTAGTTCAGTGTTAAAACCCTTGCTTTCCTTTCTCCCACTATATAAGAGTATCTTGGGTAAAAAAATTTATGAGCCCTGGCTACCAGCAGGCCTACTACTTAGACTAGCTCTGTCATCTTTTCTACTAACTGCCTTCAAAGAAGGAAAAAAACCCTTTCAAAACTGCCCTTCAGCTCAGCTCACAAACCCTCACAGTATTCTTTTAGTCATACATCTGAGCCTGTCTGTCTGTCTGTCTGTCTGTCTGTCTGTCCTCTCCCCCCTGTGTGTGCACGTGTTTGTGGTGTGGTGTATATGTGTGTGTGTGTGCACGTGTGTGTGGTGTGGTGTATATGTGTGTGTGTGTGTGCACGTGTGTGTGGTGTGCAGTGATGCTGGGTCCTTCTTTAACTGCTCTCAAATTTATCTTTTGAGAAATGTTCTATGACTGAACTAGGAACTCACATATTCAGGCAGGCTAGCTGGTAATGAGCTCCAGGACTTCTCTTGTCCCCTCAGCTCCAGTGCTGGGATAACAGATGCACAAGGCCATGTCTAGCTTTTTGTGTAGGAGCGAGCATCTAACTAGATCCTCTTGCTTCTGCATTGGGACCTTACCATCTCCCAAGCCTCAAATCTCAACTATTCTAATGTCAAAACAGAAAATCCATTTTTTGGTGTTTGCTTTTTTGTTTGTTTGTTTGTTTATAAAATGTACACAGAGATCTGGATCCTCAAACCACCATTTCCTTGCCAGAGCACAGAGAACTTAACATCAGAAGAGATTTTCTCTCTATTATTTATTAATTGATTCTGGTCTTTGACAATTTCAGACATGTACACAATGTATTCTGACTATTCTCCTAGTCACATTGCCTCCTTCACATTCTTTCTTACTGCCCTCTCCCATCTCTAGCTGTCCCATTCCCAGATTGATGGGGCACTTGGATTGGTTGTGTGACCGATTTACTTTAACCAGGGCCATCTGTATGACCATCGGATTAGAACTCCATTTGAGACTGGTGGAGTCAGAACTAAAGGCAATGACTCCCTCTCCCTGAATTCATCAGCAGCAAATGACCCAGCAATTGGGTGGTGGTGGTGGGCTGTAAAAAGCCATATAGATACTCATTATCTTATAATAAAACTTTTTTAAAAAAAAATCATACCAAAAAAAAAAGACTTTGAAGGGAGATAACCTGTATATCTGAGAAAATCTACTCCTAGAAGTTGTGGGAAGTTCTTACACAGAATAGCTTTAAAGTAGGAGGAGGAAGAAAATGCCCTTGTAGTCTTGCCTACGGGGCAATCTGATGGGGGCATCTACTTAGTGAGCAAGGTCCCTTTTCTCTGTTGTATGCTCATTCTTGTCTCTCTTTCTCAGGATACAGCAGGCTTGCAAGAGGCAAATCCCTGAGGCTCATCTTAGAAGTCGGGCTGCAGAGGTCTA
The DNA here is from genome assembly GCF_008632895.1 of Mastomys coucha. Classification (NCBI taxonomy): domain Eukaryota; kingdom Metazoa; phylum Chordata; class Mammalia; order Rodentia; family Muridae; genus Mastomys; species Mastomys coucha. The sequence goes on along the minus strand of NW_022196900.1, from coordinate 63,898,611 downwards.
TCGGTTTGGATTCCAAGACTTAACTGCTAGTGAAAGTCTCTTACCAAAGTTTCTCCACCACAGAAAATCCAGTGTCTTTTCATCTTCTATGTTAGTTTGTGTTTTAGCGCTGTTCTAAAGACATAGTGACCAAAAGTAACTTGGGGAGGAAAGAGTTCATTTGGTTTACAGGTCAGTCCATGCCATCTAGGGAAGCCAACGCAGGAACTCAAGTCCAGGACGTGGATGCAGGAACTAAAGTAGAGATCATAGAGGAATACTGCTTACTGGCTTGCTTAGCTTGCTTTATATATAGATACCCACCATCACCTGTGTAGAGGTGGTTTTTCCCAGAGTGGACTGGGCCCTGCATCATCAATCATTAATCAAGAAAATGCCTCTGTAGTTTTGCCTTATAGGGCAATCTGATGGGAGCATCTCCTCAGTGAGGGTCCCTCTTCCCTAGCGTGTGTCAAGGTGACAGAAAAAAATCAACTGGCACACTCTAGCATTCTGTACATAGAGTCTGTGTCTCAATATCTTCCCCTGAGTTATCTGTGCTCTGAAGCCTCACGTGCCTTGACTCTCTTTGCTTCAAGCCAGTCAGTGACTTCTTGCTAAAATATCCTCTTTGGCTACAGCTTTGCCATCCTGACCTACAATGTCTGTACCTGCTGGAACTCAGCCTCCCCCTCAGGCTGAGGCGACCTGGTTGGCTCTGAGCAAACTGTAGTTTCGCATTGCACTCCTTCTGCATGCTCCTTAAGACAAGAGGCAGGGCAGGATTCCAGTGAGAGTATCTGTGTCTCAGAAAGGCAGCACTGTCTCTTCACAGTGTCGGACACCACCCAACCCTCAATATCCCAGAGCAAGGGCCTCATGTGTTCCCTGAGATTCCTTCAAGGGTGTCCTACTTCAGTTCAGCTGAAGGGTTTGTCTTCCTATTTTGGTTATCGTGGACTGTGGCCCAGTGAAGCTATGATTCTTCATCCTGTATCAGAGAGGTGGAGGCAATAGTCCTGAGGTCCATCCCAGAGTATTGTGAGGATTCACATAGATGTCCCTCACCCTTCCCCATGCTTCCAAGTTTTCTGAGACAGAATTCTCGAGTCTCAGTTGCTTGTTAGGTTGGGATCACCTATGAAAAGAGCCCACCTTAATAGCAGATGCAGAATAGGGACTCAGCATACTTTATTACCACCAAGCAGGGGGACATTCTACAAGGAGTGGGAACCAGCATTTAAAAAGAGCACAGAGATAGAGCATGAGGAGGGAATCCTGGGGCATGGTGGGGGTAAGCAGCAATAAGAAGGGGAAACGCTATTTAGACACAAAGGAGAGAGAGCCTCAAATACCATTGAAAATCTGCAACCTGACATGCCAGGGACAATTAAGCTACCTGTAATTTGTCATATAAGTAAAAGCCAAGTCCCTAGAAAACGTATCGCTCCCACAGGGAAGAATAATGCTTCTCATGAAATAAATACACTGATGACGGTAACGGAGATGAAGCCGAACGGTTCCCCCCATGACAGCTGACAGCTGATGGCATTCCCTGAATGCTTCCTTCTCCCCAGTCACCATGCTCACAATATGCAGGCATTACGTCACCAGAGCCTAACAAGCCAGCAGGACTCATGCTACCAACACCAGCAGGTGACAGCAAGGATGTGGAAGTCATAAGACTGAGCTCTGCAAACGATCAGCCAGCCAGAACAAAGGGCCCTGGGTCTTCCACTAGGCCTTTGGATTCCAGGCTCATGGGTCTTGTGGACCCATGGAGTACATCAATTTTCTACCATCAAGCTCTTTGCTTAAAAGCTTATTTGTTCCTCCTTCCTGCTTGTTCTCAGAACGCTACTCTCAGAGATGCCTAAAATAAAAACACTCAAGTCCAATAATAGATACCTCTTCTGGAAGAGATATATTTAAACTCCCCGCTGCAAGCAAGGGAATATGAAGAAAAATTAAATCCAGCAAGAGAAAAGTTGGGTATCCTGGCAACATTTGACATAAAAATGAAGTCTCTTTCTGCCTCCTATCCTCTCATCTAGAAAGTTTCCCCTCAGACCAGGGCTCCACACCAGATCCCACAGTTTCTGATAAACTTGTCTCCACAGGTTGTCTCTCACAAGCCACTTTCCCATCTTCAAAGTCCAAATCCCCTCCCTCAGTAAATCTCTGGCACATGACTTTTTTTTTTTTTTTTAGTGGTTTTGTAATTTTCAGTATCCTCTGAAATTAATTTGCTCGTTTGTCTTTTTTTATCTTCTGCTTGTCTTGTTCACTACTCTGTCCACAGAGTACTCTGTACGTATTAGCTGATTACTATTTGTTCAATCAGTGAAAGTGTCATTCATCCACTAAGGCACAGCTCAAAGGGCCCCAAACCTGGATCAGTGTCCCTTTCTTTGGTTCCCATTTCCCTCCTCTATCTGACTCTTTTATCACACGTTGTAGTGTGGTTTTCTTGTGTGTCCAGCTAGGTCTGGGCCCCACAAAAGGAGAGGCAGTGGGACTTATTTCAACCAGACTAATGAAAAGGTGTTAGAAAAATGTTGAATGTGGGTAGAAAGAGATGGATAAAAAGATAATTAAGCAATTTTTTCCACTCTGTAAATTAAGTACAAGGACACTGCTAACAACCTGTACACTGCAGCTTTGTATATTCTGATAGGAGAGGCTGACTGTTAACTGGCAGTGGCTTGTTCACTTAAGCTCCTTCTAAGCTTGAGTTGGCAAGGCTCTCATGCAACTCATCCCAGGTTGAGTGTCACTAGCTACTCTCCAAGTCTGACAGACCTACAGTTATCCAGATGGAAGGAGAAGGGGCTAGTGTTGTGACTGATGCTTGTGTGCTCTGGCCAGTACCATTGCAGACACATGTAGGGCCATGTGATTCTTAAGTGCCAGGAAACACAGGAGAGATGTGGAAGCAAAGTAAGAAGCAAGGTCTCTCGAATACTTGGAGCCTAGGGGATACCTGAGGGCTGGGCTGCCCCTAGGGCCTCTGTGCTGTCCAGGTGACTGAAATATCACTTATCTCATGCATTAATCTATCACTGTCTGGTTAGTATTTATTTATCAAAAACAGGCACATGACCCGTAACTGAATATATGTGTGTGCATGTGCATGTGTTTGTGTGTATACATATGTGTGTAATGTGCTCCTAAATGTGATATCATAGAGTTACTATGCCTCTAAGCTAAGGTAGAAAGAGAATTCCCAAGAAAATCCCCCCCACATACACACATGTATTTATATACACATATACAATACATATACATGTATATATAATAGATATTTTTATAAATAGATATATTTATAAATTTATAATTTATAAATATATATAATATATATATACATATATATATATATAAAACAAAGCTAAGCACAGCTTTCTTTAAGTAAATTCATCTATTGAATACTCATTGTCAACATTTGATGCACTCTAGTTATAGGATATCAACTCTGTACCATAACAAATAATGTTATTTTAATTAGACAAAAGCAGAAAATGAGGGCTGGTGAGATGGCTCAGCGGGTAAGAGCACCGACTGCTCTTCTGAAGGTCATGAGTTCAAATCCCAGCAATCACATGGTGGCTTACAACCACCCATAATGAAATCTGATGCCCTCTTCTGGTGTATCTGACGACAGCTACAGTGTACTCATTTATAATAATAATAAATAAATCTTAAAAAAAAAGACCAGTTCAGATATTTAAAAAAAAAGCAGAAAATAAAACTGTCTTAAAGGAATTACATTTTTTTTTTGTTTATGATCACAATTCATAATAATTCAACTTGCCTTTAAACTCAGGACTCTGTGAAAAGAGTTCCAAGGCTGCTCCCCATCCCAGCCTCCATATCCATGGAGCAGGAACTTAACTGTTGCATCTGTAGGACAAAGAGTCTGAAATGTGGGACTGACTCCGATGTTCTTTGGGCTGCCACATCTTGTAAGAGTATCTTATAAGAAATGGTGTGTGTGCATTTGTGTGTGTGTGCCTATGTGTAACAATCTGTATTATACAAAATTCTTTTGTTTATCCTGAGTAAATCACATCTTATGCTTGGGTAAAAGACATGAAAAGAAGAGTATCAGAAGAAAGCGATGAACGGTTTACAAACTGTGGAACAATCCCAGAACTCATCAGAAAACTGAAGGCCAAGTAAAAAAACAGGACTTTCTAGACTTACACACCAAGTGCACCAAATCTCAACTGCTCTGGGGTCACATCATTGAAAGGGAAGAAGAAAAAGAGGAAGGAAGGAGGACAAAGAGGAGGAAATGGAGGTGAGTGAGCGAGGTGGGTGGATTGGTTCTAACTCCACTCTATAGACAGTTAATATGCTAAGATTACCTTTATGCTAAAACTTGAACATTAAACAAATCTGCATCCTTTATTTGTGTGTGTATATGTTGTATGCACATGTGTGTACATTTGCATGCGTGTTTGTGTGTGCATGCAGACATCAGAGGACACCTTGATGGAGTTAGTTTTGTCCTTCCACTATGGTAGTCTCAGGATCAAATTCTGGTCATTAGGCTTGAGGTCAGGTGTCCTTATCTGTTGAGCCATCATGCCAACTTCTTTTTTATCAGGAATGCCAGGAAGACCCAAGGTAGAATAATAGATAATATTGTAAGCTCTGGGGAAGGTTTTGTAAGCAGTAACATTAATCTATCCATTTAGCCTATTAACAAATATTCACTAAAATTATTGAGCATAAAAAGATGAAGGAAATCAGACAGACATGTGTAAGATGCTTATAAGACAAAATGTATAGTGTTTGCAATTCTCAGTCTATTGTCAGGACTATGGGGCTATTGTAGGGCACTGAAGGTGCATATGCATCTCAGCAGGACATCGGAGAAACAGCAAGAACTTAATACATTTCAGGGGCTGTTACTAGTAGCTATTGTAGCTGGAGGCTTGGCCATAATAAGCTCCATTCCTAGGGCATGAGTACTCAATATACATAAGTTGAATGACAAAAGAGTTAACTGTTAATACCACAGGCTGCATGATAGAGCTGTGATTTATCATATTAGACAAACCCTACGGATACCATCTTCATTTAATCCTTACTACTTCATGGACTACTAAGATAGGAAGAGTTTGGAGAGGAGCACAAAGACTTCTAAGACCTACCTATCCTCAAGTAGTTGACGGTTTGCCATGGAAACATTTAGAAAAAGCAAACAGGATATAGACTCTTAACACAGTGATAAAATATCTGCATTCACTGTCACATGGCTCATTTTCAACGGCTACTATGAGTAGATTCAGAAGGATGTTTTTTCTTTGTGGGGTAGAGTGGACTCCAAAGACACGATGAGGATGGGTTGCAATGAAGTTTGAGACTAGCTGGCCGTTTGAACTGCCGATAATGAAAACACAGGTGTGAGTGCAGGCAGAGAAAGGAAAATAATCAGATAGTAAGATGTCTGCCCATCAAAGAACGGGGTAAGTGGATGGACTGCCAGGCAAACTGCAGGTGACTGTAGAGTAGGGATGACTTTAAATGCTTGGCTAAAAAGAATTAACTTAATCTACAGTCACACAATAAAAGAGCCATGAGTAAGAATCTAAGATGTGGGCTTGAAAGCCAAATAACCTGGGTTCAAATCCCATTTCAACAGCTACAGGATCCTGGGCATCTTGCTTAACCTCCCCAAAGTTCATTCTCCCCATCTGTGTAATGAAGATAAAAATAGACTCTAGCTCATTATATTTTTGTGAGGATGAAGTAGGTTAATTAATACCTATAAAGACTCTAAGTGGGATTGGGCACATACTAAATGCTGCACTGTTGCTATCTGTTGTCACTTGTGAGATGTTAGCATTTATACAAAGCCTGTGTACTACCTGATAAAATCAGCCACTGCCTGTGTTGTTTGTTCCTTTACTCTTATTTGACTGAATACTTTGTCTAGTCCCCGAGAGTGGAAAGCCAGCACATGGATTCTATTTCTTCAGGTTACAAAGATGTGGAAAAAAAGGACACGAGATACAGAATAGGGGTGAGCTGTGTGGCACTGAGTAAAGACCAAATGGGCTACCAAGTGAAGCCTGATTACAGAGGTGCTAAGACAGGAGAGAATAATATTTTAAATCAATGAAACAGTATTTTCAAGGGATAAAGTGCCACAGGGAAGGAGTGTCTAGTTCTGCCTTGGAAGAGGAAGGAAAGCTTTAGAAATCTGGCTGAGATTTAAAAGATAATGGTTACTTGGCAAGCTGCAGTGGGGGTCAGGAAGTGCTCAGAGATCGGAACAGCAGGAGGGTCTGAGATGTTCAGGAAATAGGGGTCATAGTGGAAAATGCCAGGAAATGAGGCTGGAGAGAAATTCAGAAGCTACTTGATGATTATTAATTATATTAAGTATTTTTAGCACTTCTCCTATGTCAGAAATAGTTAATCCTTACAGCTTTCCCATTGGTGGGCATTTCCAGGGCTGGCCAGTGGCAGAGTCAGGATTTGGACTCGGGCACCCTGATCCCACAGCTCCTCCACACCAGCACACTGTGTTTGAGACCCTCGTCTTTTCCACCACTGAGAGGCACTGGGAATGATTTCTGCTCCTGGGACTTGTGAACTGCGGCCAAGTCAGAGCAAAATGCAAAGCTATGCCCAAAAAGGACTTGGAACCAACAGACAACCCTTTCTGATTCTCTTTTGCAAATTGACTTTCTAACAACTGTCCTCCTTTGGTGATGCAATTATTTTGGTATTTAAAAACCAGTAACAAATTAAGGGAGCCACATAATCAACTGCTACATTAATTAGTCACCCTTTGTTGAAAGGCAAACATCCTGTTAAATGTGTGAGTTAATAATGACTTCTGCATCAATTCTCGGTTTTGCACATTCTCGAAGGCTTGACTTTGGTCCCTAATGTGCAAACCCCTTTGTCTCCCTCGATAGCTATCTGAACCGGGTCCAATCGTCTCTGAGCAGGCTCGACTTCCAACAAAGAAGAGGCCTGGATTCTGGCAGAGTCACTGTTGTACCCCCTCTCATCGTGCCCCCTCAAAAAAAACCCCAAACAGATAAGCAATGCATACAGTTGGATCATAGCTGTGCTGCTTGCTGATGCTTCTGATCGCTCCACACACTGCTTAGTCAAGGTCTCTCAACAAAATACTGTCCTAGGGACTCGAGACACAGAGAGAAAGAAGGCGGGGTAGCATCCAGAGGGCAATTTCTCTGAATCAGCAGCCTTTCTAGGGCTCTATTTACGTAGACTATATAAAAACTCTATGTGCTAAATAAGCATTGGTACTAAATTAACAAAGCTTATAGATAAGAAAACAGAGGTACAGAAAAGCTAATTAGCAGCACAAAAACACCAAGATGGTATGTAATATGGCTAGAGTTGATTCGTGGTTGTATGGCTTCAGATATTTTGCTTTAAATTGCAATGGTGAGACTGTCACTACAGTGCACATTTCTGAGCTGGGGTGAAACACCAGACAAAAAGCAATTTAAGGAAAGAAGGAAGAGTTTGTTCTGTCTTGCACTTCTAGGGAACACGTGCTTTCATAATGGAGAAAGCACGCCGTAAGAGGGGAGCCCAGCTGATCACACTGCAGCTCAGTCAAGAGGCAGAGAACGATGAATGCTTGTGAGCAGATCCCTTCTTCCTTTTTATTTATTCTAGGACCCCTAGTCATGACACAGTCCCACCCACAGTTAAGATGGTCCCTCCTACCTCACTTAACTCCATCTAGACAACCCCTTACAAGCATGCTCAAGGTTTGTTTCCAAGGTGATTCGAGGGCCTATCAAGTTTATCACTGAGGTCAAACTTCACAGTGAGGCAAAGGACCAAATCTGGAGCAAGCCCGGGACATAGGAAGTTCCAGGCCAGCTTGAGCTACCTGTTAATACTCTGTCTCAAAAACAAAACAAAACTAATCAACATTAAATGAATCACTATGCTATCAATACTGCCACCTAAGTCAGAGACAAACAAGAAAGAGCCTATGCTTTCAAGGGGCTCCTCATCCTACTGCAGCAGTACACAGAGCCAATGCTGGCATGAGCTTTGCTGGAGCAGAACCCTGCATCTAGGAGTGGATGGAGGGACTTGGCTTTAGTAAGACATAACCAGCCTCAGCTATTCCTCTCTTCTGTCCTCCTCAAAGGTATTAGCAGCAACTGCCACATACATGGGTAAAAGCAGAATAAGAACTACATTCTTTCAACAACAAAGCTCATGTGATATAAAGATGGCTTTAAACTCAAAACTTGTGAGCAGGGCTCCAACAAGCATCTTGCGGTGGTAGTGCTTGAAGATGGTACGGAACCGGGGCCACCACTGCCTCTTCATTATATTAATGCACTGTAATGATTCCATCCCGTAAATAGTGTTTGGGCTTGACTGACATGATACCAAATTTGCACTTGCATGCATAATTCTAGTATTTTATTATTAAACTGAGCTCACAGATTGAGCACCAGGATTTAAAACAAACAAAAATCTATAATTACAGCATGTGGATTTTTCTTGCCGCTAGTGCCTGCCCAGCCATTTTCATCGTCAACTCGATTTCTCTTTTCATAGCTTTTCCTGCTTCCAGTGGAGGCCGGTGACACAAAGTATAGGGTATCACAAGGATGCAGAGTTCAGGGCTTCTCTGTCGCCTATTTTAAATGGAAAAGATGTTTTCATCTCTTGAATAGTTCATTTATCCGGAGACGTAGATTTCCAATTGCACGTGCTATACGAGGCCAGAATGCACTCGGCACCTCCTAATAACTGGGCTCAGTTATTTTTGGTTGGTGCCAAGGTCAAGGAAATTGCAGCCTAGGAAGCTGACAGAGGTTAAAAGGAGGAAATGTTCAGTCCTTGAGGCGGCAGAACACCCAGAGAGGAGATGGGGCCATCTTCACTATGATTGGCCTGCAGACACCCCACACCAGGACTTTCTAGAGAAAATGGACCAAGTGGCACTACTTTTAGTTGTTCTCAGCCTTCCTTGCCGAACATGAAGTCATGGGAGCAAAGAGCTAAATGTTCACATTAGTTAGTGGGTAAGATACTAAAGGAAGGATCAGCAGGGGGGAGTGGAATTAATAATGAAGCACAGGATTAAGCTGAGACAGGAGGCAGACAGGAGCTAGGGCCCCAGCACTGTGCACACTACCTCAAGTGCTTTGGGATTGATCCCAAAGTGCAAAAGGAAAGCACAAGAGGACTTCCACACCAATGGGCTCAACTAACAGGATCAAAATCCACCCCGCCCCCAAAATGTGTTTGTACTGAACAGTACAGATTTTTTTGTCTTAGTCCTGAAACAATGCAGTGTAACATCTATTTCCACAGCATTCACATGGTATTATATATTATAAATACCATGGCAGAATATGCATACATTACATGGACTACAGTTTAACTTTATATAGCAGACTAGAATATCTACAGATTTGATCTCAGAGCCTATTTCCAAGTGGTGACTGTGTGGTAAGGAGGTTGCTGGGGCTTGATATTTGAAGAACAGATTTAAATGAGTCCAGAAGGTGCCACAATAGGGCCACAAGGCAGGAGGATGATGCAGTATCCAGAGGAGGGCTGACAGGATAAGTGATAGTCATGAGGTAATGTGGGGGAGGGGTATGGGGGGTTGAAAGATAAAAGGAAGCAAATTTAAGAGTGGTGATCAAGTATATTATTTTTCTTAATGTCCTGACTTATTCTACCCTACAGTTTGAAGAGGCAGCATTCATTCTGATAGGGAAGACACAGCAGCAGGAACTAGAGGCAGCTCCTCACATTACATTTCACTACACATGCATGTAGCCAGGAAGCAGATAGTGAGCAGGAAATAGGGACTTACAAAACCTTAAGGTCCATCCCAAGGGGCACGCACACTTCCTCTAGTAAGGCTCCACCCCTAAAGGTTCCACAACACACCCCCAAACAGCAGATGGCCAAGTGTCCAGAAACAGAATGGTGGGAGACATTTCACTTCTAAAACACAACATTTCACCCTCTGGCTCCTATGGCCTTGGCCACCTCATGGTGCAAAATGCATGCATTCTAACTTTTAGAATCCCCAGTCTTTAAACAGGCACAGAATTGTTCAAAAGTCAAATATCTCTTCAGAGACTCAAAGTAATCTCTTAACTGGGGACCCTAGAACATTAAAATAGAGTATAATTGTCTATTACTTCTAATACACAATTGTATAAGAATAAATTTTCCCACTCACAAGTGGAAGAATTGGAGCATAGCAAGAAAATATCAGGCCAAAGTAAGGGCAAAATTCATTAGGCACAATGCTAAAATTTGAAGCTCCATGCCCAGCATCTGGGGATTATGATGGAATCATGTGACCTCTGAAAGGCTTGAGTAGGACCCCCACCTCCAGCTCTGCCACATGCAATACTCATAGCTTTTCTCCAGGACCAGCCTCCATGACTTTAAATGCAGTGTTCCTCATCACACATATGAGCTAAGGTACTGGTATCTTTAACATTCTGGAGACAGTTTTACCTTCACAGCTTCAATAATGGATTCCTAAAGCCACATATTGCCTGCTTCAGTTGTTCTCTGAAACTCTGACGCAAGACTCCATGACTCTCTCAGCACTGTGTCTTCTATGACAAATGCCAAATTCTGCTGCCAGCTCATAATGCAGTCTTGCCCTTTGAGAGTGCCATAGTTCTGTCTGATGTACATAGGTATATACCTCCCAAGGTAGTCAGTTTTTGTTTTGTTTCTGCTTTTTCTCTGTGTATCCTTGGATGTCCTGGAATTTGCTCTGTAGACCAGGTTGGCCTTGAACTCAGAGATCCACCTGCCTCTGCCTCCCTAGTGTTGGGATTCTAGGCTTGTGTCACCACTGCCCCCAACTTCCAAGGTTTTTGAACAGGGAACCACTTCAATTACATTCTCAGATTAGCCTCTCTCCTTTCACATAAATTTGCATTTCCTATGGAACATTTGATAGATGGGTCTTTTTGTCACAATGAAGATCAGGTTTCTCCTTAGGAAGGATAATCACCAATCTCTCCATAAGGCTGCATATTTGAATGCTTCCCTTAGTTGGTAGAATTGTTTGAGAAGGTTCAGGAGGCATGGCCTTTTTGCAAGAGGTATGCCACTGAGGGTGGGTTTCAAGATTTCTAAAGCCCATAGTATTCTCAGTTTGCTCTCTCTGCCTCAAGTTTGTCTTAGCATGTAAGCTCTCAACTACTGTTCCAGCACCATGCCTGCCTATTTTCAGCCATGTTCCTACCTAGATAGTCACAGATTTATCCTCTGTAAGCCTAAATAAACTCTCTGTAAGTTGCCTTGGTCATGGTGTTTTGACACAGCAATAGAAATGTAATGAGGTGTCTGGATATGAGTGGTAAGAAGTATCCATATTACATCCTTCATGCTTTCCTGCCTCCAAATGTCCTCTATCCAACATTAATTCATTACTATTAAATTCAGCCTCAGTCAAGTTGTCAGGCTAGGAATAGAACAAAGAAAGATTCTTTGTTAGAATACAGTCTGAAGAGTGTATAGCCCAGTCCCCAGTATCATTCTTGTTCATCACGAACTGGCCTCCGCTGTTCATGTTTCTACTGACATTCTGTTCCAAACACCCTCCATCATGGGCCCATTAGCCACTTCTGTCCAGGGTGCTTTTAACCCAATTTCCAATCTCTTCCACACCCTTCCTTCAGGTCACTTTCAAATATCCAAGAGTCACATAATCAGATTCATCACAGCAGTGGCCCCTCTTCTCACTGTAAATTTCCTGTGTTAGTTACTGTCTTTATTGCTCTGATAAAAATATCTACCAAGAAACAACTTAATGAAGAAATAGTTTATTTTGGCTTACTCTTTGAGGGGATATAGTCCTTCATGACAGGTACTAACAGGCTCTAACTGGTCACAACCTTTAGCAGTTGGGAAGGAGAGTGTGAACAGAACTAGTGTGGGATATAAAACCCCAGCGTCTACCCTCACTGACCCATTTCCTTCAGTGAGGTACCACTTCTTCAGGGTTCCACCACCTTTCCAAATGGTGCTACACACTAGGAAACTAAGTGTTCAAGCACATAAGGCTTTGGGAGTAAATTTCAAACCACATCAAGTGTCTGGACTGTACAGATGGATAAATGGTCAGAGTCAGATGTCCCCGGAGGAGACTTGGTCTTGGGGTAAGAAGTTAACAATGTCCTGAACATAGATTGTAGGCTTTATAGTGCAGTGCTGCTCTGCCTGAGGGCTGATACTGATCAAATCAGCTGAGTACAGTGTCATCAAGAAACCCGGAGCTTTGCTGCTGTAACAGCAAGTCGGCTCTTCATGAGCCTGTCGTATTAGACAGCATACAGCTGTGTCTGCCCACTTGCCATAGCCACATACTGAGTTATATATGGTCAAAGTATGCACCATTGCACACAAGGCACTGGACAGCAACAGGCAGGAAAAACAAATATATAGTTTTTCAATATAAATCATCTAAAGAGGAATACTGCCACAAACTAGAGCAGATAATTTACATTTTAAAGTAAATTTTAACTTACTTTTAACATTGAAGTAGGCTGACATGAGGGAGAAGTGTGCCAGGAAATAGGTCTGGGAGGGCTTCAGTTAATTTAAATGATGGTCTGTTATTTGAATCTATGCTTTATGGTAGAGAAAAGCTGACTGCCTAAGGTGAGCTGTTTCTCAGGTCCAGATTTTGTGGGGAAGCTTATATGAAAAGAGCTGAGTTCACAGGGTGCCTGGGCCCCATGTATCTGCAAGGTGCAGCTGGTAATGGCTGCACCAAGACCTCCGAACTATACAATGCATGTTGACATAGGGATAGGTCTTGGGGGTAGGAGGAAATTTGAAATTATGAGATCATAATCAATGGTTATAGAAAAGTCTACCAGCTAGTGAGTCCCACCAACAGGAATAGACTGAGACTTGGGGAGGTTGGTTAATGAGAAAGCATCTGTTCCTAGGCTCTTTTCTGACTCTCACTGTAATCAAGCCTTATTCCTAAACCCACTCCCCAGCTGGCCTCTGGGTCAAGCCCCTCTGTATACACTCCAGCATTTGTTCACAATTGAAAAGAGCCATATCCATGCAGAGTTGGTGGGGAACCTTTGAAACCACTAACCTGTGACAGACCAGCCACTGTTTGGGGTCTTTGTGAACAAACCTGGATAGTTTTTACACATTTCTTCCTTCCATCTAGTGGACAACAAATACCCTAATTGATGCAAAATACCCCCATGGCAAGAGCACCCTGAGAACTGGGGTGGGATGGGGTGGATTAATTGGACCCTGAAGCGAATGAGGAAAAATGTACCTTTCAATAAAGCAAGCCTCAAAGAACCTATAAAAGAACAAAGCCTTTTCAAGTGCTTCTCTTCCTGTGTGTGCCTTGGTGTGTGTGTGTGTGTGTGTGTGTGTGTGTGTGTGTGCGCTCGCGCGTGCGCATGTGTGTGTGTGCGTGCGTTCCAGTGCACACTGACACTTGTATGAATATCTATCTTTGTTTATTTTTTTCTCATCTCTGTTTCTGCTGCTTCAAGGAGAGGTGGGGGAAGCTTCAGTCCTTTCCCCCACCCCACCATCCTATAGGCACCTGTCACATTGTGTTATTACAATTCTATATTTCAATTAAAGCAATGTAGCCAATTTAAAAGTTCTGCCGGGTGCCACTCACAATTCAGAGATCTAAGGATTCAACTCACACATTTTAATATCCCACTTTTCCCTTCTTCTCATTTTCATGTAAATCAGGTTGAACACTGTCTTTTTTCTTCTTCCTCTAATCTAACCCTCAAAATACAACGCCAATTAAACAGTCTGTGCGGAGACAGCCTCCAACACTCAGCATGATTTCACTGCGCTACTTTGATTTTCCCCAAAGTTTTTTTTTCCTTTAAAATTTTTTCCATTTTAATTTCCATGCTCTAATTTTATGAGTGATGTCATTTCCTTGTAGGGCATGTATGGGGTTGGAGCAAAGCAGGCACGGATGCTATTCCTGGTCCTCTCCTCCACTGGCTCGGGTGGGGGAACACACAGACAGTGGTATCTGGGCTTGACACCTTCTTTCTGGGGTCCTAAAGCTGGCAGATCTCCTCAACTCACAAGCCCCTGGATCATGAGCATGTCCACTTTGCAAAGACCAGCACCTGTCTTGTTGGAATATCCCATCCTCTGAGGCCCCTGGCAGGCACCCCATTCTATTAATGTCCTCCTCCTTCTCTTAGGCAATAGTATTCACATTGGGTTAACCTTTTCTACAACAGAAACAAGATCTTAAATGGCATGGAGAGCTCCTGCTATTTGATATTTATTTGATGTCTTGAAGTCTTCCTTCCTGTTCAGTTATTCCTCTGACAACCCCTCCTCCAGCCCCAGTATTTTCTATGCACCGAGAGGGTTTTTTTTGGGGGGGGGCATGGGTTTGTTCCTTTAATCTTCACAAGGCACAGGCTCATTAAAACCATTCCTGCACAGGGGGTGGGAGGAGTGAGTGTTCTATTTGCCCAGTTTAAAAGCTTCATCGCAAATTTTAGGTCATTCCCCGAGTTTGGCGGGGCATGCATCTCTTTTATAAACAGCCAGCATAAGCCATCTTTGATGTACATGGGTCTGGATCAGACCCAGAGGGCTCCAGTTGGTAGGGCGGGGCTTCCTCTTCCTGTCTTGTCTAGGGACTGCCAGGCAGGATTGCAAATCATGAAAATTTGAATTTCCACTCATAATATAATGCTTCAGAGAGAAAAGAACTTGAGATACACAGAGTGGTCTTACTGTTGATTCAACTATAGGACAAGGAGGTCCATTTAAAGGCATAGAGTTGGTAAATGGGTGAAAGCAAGACAGACAGACCTCCTTCCACTTCTGAGCTCCTTCTAGGCATTAGGCTTGGGAGAAATTGGGTGAGTGAAATTTCATTCTTGTCCTCAAGACTCAGATAAGACAGAGGGAGGGGGGACTAGATAAATATGTCCATTGCAAAACAATAAAGGAAGCCAGGCAGAATAGACTAAGTTTATCCAGGTCTCAGGGAGGCAAGTGCTGCCCTGGGATGATGATGGGCCCGGTTGTCATGAGGTGAGAAGAACTGTGTCTAATAGCTCTGACTTCGAGATGAGGTCACCGAGGCCCAGAAATAGAAAGCGATTTTCTTCACATTGTTAACCAAGATCAATCAATTGGTCATTTTGAAGTAATACACATGGGTAGCCAATCCATACTTAACCCCGTGCTAGATTTTAGGAGCATAGATAGTCAGCCCTTGAGATGTGATGTGGTTAATGAGGAAGAACAAAACGAGCCCGCTCAGGGAGCAGGACACTGAGCCCTGTCTCAAGAAGAACTTGGCACAACTTGAATGGGTCCAGCTCAGAACTGAGGACCAGTGCTTTGTGCAAAATACAGTTTAGCTGGAGGAAGTCCAGAGGACTGTACCCATGCCAGCCATTGACATTTAGGTAAGAACACAAATGCCCAACTCTTTGCATCCCACTGGGTGGGCTCAGAAGGGGCAGTCACAGTATAGTCCAGGTATGAAATCACAAAGTCTGGGGTGGAAGCCAAGTTCTGCCCTTGCCCAAGCTCTTGGATCCTCGCCAGCTCATCTGCTGCACCGGGAGGATCCCACTCAACTAAGAAAGTGTGGGAAAGGACACTGGGCTACTATGGGCAGCACTGAGATGGTTTTCCATCTACCATTCACAGCCAGCTCTGGACAGGCCTTTCCTATCCTACTCTTGTGGAACTGCATTTGTGGACCATTTCTTGGTAGTTCTCCTGATTAAGAGTATAGGATAAAACCAAACCCAGTTATTCTAACACAACATTTTACCCCAACGTGAGCAGAAGGCTTTGCTGAAAATGTTGCTGTCTGCAAAATTCAGTACAGAGAGAATATGCAGGATGGATTCTTATAGCCCTTCAGCTTACACACGGTTAAGGAGTCCATTTTTATCCACAGGCACTCTTGAAAGACTCAGTCTCTGCTTGCTACACAGCAGCTCCTCCCTGCCTTAACATCTAACCCACAGTCAGAAGGGTGGCTTCCCACTCCTTACCACAGTTCTGTTCTCTGTGGCTCCCTTTCCTACACTCTGCCAGCTCTTCAGTTAGTGTCATGTCTCCATTATTGGGTGTGCCAGCTACTCCAGGACAAGGTGCTACTGTCCTTCTCAGGGCTGCATTCCTAAGTCTAACCAAGTGCCTGGCACAGGGCATGAACTGCATTAATATAGTCTAGATATCAAGAGAGCGTTCCATGGAGTCAAGTCTCTTAGTCTGTACGAGGCTGATGCATTCAGCCATCACCAGTGTCTCCAGGAGTAAAGGAGACAGCACTGTGAATAACAGAGCAGCCTTCCTCGATGACCATCTGGACTGACTTGGGTTTGCCTTTAGTGTGTGATGACCCTCACTCTGGCCCAACTAATCTCAGCCATACCCAGGATGTGACAATAACAGATCTCCAGCTTGCCCTTCATGTACTGTCATTGCCTGTGGCAGTCTGGGTGTTGGGCTTGGTAACTGAAACTTTGGCCATCTCTGTGTATGCCCTTCAGATTTGATTTCTATTTCCCATGTGGATGTCACTCTTTCTGATGGACCAACGTCTGCTTCTGGTTCTTCCTTTTCCTACTGTTGCTGGGGAGTCTTCTGAAAAGCATTTGCCTATTTAGCCTGTTCTCTCTGCTGAGGGTCAACAGCCTCCCCTCCCAGCTCCTGAACTTGGACCCTGTCATGCTCCTTGCTCAGGATGGGTTTTCAAACGGGTTTCCAGCACGCCTTGCACCTGGTGGACCATGATGACAAGAGTTTCATACATGCTTGTGGGGGGCAGGACTGCATTTTTTCACACATATCTGGCCTTTTAGCAACCCCCTGCTTTGATCACCTGCAGGACAAATGTTATTCCCCATAAGACTGAGCTTTTCCAACATCTGACTGGGGTGGAACTCTGAGGATAAGTTTAAAATTGGGACTATCAGCAGCATGGTGATCTGGGAACTCAAAGTAAGTCTTGGGACGACTTGGTGTGTGCTGTGCGCCACTGCAGCCATTACCATAACCTTACAAATACATGTACTTTATAAATACTAGCTAAGATGCTGAACAATCACCATGTGCTGAGTAGTGCCCTCTATGACACATCTGCAGAGTCCAGCCCTCCCCCCAGCTACATGGGGAAGACACTATTGTATTTCCACATTCCCCATAAAGTCAGAAAAGTCCTGGGCACACAGTAGGTGTTCCTAAGCATTTTCTGAGTGATTACATGAATCTCAGACCATTAAATGATCTCTAAACACAATTTGCTGTGCCACAGTCAATAACCCTGGGTGTCATTTAAGTACTCGCAAGATTTCAAATCATGGACAGATCAATGCATATTACCTCCCAGGCCACGGTGACAGTGAAGCCTGGGATGACAAAAGACTCTCTGTGACACAGGACACAGAGCCATATCACCCTCAACATCCATTTGCACATGAGGCACATTAGGTTAATGAGCCATCAGTAAGAGGCCACATGTGTCCACTTGCTCATCACATACACACAGAACATCTGCTCCGTCCCATACTCTGCCCTCTGCTAGGCATAGAAAGATACATGACATCAGTCCCTGCCATCATTTCCATATGCTCAAGGAACTCTGACCACATAGAATACTGAGTTCTGATTAATCACAGAGAGTGGAGTTTTCTGGCCATTTGAGTGGCTTTTCACCATCTTCTGTACCTGCAGACATTCCATGGGGACCAGGCCCCATTTTTGGGCTCACCCTGAGCAGGCTTGCATTTCAGGTGTAACTCTTAATGCTGCTGCCCTCAATATCTCATTGATTAAAATAAGTAGTTTGTTCTTATTAAAACCTCTATCCTGTTCTGAAATGATAAAAATTATACCATGGAAATATAAATATAAATATAAATACATTTATTTTATTGCTAGGGAAAATTTTCATTCATTATCACTCAAAATACTTGCTTGGCACCAGTTGTAGTCAGGAACTGGGGTAGATAATACATAGTTTCTGCTTTCAAACCCTCAGCCTAATAATGGAACTGAATAATTTGTGATGAGACATATAGTTACCATAACCACAGCAGTTACTTATATCCACTGAGTGTTTAATATTAACGAAGTGTTCTGTGGCATGGCTTCATTTTCAGAATAATCTTATGCTTACAGGCACTGTAATTATACCCAGTTACAGGTGATGTGACCAACATCGAGAGAAATCAATGTCTCTGGTATCACTGTAGACAGCTGGGCTTCAGTCCAGAGCTTGCCCAACCTCAGCATCATTGTCTGGGCTACTACACTGTCCACTGGGATATTGATAAATGACCAGGAACAGGTACAAGAAAAATTTGATACGAATAACCCATGATGCATGCAGGTAAGGGTGTGGGGAAGGACAGACTGCTCATTGAGAATTAGGGAAGGTATCTAGGAGTGGGGTAGACAGCAAAGCCACCAGACCTTATGGATGAATGCACTGTGGGTACAGCAGAATCATAGTTGTCAATAAGGGTATAGGTTGTCCCACCTAACTGAGACCCTCTTGAACTGATGGCGTGGTCCGAGCTATAAGATTGACCACACCCTCTCACAGAGATAACCATCCCTTCATCTATTTCCTCCTGAGTACGCAAGTGCCAGCCAGCAGTTGTCTAACTCTCCTTCTTCTAATCTTTCATTTTCCTGGAATTTAAGTTTCAGCTTGTGTTCCCTCATTAGAGACAGGTTCTCTGAACCCTCCAATCTGCCTATTATCCCTTCTGGTCACTCCCCAGCTCATTATCCTCAATTAAAAGTAAAATGTTGTAAAACGTATCCTTCCCTGAAATTCCTTTATTCATATATGTACAAGATTCCTGCCTGATACTACCAATGGGAAAGATGTTGATAAAGGCTATGACCTTGTCTTTTTTGGTCCACTCAGTGATGATTCCTCTGTGTTTATTATGGGTGATCAATTAAGACTTGTTGAGTAGAGAAAGGACTGCATCATCTCTGCCCTCTGTCTAAACTTCATTTGTAGTTAGTTTGAAAGAGGTGACAAGAAGTCAAAGATCTTAAACTCTGCTTCAGGCTCTGAAACACTCATTATGTGTAGCTTCTACCTTGGGAATCTCAGTTTCAATGCCTGCCAAATAAGAATAATAATATTCATTAAACACTTATAGATATATTAAAGGTGTCTAACATAAAAGTCTGCAATGTCATTATGAAATTATTGCTGTCATGCTTTCTTTTACTCTGGGGTCTAACGTGGAAAAAAATTATCCATTTAATTTCAGGATCCCTTTCTGCCTGTCTAGAAGTTTGAATCTAGTTGAGGAGACTACGTGTGTCAAATACCTTCAGGGGCCTGTGTGCAGAATGAAGTCAAGGACGCACCGCAGACTAAGTACTGCTGTTGCCTCCACTGTGATTCTCCAGACCAAGTCATTGTATGTCAATACACAATAGGTGGCTTACTGCAACCTCCAACAGTCCCCTGGGGGACCTTCTGTCCTAGCCCAGCAGGTGACTCACCACCAAGGAGGAGTAGTGGAACAATTCCTGACTTTGCAGTCTTTTTGCAGTCTTGTGAATGAGAAACCTCTGAACACGGACAAGCCAAAGAGCACCTATGAATAAAGCGGCCTAGCAAAGATTAAGAGCAAGCAAGCAAAGGTCTCTTTCAACTCTGAGGCCATTGTGTTGTCTCTAGTCTTAGAAGCTCAAAGGACCCAGGCTCACTAAACTCTCTGAGAAGTTAAACAGCAAATATTTTAAGATCCGAGCAATCAGGGACATCTCAGAAAAACACTGGGAGGCCAAGAATTTCCTTAATAAGACAAGCTCAGGAACTTTGGGAAGGTAGTGGAACTCTCCGGAAGGGAAAGGCTAATTAATATTCCTTGGATTACAGGGTGAGAACCAACCGCGGGTGGAGACACATTCTGCAGGGTGGACCTTTGCCCACCTTCAGACAAGGGAAGTCCTTGTCACCTCATTCCCTGAAGACCGATCAGTTTAAAGTCACACTGTTCTACCAATCACATTGTGTCTAATGGCTGTTGCCCTGAAAATTGTATAAAAGCTCACTGAACAAGCTGTGTGGGGTTGTCACCTCTCCTTAGGATCTGGGACAGCCCCAGTGCATTGGAATATTAAAACTCTTTTTGCTTTTTATGCTTGGATCAGGCTCCCTGTGATTCACTCAGGGGGTCTCCGGTAAGCTAAGGCTTGACAGGGTCTTACAATATTTTACAACAATGCCTGCCACTCAAAGACCAGTAAGATTCATTAAGAAGATATACAAATAATTAGCAAAAATCAGTTCATTCATTCATGAATGCATAAATAAACACTAACTTAATACCAACAATGCCCAAGGAGGATGCTAGGCAATAGAGGATAAAAAGGACAAACAAGATGGTGTCCAAGCTCAAAAGAGTCACATTCTAGAAATGATGACAAAGGGACATTGTCCTTTGCAGTACGATTTTAAATGAATACAGACAGGAAACACTAGTTATAGTACATAGTATTATACTGTAGTACTAGTATATAGTATAAGGCAGAATGGTGGCCATGACAACTGTAGACATGAGGACTCTACCACTATGGGGAGGAAAAAAAAAAAGGAATGGAATGGGTGTAGACATGGCACTGAGGCCAGCCAGGTGATAGTCTTTTAGGCCCAAATACAGGCTGTAAGAATGGTGTGTTCCATGACCCAGCCCTGTCACTAACTACTTGAGAAGATTCAGTAAGTCAGTTTACTGATTCTTTGTGTTGGTTTTCCTACTTTCGATGTAAAGTGCTAACTAAACCCTATGAACGTTCTTTGCAGGTATGTCCCTTAATTAAAAAAAAAAAAATCCTATAGTGTAGGTACTATCCGAATTTCAGAGATGAGGAAACTCAGACGTCTGGCATTTTACTAACTTGACCGAATGCTGTGGTCATATATTGCCACCTACGCTGTGTCTGTGGTATGTAGACTTTATGCTGAGCTCTTTCACTCTCATACTTGATTTGCGCATTTGCCATGGGCTGAAACAATCTCTAACTAGCTGAAGATGCTGGGGTACAAATAAACAATATTAACTTTAAAAGTTCTAGATCAGGGTTGGCAAACTTTATCTGTGCAGGGACAGATATTAAATACCTTCAGCTTTGTGAACATACTGCCTCTGTGGAAGAGATCAGCTACAGCCACAGACCATATGTAAATGAACAGGTGTGATCATGTTGTAATATGTCCATATTTGTGGACATGGGAATTTGATGTTCATAAAATAATTTATACATATTATTCTTTTTGTTTAAAAAAAAACCTTAAAATGTAAATGCCTATTTTTCACTTTTACAAACACAGGTGTCATGATGGACTTGGACTATGAGCTTGTGTACCGTGTTAGGATGTGCATCTACACATTGAGTGTGAAAGCCTTCTCTTGGACCTGCCTAGTCCAGTGCAGCCTTGAGTCCAGGCTTCTCTCTGTGAGTCTTATACCCTTTGTTACCAATGCAAAGGCAGTGAGAATGGTCAAAGAATTCAAATGTATTCTCTCCTAGGGAGAATTCTACTCTAGGCTGAACACTTCCTGCTGTTTTTGGTGATGCCTCAAAGTAACTGTAAGACACAGTTTCTATGGAAACTGACCTGGTCTCCTTGCCCTGGTGGTCCTTGTTTAAATTCCTTCCCTGACCATAGTGTGAGTATGGAAGTGGGCTCTACTCACAGGGTTCTCATCTCCTCCCAGTCACTCTGTATTTGAGATTTAAGATTTATCAATTTTACAGGTGAAATTCATCTGTTGATAAACTGTTACCATCACATAAGGAAAGAAATACTGTGGCGGTGGGTCATCTTTTCATTTTGTTTCAGCATTCTTAATAGATGAAAATGAAACACAGAGGGTGCTATGTTTTTCTCTGCCGTATCTTCAAGTTCAGTTACTGCAACTTAAGAAACTCACTTAAAATAGGAATGAGGAAGGAACCTCCTTGGAAACGTATTGGAACAAAGAGGAAAAGCTTTTACTCTTCCAGAGGAATTCCATTTATTTATTTATTTATTTAAAAAAAAAAAACAAGCAAATCAGGATCGTAAGACTGTAATCAGTTTTCAGATTACAGAAGATGTCGTCCATTGTTGTGAAATGGGGCTGTGACAAGAAGTCAATCAGATGTATTTGCTGCATCGATTAGCTCTTCAGCAGAGGAGGGATAGAGTGGGCCTTTACACAAGGCCTGCTCTCTAGGGACCATGCAAGTTCCTAAGCTCCAGGCATCCAATCCTCTCAGACATCCTCCTCTGTTTACCTTCCTAATGCAAGAAGAGGCTTTCCATGGCTCCTCTATGTGGTGAAGCTGAGAACACATTTTTGGAGACTGAGATGAAGACCTCACTGTAGTGGGTTTGGGTAACAAGACCCCATACCCTGACTCTGGCTTCTCAGATCTTGGAGTTTCCACTTGCTAATCCCTCTTCTGATTACCCTTACTAGCTGTTTTCCTGTTTTTAATTGGAAAAAAAAAAGCATTGAATACAATAATGGCATCTACATTATGTGATGATTAGGAGAATTCAGAAGGGCATATACAACCCAGTGTGAAGCACAAACTTAATAAAGTTTGTAAAATGGATGGCTGCCATTATCTTCCCCATATGCTAGTGCCCAGGCCAATTCTGCAGCCCCGTCTCCTAGGCTCATAACAGATGTCAATCAGGAACAAATGATATGACTACACTCTTAAATGCAAAGATACCTGTAGCCAGCACAGAGCTAGCCTCAGCACAGATAGAGCCAGCCCTGCTGCTTCCCAGCCATGTCTCTATGGCTCAATACCACTAAGCCTTGGGTTTCTCTGGTATTAAATCACACCTAACTTTAAAGCCATTTTGGGGGTCATGAAGTAGATCTATGTCCTTAGCACAGGCTAGGAACTTGGAAGCAATGGGCAAAGAGTGAGCCACACTTAAGAGCAGTCCAAGACAATATAACTTTGTATTACGAGAGAAAGGTTTGTATCTACTCTAATATGGTAGCCACTGGCACTACTCAGCACTTAAAACATACCTGGTATGGCTAAGACACCAAGTTCACATATTTTATTTCATTCTGAGTCATTCAGATCTAAGGTTAAATAACCACATGTGGCTGATGGCTACTATATAGGATGGGGTTGCATTCAGAAAGGCAAGATGGGATGTTCAGAGTGGGAAGGTCGAAGAGGAAGAACCATGTGGGCTCCAGGACTTCCCTGAACTGAGAATTTTCTGACTTGCAGAAAACCTAGCCTCTCTTTGGGAATGAAGGCCTTCAATGCTTCTCAAAAGAATTAGGCAACCAGTGAGAAAGCCATCTTATGCTGCGTTGTACTGGATGCTTCAAAGAGCTCTGAGTACCAACCTAGGGATGGGACCTCATCTGACCAGGAGGCAACTGACTGCAGTTGCTCCTTCCTGCCTCCTCCATAACTCAAGTCCAAGTTCCTACACACTTGCATTGAGATTTAATGACTGGCAAACACACTCTTGACAAGTGTGGCTGCTGTTTGCAAAGCTCAGCAGATTCCCAGCAGGACAATAAGTATTTTCCACAGATTCCCTCGGAAGGCAGGCTGGGCAGCTCCCAGGATCACTTAATCACACAGCGAACTTGTTCAGAAGTCATTTCAGTATTCTCTAAACTGACCATTTTGAATGGACAGGTGGCAAAGAGGAAGGTTTAGCGTCTCCCTAGTTCATCATGCATGGAAGAAACCCAAGGACAAGGGAGGACAAATATTCTCTGTTCCCCACTAGATAATGGCTACAATATGGTGGGGGAACAGAGAAGATTAGAGTCCAATGGTTTTAATATCAGATCTCTCCTGAACCTACTGGGATACCTGCCATCCTTGAAATATACAGTGGGGAGGAAAAGGAAATTAGGTGCCTCTTTTTTTTTCAACTCTCTGACTGCTATGAATTAAAGGAGTGGCATGGAGAGAATCCTTTCTGTGTCCTGGCATGCATACAGCTTTCAGTGCAAAACAGAACTAGCATTTATCTTGAATAGGAGTCTGGGTTAGTTCGTCTTAGCACAGCACAAACACCAGTCTGCAGACAGCAAAATGAGGGGCAGAAGCAGTCGCACAGATCTAATTTGTACCTACAGGAAAGAGCCCAGTGACTCCTGGCTTTGGCGCCTGGTTCCGCCCTATTCTCTCTCCAATTAAGAAATAAAATAAATGAGAAGAGTTATAGAGCTAGTGAAAAGTAGGTGCTTTTCTTGTTCTTCCTTTTTGAAGTGGGAAATACATATAAATATATAATATACAATATACAATATGTATGATATATGTGATATATATAATATGTATATACATATACACATATGTATATATGTGAGTGTATGTATACATATGTGTGTGTATATGTATATATATATACACACACACATATATACATATGTCAGTTTTGCTTGTGGCTCTACCCTGAACATATTTCTAAGATGTTAAAATCCTCCATCTTTCTTGCCCTGGTCATGAAGCACTCATGAAGAGGATAGATGTTAAAATATTGTTTTACTTATTTATTTAGTGGAGATGATTTAGTTTCACATTCAGAACCTCCCACAGATTAAGGAAGTAATCACCATTGAACTGCATCCCAGCCCCCACACAGTGGAATTTGAAAGCACTCCTATGCATGGCTGTGTTTCTATGTGAGTGCAGTCTACATGTGGAGGTGGGGCTCAAAGGTAAGAAGAAAGGTGTCAGATCGCCTGGAGCTGGGCTTGTATAGGCAGTTCTGAGTTGCCTGACGTGGGTGCTGATAGGGAAACTTAAACCTCAGTCCTCTGCAAGAGACATAAGCATTCTTAACTGCTAAGCCTTCTCTCCAAGCTAGGGATGGTTCTTTTATTACATAGCTTCCCCATAATTAGCATTGGTTATGTTAGTTTTCCAAACAACATATGTATTTGTTGCCTCTCTCTCTCTGTCTCCATTCCCCTTCCACACCAAGCCTCAGAAGCTCTGAGACCCTTAACTGTTGTCAGTTTACTGTTAAACACTCACTTTTAGGCACTGTGGATATTTGATCTGCTTCATCTTTTGATTGGTCTTGGGGTTTTGTATTATCCTTGTTTCCACATTAACAATCTGGGGTGCAGTGATCACTTGAAAGCATGAGTGGACCCACTCCTATGGCTCTTCAGAGAGGAAAACAGTGGAAAACACAGTGGGTGCTCAATGTTGTTTTTTGCTGCAATTAAAGTTGTTATACAGAGTTAACGTAGAATTCACTGGATAACCTGACACTGCTTTGGATATGTAAACTGAGGCCAACAGGCTGCTGCCATGCCACCCATCTTAACTGGGACTGCACCTCTTCCAGTATCTTCATCTTCCCCAACTATTTAAATGAAGAGGCAGCTTCTCTCCATTTTAAACCTCTTTCAGCCCAGGCATGTGCTTTATGCAAACAATGTGAGATTTAGGGTATTCTTTTATTTGAGTTGATTTGAATGTGTCAGATGAAATGAATTGCAACATAAAATAATTACTTGAAAGGTAAGACTACAGATCCCAGTTGGTTATTTATTTTAAAGTAACAGTGATTTCTGAAGGGCTGGATTCATTTGGTACCCCCTGCCCCCGAGCACTTCCAGCCCTCAGCTCATAGGAAGGCCATTCCAGCTACCCTTATTACAGGCGGCTTTATCAATTACCCTGACAGTTATTCATACTGTACACGAATGTGCTTTATAGTTGTCACATGCGCTCTGTAGACAAGGCAATAAAATGTCTAATGCATCTTTCATATCGGTCAATCCTGATGGGTGGTACAAGCTGAAGATTCTTGAACGAGGACCTCTCAGAAATGTGATAGAACCCAAGCAGCTTAAATTTATATATAAGCAAATTAATGGAGTCTTTAATGCAGCTAGAGAAGGGGGTTCCCACAAGGAAGACCAGTGACTACAGTAAAAAGAGGCCTATTAAATCATTGCATCAATCCTCAGCTATGTGGGATGGTGCCTATAGCAAAATCCCCTCTAGGTTAAATTACCTAAGAAGTGGGGACTCCACACAGCCCTTGGGGAGCAAGTGATGGCTCAATAAATCTCCTCATTCCATTTTCTTGGATACATGAAAAGAAAGTGACCGGAATAAAGGGGAAATGGGAAGTTCATGTCTCGCGAAGCTTCCTGGCCAGCTTCCTTCACTCCTTACATTCCCACTCTCTGCAGGCTTCTAAATTCATCCTCAGTGTAAGATGTGGCATTCCACTGGCACCTGCATGCTTCTGTCTCTGTTGGTTGCCACTAATTATATAGAGAGAGTGAGGGCAGGTAACGGCTGGAGCAATGAAAGGGATATTTTTTGGATTGGACCTGACACTACCTGACATTCAATCCTGACTTGACCACTTATCACCCAGGTGAGTTCCACAAGGTCAATGCTCATCTCTAAGTCTGAATTTGTAAATGAGGATACATTGCTTGCTTGGGAAAGGCAATGACCTCTGCACACACGTGCATAGCCAACATTGTTCCTTAAGGAAGCACATTCTGCCTGTAAGGTACATGGCATGACACTATACATCCATTGATGGAGTCCATTCATCCTCACTGTACAAGGAACTGACATTACAGAAAGATACACTGCCATGCACTCTCCAGCTGTAACATAATACACCATTTCTGCTATAGACACTTAGTTCATTAGCCTCAGATATATTTATACAAGTCTGTAACCATGTCTCCCATCCCCACACAGAATATTGTCAGATTCCCAAATTGAAACTATGAGCCCATTAACACTAATCTGTTACTCTCCCTCCATGCCTATCTCGTACCATCTATTTTACTTTCTGCCCCTATGAATTTGACAACTCTGGAACACACGAAAGATGAATTATAAAATATTTGTCACTTACTAACTGCCTTATTTAACTTGCACAATGTCTTCAAGATTCATCCACATTGAAAGATGTGTTATATTTCCCTAAGGCTATATTCAATTACCTGTACACAGATATATGTATATGCACACACTATATATACACATATATGTATACATATGTACTGACTGGTTTTGTGTGTCAACTTGACACAGATTGGCGTTATCATAGAGAAAGGAGTTTCAGTTGGGGAAGTGCCTCCATGAGATCCAGCTGTGAGGCATTTTCTCAATTAGTGATCAAAGAGAAGAGGGCCCCTTGTGGGTGGTACCATCTCTGGGCTGGTAGTCTTGGGTTCTATAAGAAAGCAAGTTGAGCAAGCCAGGGGAAGCAAGCCAGGAAGGAACATTCCTCCATGGCCTCTGCATCAGCTCCTACTTTCTGACCTGCTTGAATTCCACTCCTGACTTCCTTTGGTGATCAACAGCAACGTGGAAGTGTAAGCTGAATAAACCCTTTCCTCCCCAACTTGTTTCTTGGTCATGATGTTTTGTGCAGGAATAGAAACCCTGACTAAGACAACATACATATGTATATACACAAAGAGTAGATACAACTCAAGTTAGCATCAATGGCAAATAATAAATATATATACACATATATACACACATTTATGTGTGGTATATATGCATATGTATATATATCTTTTTCATATATACATATTTATACTTATATACTTATTTATACTTATATGAATTTGAGTATATATGTATATATATGCATAGCTTAGATAGATAGATAGATAGATAGATAGATAGATAGATAGATAGATAGGGAGAGAGCTTATTTATCTATTGATGGTCCCTTGCATTGTATTGTCTCTTTGTATAATATATTTAATAAGCACTACAACAGAAGTAGCAGATGCATGCATAAGACTAGAAAAGGAATCTATCCTAGGTTGCTGGGACATGGAAAAATTCTTGAAGTAAGCTCGAATTGAAAGACCTATTGATACTTATTTGTAAGTCAGATAAAGGAAGGGACAAGGAGACTGGGTAGGGGAACTGGGTTGAGGGAGACTCTTCTAGGCAAAGAAAAAGAGAGAGGAGGGTAGTATTTTGGTGTGAGTCTGTTCTCTGCATATTATCCCTACATTGTGCCTTTCCTATACTAGTAGTGCTTGCACAGATTGATGAAATATCACCTACTGGCTTATTTCACTAGAAATCATCTCTGCTTTGCCTGTCAGGCCACCAGGAGAGAAGCACATAGATGTGAGCCTAAGGCAAGGCTGCTACCCTGTGATGTGGCTAACTGCACCATGGGATAGTCATGTGTTGATTGGATGACTGGGCCATCTGTGCAGTTGTGGAGGGTAGATGGAATTCATCTTCCCATCCCAGTGCCTGATGCCCAGTAGGAACTCAGTAAAAGCTTGATATAAAAATTCCATCTGTAAAGAGGGGAAGTCAGGCAACAAAGAAAACACCAGCCCTAAAGTGCTTATGGAACTCTGGGTGGGAGCTATGCCTCATGGAATAATGAACCCTAATTTTCCCAATGATGCCCATCCATAAGGGTGCACAAAAAATCACAATGGCAGATTCCCTCATTCCTGGGACAGCCACTGAGATGTCCTGGGCAGACAAAAACCAATTATAATCACCACAGGGACCATATGATCACCACAGGGACCACTGCCTGTGAATCTGTCCCCATCCATGCCATTCCCTGTACTGAAGCACACACACAAGTTACACACATCTGGAAAGATGGATTGCAGAGGCAGTTTCATTCATCTACCGGTATTGGACCACCTTCATCCTTCTGTCATGGTAAAAAGAAGATGCATCACTAGAGAACATTTCATAACATGCAAAGAAGTTTTACAGGAATCCCCCTTCCTGTATGACTGCATCAGACCTCCAAAGAAGAACTAGTGTCCCCCTCTCCAACCCACGATGGAGAAAACCTGGATGAAATGATCCCCCAAGATCACAAAGCATTGTCCAAAGGAATGAATATATAAATAAAGCTAATTCTGCATGAGGAGTGATGCTGCAGAGTTATTGTAATATTTATAAGCAGGTACTGAAGTTAAATCAGAGATATTGAAAGTAAACAATATCAAAAAGTTTAAGTCATTTTCATAACCCAGATGGAGAAAAGCACATAGTGAAACAGACATCTGGAAGTATAACATTTTAGAAGAAAAATTAACCAAAGAAATAAGAATAAAAGTTTTAAAATACACATACATGCTGATCCAGAAATTCCAGGTTTTAAATGAGAGAAATAATCAGAGATATGGAGAGACATGTGCTCTAATATATAGATACAACCTCCATGGGCTAACAATATGCTGCTTTTAAAATTCTAATAATTCTGTGTGTCTCCTATGCTATGATGGCTGAAAATGATTGGTAGAGAAACATTCAATATGGAAACTTGCAGATAAGTAACAATGTAGATTTATAAAGCAGCATGTATAATTAATTATAAATCTCATCTTAAATTATATTCATGTAAGATATTAGCTAGGCTTCTAATTGGTGGGATTTCAGATGATTTTCCTCTTGTTCTTTATGACATTGTGTTTTATACATTTTCTACAATAACTATATCTTACTTTTAGTAACAAGAAAAGACATCAGATGGAAATAAGAATGACGCTCCATCAATTAACAATCACATGACTCTGGACCAGCAATTAACCCCTTTGAGCTTCAGATCCATCATGAAATAAAACCGCACCTACAATGGGTACCTACATAAGGTTAACATGAGGATCAGCCATGAGGGGCAAAAGTGAATGGACATTGAAAGAAACTAGCGATTATACAAGTTCCTTTTATCGCTGCAGCACATGGAATGGAGGAGTTTTTAAGTGTGTGCATGGGGCTGCGGCATAGGACTCGGTTAAGGGGGTGGAGGAGACCATGGGCACAGACTTTGACAGCACAGAAATAAACATGAAAGACTGTGCGTGTCTATTCACATGGGTAAATACATCACAGCCCAGAGTCAGTCACGAGATGATGCATCTCAGTATCAGAGTCTCAGATGTTCTCGTTGCAGCCATTTGTATAGAAGACGAACTACCTTCCTCTCGAAAGTGAGGCTATGGCTGTGCAGAGTTTTGACAATTCCCAGCACAATCTTTATTTCCAAAAATTTAAATATGTAATTCCCAGATAGTTTGCACATCTCTTAAGATATCATGAAAAATGCAAACCTCGGTCTCTCAGGGTGCTAACTTTTGCTATTTAAATAGCAAGGCTGTTGTTTCTTTGGTAATTTTTTCTTTTTGTATTAAAAAAAAATCCCCTGATTTTTCTAAATAGTTAAGAAGTCAACTGTACCCTAGGAAGAAAATCTCTGTGCTACGCAACAAAGGCAGCTGGAGCGGAGGCAGAGTGTCAGGGTGGGTTCCGTTAGTAATATTTGGGTGAAGTCATGGTACCGTTGCTCTAGAGCTGCCATGGCCACATACTGCATCTGATCTGGGGTTCAGAGGACAGACTGTGACCCCTGAGGCTTAAGACTGTGAAGTAGTAGGCTTCTGTCCACGCTACTGTGCACACTGCAGCTGCAAATCCAGCACTCATCTGTGCAGTTTGCTCCGCACGTGACCACAGCATGGATGGCATACCGCTCCCAGTCATCTCTTCACTTCCTGTGCAGCTCTATAATTCTGACTTTACCGTTTCCTCTCTTGATTGGACCATGCTTTCACGTGCTCCAGAGCCTAGGGTGTCAGGTAGGAGAAACCTGGAACTGAGACGTTGAGGAGATCCTTCCCTGGCCAGGTAGAAGAGGTGAGACTCCTGGGCTGGAGGGTGGTTTAGGCAGAGCTGCTATCCCATAGGACTTTGTATTGCACTGAGACAGTCCTCCATGCATAGTAGGAGTCTGAGTCTCCAAGTCTCTTCTTGTCATTCTACGTATTTTATAGCAAATTATGTTACATCTTATAAATGACTTCTTTGGAGATTCTTAGAAAAAAAAGGCACATCTCTGTACACGTGTCGAGAGAAGGAGAAAAGGGAAGGGAGCTGAGTGGATGGTGGAACAGGAAGAAAGATGGCAGTATCATGATGAACACCGGACCTAGGTGTGACGTGTCGAAGCAGGGTTTACAAATATCTCTGTTCATAGGATCCCTGCAAAGACCAGGCATGGCCAGAACGAAGGGAGTCTCATTACTGGTACTTCCATTTTTTTTTTTTTTTTGACTCTTAGAGATAGTCACCATGAGGTCTACTAAGTGATCAGAGGTCTAGGAGATGGCCAGGCGGGGAAGTGAGCGAGGGGCTTCATGGCTTGTACAATAAGACATTCAGTACTATTCCAAAAACAGCTACAAGGAGCCAACCAAACACCAAGAGGCCAGAGACACAGCAATGGCCACAGAGACCTGCCTTCCCGTCTCTAACAGGCTAGTACTTTGGTCTGCTGTGCTGAAATTCTTCCCACAGTTCATACTGAAAACACTAGGGCATACTATTTTTTTGCTGTTGTTGTTTTATAATTAGCCCAGTCATTCCGATTCCATAGAAAAGCAGAGTAAAGTCTAGAGAAACGGCAGCTAAGATATCAGAAGTAAAAATAGTAAGAGGGCTTTAAACTAACCTCACTATAAATCCTGGAAGTAAATGCGCATGCGGAAGCACAAGCGTTGAAAAAGTACATGGACATGCTCTGTTCTAGATGTGTCTGACCGTCACTGTTGGGCGTTTTCTCACCTCAGGTTTTCTTGTTACAGTGAACAAATTGAAGCAGTATGAAACGCCACGGTGGGTGGGGCACCAGTCCTAGCTGAGAAGCGGGGCCACCCTTTGCCTGTCTCTGAATCTTCATGACATCTGTTATTGAAAAGGAGGCAATACATCTATTTTGCAAGTTCATCTTGAAGATCGGGCGGTTAATTACTTCTTGCATACATCAAAGGAGAACACCAAGCTGCTAACAGGTTCTAAGACTCCAAGTATGAAGTGACATGTATGTACAATGCTGACAGAGATCTGGGAACCGGGAAGTGTGATCAACGTTATCACCACCTCAATTATCACACTGCCGGCTGTATTACCACAACCCATGCACTTGCAGTGGGGTGACACTTCAGACTCACATCTCCTAATAGCAGCACATGTGGGTATTTCCCCACAATACCCATCACCGTGGTCCACACCCTCCCCAGTGGTCACTAGGCCCCAAGACCAGTTGGGGCTTGATCACTGAGCCCTAGGCTCCTCCCTGCCATCTCCACAGGCTCCAGGAGATGGATGATCTCTTTTTGTTCCTCCCACCACAACTCCAGTCTTGGCCTCTCTGAGAACACTTTCTCTTGCTGCAGCCAAAACCCTGAGTCCTTGGCCACTGGATCCACTGCTGCCCAGGGCTCAGCGGAAACAGTCACCCCAAGGGTGTTACTGTTTAATCACAGCGTCGCCCTTTGAATGTATGGAGCTCCTGCAGGGACAGCGTTCAGGAACATGCGAGCACCTGTTAAGCACCAAGGCATGGTCACAGAAAATGAGTTTTAAATTAAAATTCAAAATAAATGGGAGGGAGATAGAAAAATAACCAGCAAGCCTCAAAGAAAACACTCAGCCACGGAAACAGAGGAAGGATAACTGGACAGCCTTGATTCATCAAGTTAATAGCTGCCAGAATCCCGATGAGAATTTCAGAAACGTCTTTCTCCATTACACAGGGAACCCTCGAAGCTACAGGAAGCCCAGGCAACATACTAATATTGATGATTTATAGAGAACACAAAGCAAGGGAGGACAAGGGATAGGCACTGGGGTGGGAGGATTCCCTGGCCTTTCTTCCTTACCACTGCCCTGCTCCGTAAAACTGGCAACTCCCTAGTAGATACATATTTATGGTTGTCTAGTGTAACATGCCAGTCTTAGTACCTTAGGATGTAAGCGCCACAAGGTAGGCCCTTCCTTTGCTTCACCAAATGCCTGCCAGCATCTCACAGAACACAGTAGGTGATTTTGAATGCATAAATGGATGCAAATTTAAAGGCGGTCAAGAGATCTAATACTTTATCTCTGATGTCACAGTCATCTCTCCTGTAAAATGGGGGCTAATAACATTCAAGGAAGATAAGTATTGCCAACATCAGGGAGGAAATGTAGTGAACTGAGTCTGGCAAGGTATGCTCAATAAAAGAGAGTACTAAATAAGTATTTTTCTGTGTGTCATGCCAAAAGACCAGGGGTCAAAGAAGCAGGGAACGAAAACACAGAGGTCTCACCTGGTCCTTTACCCATTATCCCGAGGGACTCTGTGGCTCATCTACAGAGGAGGACAAAATTAGGATAATCTTTAACATAAGAATTACCCAGAACAGTCAGAAGATGATGGCCTATGGGTTAAAGCTTATTTCCTGTTTGAGATAGACGACCAATTCCATGGTTACACTGTAATTTTAAGCTGAGCCTTTGAGATTATTTGTGCCCAATAATCCTTCAGTGTCAGTCTGCATGGTAACAAGCCTAAGGGCAGTATGGCCACTCTCCTTGGGAGCCAGTGAACATCCACCTGCTTGTTAGAGGTCCTGAGCAGCCTAGCAGGGGAACATAACATCTGTAGGGTATGGAAGAGCAGGGGCCTTAGCACTCCATGGGCTGAAGGTCCACTTCCAGTTACTAGATATTGGCTTTTATGGAAGCTTCTGAAACAACCCTGGCCTCAGTTTTCTCATCTGTCTAATGGGAATAATTTTTTCTTACTTGTGTTATAGGATTAGATTGAGTATTATGTCCTTACCTCTTTAAAGAATAAGATTAATGAGAGTATTTACTGAAGAAAAGATGTATTTTCTGAGTTGGTCAAATATGATAGGAGTTTTCATAGTCTTCTAGCTATTGTAAGTATCCTCAATTTTGGGTCCTCTAAATTATCTTTTAGTAGCAGCTTCCTAACAGGGCCAGTTTATAAAACCATTGCTGACTTGAGCTATAAATTGTTATTGTGATATATATGTATGAGTGGAACTTTTTTTTTAAATTGAATTTGAAAGCAAGGGGAAGTACACATGGGAGGGTTTATAGGGAAGAAAGGGAAGGGGAAAATGATGAAATTATCATTATCAAACAAGACGCTGAAGAGATATAAGAGGTCCTGTTTCTGCTCTCAAGCGCCCGGTGTCTATGATCCTCACCACATCTGGGGCAGCCATGGGTCTGAGGGAGCCCTGGGTATAAATGAATACGCTGATTTTTAAGCAGGTGACTGGGATTGATGTGGACACCTTCCTTTACAGACTTTTACAACTAATTTGTGAGGAGGCCTCAGGTGTCACTACTCTGTGTGCTCTGGGCTTCTCCCTCTGCAAATGAGGATATTTAAATGCGGCAAGGCTCTTTCCTCCCTGACACCTGAGACTGGTCGGTTCTGAACAGCTGCAGGGCTTCCCGCATCCATTGCACCACAGGACCAGCTTCTTTCATAAGTGGGACCTTGGAATCTGATATCTGGCCCAGACAATTGTATTATTTTGTATTTGCTTGCTTTGGCAACAGGTTCTATAGGCTGGCCTCAGACGATGTATCTAAGTCTGACCTTAAACTTCTGGCCCTCCTCCCTCCAGGTGCCAAGAATAGGATCCAGGGCATGGATGCTAGGCAAGGACTCTTAACAATCATGGAGCCTACAAACGGCGAAGCTACTGGAGAATAGAAGATAGTGGTGGTTTCTAAGGACAAAGCAGGCTAAAAAGAAATTGAGACACAGGGATTATGGTGGGATATCAAGGTTTTGGAAATAATATAAGAGACAGAGGATAAGGCGATGTACACATGCACACATGCACGCAAACAAAATTGGTCTTCTGGACTTGAACTCACAGCAACTGTCATTACCAAAAGAAGCCTGAGCTAGCCAATAATGTCACAGCAGCAGTCCATGAGTCCTACCTCTTAATGGTTGCTGTGGGGACCATGTTATTTTGTTCAGTATGTAGGCACTGAAAAGGTTGTTCATGATTCATTAAATGCCTTCCCACCCAGGCTCATGAAAGCTACCCCGATTATACTCATGAAATCACACACAAAACATGACATACAAGTAGGATGGGGACTTCTTGGAAAGGAAGGGCTTCCGTGGAAGGGGGAGGGGAGACGAGATAGGGAAAAGGTAGAAAGGAACACAACCTTTCAAGAAGGAACTACAGAGGCTGCTGTCTTCCTTCTGTCATTTGCCAACCAAGGAAGATTAGACTCATTCCATAGGAGAGACTGTAAGGTAGGCTGTGAAACCAGAGCTCAGACAAATTTTGACCCAGGCTGCTGTCTACACTTTGGGACACTGTCTACACTCTGCCCCAGCGATGGTTCACTCTGCCTTTACAACAGTCTCCAGCTTCAAGTCCCTCTACCCTATGAAGCCTCCTTCATAGTTTCTCCATCTTGTTGGCTTAGCTGGCACTCTCCTTCCCCATGGCTATGTGCACATAACTACTTTGTTTGCTTGTTTGTTTGTTTGTTTGGCCAGTTACATGTCAAATGTCCAGTCACTTTTTCAGTCGTTTAAATACTGAACAAGTAGAGAGGATAGAAGTGTATTTGCATGTTCCTTCAATAGGTGGACTTGAAAACTTCTGAAAGTACATCTTCGAGTTCTTACCATGTGACACAAGCTTTTTATAACATCATGTTGTGCAAACAAAATGTATTTGATTTATATCAATTAAAATGATGAATTCTGAAAATTTTGCTTCCTATTCACATAGCCATTCACACAGAACCAAGCAATTGAGGATCTGGAGGTTATTTTCCTCCACAGTATTGTTTTTTCTTAGAGTTATACAGGTTCCAACAGTGCTTTACTGGTGAGGACTGTAAACCTAGGCCTACCTCTCCCCTGGGTTCATCCCCTTTATGACCTTCCCACTTCAAAAATCACAGTGAAGACTGTATGCCTGGATTTCTACCTTTAATTCCAGTATGTCCTTTAAGCCTCAGCCCCATCTTCTTAGATCTTTGTTTTTTTTTTTAATCAAATGAAAAAAGTCATTTATTCTTAACTTTGATGTTAATTGTATATCTTTCTCCCTTTATATTAAAATTCTTTGAGTTTTCCATTATTCATATACCTGAATGCCCAGCCCCTGTGTTTCTTTTTATTTATTTATTTATTTATACTCTACACACACACAAATAAAAAATATCCTAATTATAACATAAAGAAAATATAAGAAATATTTTCTGATTTTATAATAATGTTAATATCTCCCTCTCCCTCCCCTCGACTCCTACCCTCTGTCTGTGATGCTGATAGTTAAATCCAGGGCTTCACACCAGATAGGAAAGCACCCTAGCATTGAGCTCTATCTCCAGCCTATAAAATAATGTGAATTTCTATGTATAGGTGTTTAGTTATAGCTACAGTTGAAGGGTATAAATACATGGTGGCAATGTATGCTCTGTTCTTATCAATAAACATGGGTTCAAGAGAACGTAGAACTCAAGGAAATTGATATTCCTTTGTTTAGAATAGACATCAACAAAGAACAACTGAGCAAGCAACCATACAACGAAGCAAGAGCTGAATGAGAGATGGATAGAGCAGGGTTAAGTGGCCTGTGGGATGACCATCGCAAGGATGGTGGACTGAGCCATGATCAACTCAAGCAGCAGTGTGGCTTTCTGAAACCATGAAAGGTCTTGTTAAGGTCTCAACAAAACAAAGAGCTTTCCCCCCTCTTTCTCTAGATCTGAATATGGCACAAAAAATGCTTTGCTGATATGTAAAACTGAGCTAGGTTTTAGATTCAAGTAATTACAAACAGGTTTTTCATCTACATGAATGTCTGGCAAGACATTTGAAAGTCATATCACCCAGGAAAATATCTTCTGTTGTGTACATCTGTCCTGAGTACTGTAAGAATACTTAGCAGTTAGTCCCTAACAATTAAATTTTTGTATTACTACCCATCCTCCCAAGAGCTGTGATAGAAAAAAGTGCTATATGGATTCCTTACACATATACAATGGAGACAAGATGAGTTTGTTGTAAAAACTTAGGAGCCGGGCGGTGGTGGCGCACGCCTTTAATCCCAGCACTTGGGAGGCAGAGGCAGGTGGATTTCTGAGTTCGAGGCCAGCCTGGTCTACAGAGTGAGTTCCAGGAGAGCCAGGGCTACACAGAGAAACCCTGTCTCAAAAAACCAAAAAAAAAAAAAAAAAAATTGTCAAGAGTCATTAAAGGTGATTTAAAAATCTACTTCTGCTATAGATAGCAACTTAGGGGCAGTTTGGAAACTTCAGGAATTGTTAGGGTCCCATGCAACTGGATTCAGTAGCCACAAACAATGTCATTAGGCTTACAGTGTGGTTGTAAGCATCTCTCTCGGTAGGTGATAGTACCATCTCTGAAGGTTCCCATCTCCTGATACACTGCCCCTTCATCTTTACAGTCGTCTTCCCTGAGACCAGCCTCCCACATTGACCTCAGCTGCTCTTCCTGAGCATGCTCAGAACACCCAGTTTGAACTGACTAGGGACAGCCCTGGTTTTGATGAAGTACTACTAAAGGTGACACTCTGTTTACTCAAAGGAACTTGTCCAACCAGCCCTGAAACTTAAGTGTAGTCAATGCATTTAAAATGTAACATGAGGGGCAGGGCAGAGTCCTCAGTCATTCTCCACCTTTACCCTGCTATGCCCTACTTATTCAGTGCCTTTGTGGTTTTTAATCATCCTGTCATTTTGTTCCTGCTGCAATAAATATGAGTGGAATGCCATTTTGTGGAAGTCACCATGAAGCGAACAGACAACAGCGAAGGACAGGAAGAACAGCCTGATTTATCTGTGTGTTTAGAGAGGCACCCCACAGCCTGCGGGAAAGAAAGGATGAGCACACAGACCTGCCCTTCGAGAAACGTGTGCATTTATAGACACCGTTGTCTCTTCCAGCCCCCTCCACCTCAGCTTTTCAATCAGCCACTTCACTGTCAAATCAGAGTGTCCTCTCCTGTGAAGACCGCCAGGAATAGTCTAGGCAAAGCTAGGCTTTAGCCCCTGAGCCTGGACAACTTTGGTCATGCCTTGGCAGCTGTCAGTCCACTCTGTCAGACTGCTTTTGCACTAAACTATGAATGCCTCAGGGCCAAGGGCCATGTCTTATTCATCTTTAAATCCCTAGGAACCAAGCTGTACGTGGCACAGACAGGCTTCCAAGATGCTACTGGCTAATCACCTGAGAGTCAAACTGTCAACATTCTGTCTGCCCATGAGGAAGGCACCCGGGCTTTTTCTCCACTGCTTCTTATCCCCATTCAGGACACACAAGAAGAAAATGACAGTGATGATCAGACAGAGGTCATGTAAATTTGCTCTCTTATGTATTACTGAAAATCATCTATAACATTAGGCATGCTGCTGTTACTTAGTCCTTGCTAGTATTAGGGTTTCTTTATCAGACTAGCTGATACTGAATCCAGATTTTGCTACTTACTAGCCGTGCGGCTGAAACTACTTGGATCTAAGATTGCCCACTTGAAAGATGGCGATAATAGCGGTGACTACTTCATAGAATGGGTTGTAAGGTAGCATTTGTGTAACTGTTGGCTCTTTCAAAGAAAGAGTAAAATTCATGTGCGGTTGTGATGAGGATCACCTAGCATCCTGAAAAACTGATGCAGGCCACAATGCTCCCATCCTAAGAAACAGACCCATCTTTAGGTTTTTGCAATAATTTTTATGGCATTAGGTATAAGATTCTCTGGAATAAACACTTAAGTTGAGAGAAGAGAGGGTTAGTGATAATCTCAGGAATGGAGGATTTCTCAGGGTTGCAAGGTTTGCTCTGGGTCTACACACTTGGCCAGGGACATTTCCAGCAGCTCAGTTTCCTCTCTATGAAATGAGATCGAGAGCCTCTGGGCTTGGTGTCCACTGAGCTGTCTAGAGAACTATTGGCTTATTGCATCTCCTCCCTGCTATCGATGGGCTCCTGCTCATATGACTAATAACAGAAAGGGAATGGATGCCATCTCTCTCTTCTCACCAATCCCGCTGATAGATTAGCTATGTCTTGAGTGTGTGAATCTGAGCAGCTTTCAACAATGATCTATGCCCTGCAACATGCCAATAATAATACACAATTTACTCATACAAGGGACCAGGAGTTCTTTGAGATTCAAGACAGGGTGAAAATTGCTGTGAAGGGTCTTTTTAATTGGGATCAAAACATTTTTTTGACAATTTTAGGTTTTTAAAATTCTAGCTA
The DNA here is from genome assembly GCF_008632895.1 of Mastomys coucha. Classification (NCBI taxonomy): domain Eukaryota; kingdom Metazoa; phylum Chordata; class Mammalia; order Rodentia; family Muridae; genus Mastomys; species Mastomys coucha. The sequence continues at coordinate 63,859,481 of NW_022196900.1, read as the reverse complement.
TTGTCACGTTTTCTAGCAAATGTTTCTTTTCTCAGCTTAAAAAAAGTGTAGTCAAACGTGGGCAAAAATACTCAGACTGAAAAAAAAAAAAACCCATCCACCATGATTTATCATTCCAAGTGATAGAGTCTAGTTTTCCATTTCCTCACCATGAAGATCCCACCATGCAGTGGGTTGCCAGTTCCCTGTTGGGCAAGGGCAGAGAGGTTCAGTACAGTGCTGGAGTCTCCCAGGGAAGGCTTTCAAGCAGAAAACATCCCTTAAACCGAACCTTAAAATTCAGCTTAGAAATAAACGGTCATGGCTTTGTTGTGTATCTCTTGCCTTACTTCCTTCAATAATCCCATAAGGTGCGGCCTTCCTGCCCCCAGTGATGATGAACTCACCCACACAGAGAGTATCCCACTGCTCCGTTGAGGAGGTCAGCCTGTCTGGAACGATGTCTCCTTATTGACATACTAGAACTGTCCTTTAGAAACTTCCAGCAAGGACCCATGTTCTCATTCTTTTTTTTTTTTTTTATTAGATGTTTTCTTTATTTACAATATTTCCTTTCCCAGGTTCCCATCCAAAATAAAATAAAATAAAATAAACAAAACTAGAACAAACCCCTGTTCCTTCCCCCTCCCCCTGCTTACTACCACACCCCCTCCTGCTTCCTGGCCCTGGCATTCCTCTACACTGGGGCATAGAACCTTCACAGGGCTAAGGGCCTCTCCTCCCATTGATGACTGACTTGGCCATCCTCTGCTATACATATGCTGCTGGAGCCATGAGTCCCACCATGTGTACTCTTTGGTTGGTGGTTTAGTCCCTGGGAGCTCTGAGAGTACTAGTTAGTTCATACTGTTGTTCATCCTAAGGGGCTGCAAACCCTTCAGCTCCTTCCGTCCTTTCTCTAACTCCTTCATTGGGGACCCTGTACTCAGTCCAATGGATGGCTGTGAGCCTCTAGTTCTATATTAGTCGGGTACTGTCAGAACCTCTCAGGAGACAGCTGTTCTTAAGGTCACAGGACAAGCTGCTTCCTTCAGCTGGACAGCTCTTTGCACCCTCATCAGTTACACTGCAGATTTAAACGAACCCAGCCTGGAGATGACTCAGAACTTGTTGCTCTTGCAGAGGAGCTGGGTTTGGTTCCCAGCACCCACAGATGCTTTACATGCTTTACAGATGTTTACAACCATCTGTAACTCCAGTTTCAGGAGATCTGATGCCCCCTTCTGATCTTTTGCAGGCGTGTGATCCATAGACAAACATGCGAACACTCGCACATAAAATGAATAAATCTATTATACATACTAATAGTGATAAAACCTCAATTCTTTTGACTGTTTTTCCAGAACTTATGTTGTGGTAGACTAATATGGGATGTCTACAAAAGCTAGAGGCTGCATAGGACCAGTGTTAACCACATACAATGGCAACGGATTGAGACAGCATACACTCAGCTCTGTCCCCTTTTCTGATTTTTCACCAAGGATCTAACATTGTTCTAACCAAGCCAATTATTTGGGGGCTGAAATATTTTTTTTTTCTGTTTCCTTATTTTTTTTTTTTTGGTTTTTCGAGACAGGGTTTCTCTGTGTAGCCCTGGCTGTCCTGGAGCTCACTCTGTAGACCAGGCTGGCCTCGAACTCAGAAATCTGCCTGCCTCTGCCTCCCAAATGCTGGGATTAAAGGCATGAGCCACCACGCCTGGCTGTTTCCTTATGTAAAGAATAAAAAAAAAAAAACTATTTCAAAGATTGATGTTAGAGGAGGTATATAGAAGTTAAGAATGCAAAAACTTTTCTTCACTGGTAAACACGTAAAGTATTAGATCTCTGTCTGGGTATGGCCATAGTCTATTTGATGGAGGGCCGAGGTGTAGGGGGGTAGTAGCAAAGCACAAAACATGGTCTGCACACAAGAAAAGAGACCAGATACCCCACGCTCCTGCTTCTGCTTCTGTCCCTTTGAATATGCTGACTGTCATCATGATGAACAGAGCTGGAATCTGGAAGGAACTAGAGCTGACATCATAATACTGTGGTATTAAACCATTGCAAAAGTATCTGGGGCTCCCAAAGAGTACTGAAAGGCACAAGTGTTCTCTAAGTCTGTGCAGGCCTGACATTCTCCACATTTGTAGGCTACAGGATTCTAGGGGTGAAGGGTGTGCTGAGAAGGCTTGGCCAGTGTACTTCACAGCCCTCTAGTCCCTGTCCTGGGCCTGGGCCTGACCAACAGGATAGATACCAATTTGCCAATATCCTTTCAACTGATTTTAAAGTGAAGTTTCAGGTTGAGCACAGATATCTAAAAGTATCATCTTTCTAAGGAAGGCACAAACTCTCAAGTTCTGAGACCACACTTCGAAGAAGGCAGTGGAGGCTTACACTTGGCTTTTAGCCCTGCAGAATTCAAGCCCATTTTCTACTGACTCCTGTGCCCCTATCCTATACTCCCTTCCATCAAGACAACAGCAGGAGATCTGATCTTTCCCAATAATATAGAGGTAAATTGCATTGATTTTCTATTCAGGGGAAGCGGAGGTTAAATCTATATTCAGTCCCTGAACACTGCATTGTAAATACTTTTCAGCTTTCCATATATCATGCTGTTTTGAGATATGCATAAGCCTTTCTGGATGGGGAAGCATTGCCATTATCAGGGCTAGCAAAGTCTTAGACACAACCAAAGGTCCAATAGGGGCTATATCATTGATTGATAGGCAAACTGACCAATCCTAAGCCAGGCTTCTTCTCTGGTCCACATCCCAAAGGAGAAAACTTGCTCTGCCTTAATCATGCGAGAGCCCAGTGCCAGGGAATAGACTACACTCATGACTTAGAGGCAGAGGAGATGATTTTCAATAGGGAGTTCCCAACTGCCCCCTTGCTCTGCATTTGATTTCCTGTGGGAATTCCAGCGAAGGCCATGGTCTAAGGTCTAAGAGGCCCCCCTACTGCTATCCTTTGGTCTTTGGCTTCCCTTGTGTTTTCCCCATGTGGCCCTGTGGGGTGAGCTATGCTTCCTTTTCAGGACTTGTCCATGTTTTCTCTTTGTTTGATTGCTTTTTTCAGAAGCCTCTCCTGACCATAGAAGATGCATCTGACTGACTTGTTCATAAACAAACAAACACAAACAAACAAGAAAACAGGTAAAAATAGGTCAGTCACTAAACCTAAGATGTTAACAGGCATTTCAGCCATGCAAACATTGGCCAAAATGCATGGACTCCAACTAGTCTCTACCATTACCCGTTTTCTGAAAGTCGTGCCCAGTTTTCCATCCTGGTCATCTTCATCTGTAAAACAGAGATGGTGGTGCCACCCCACTCTTGGATAGTTAGGGTGCTTATGTAACCTGGTACCTATAAAGCATCAGGATGTCTGAAACAATACTGCTAGGGTTGGGTATAATTTGAACCTTTGCATGCTTCAAGGTTCAGGTGTTGCAGATTTGGTCTTTAAGATGGCAATGTCAGAAATGGTGTGAGCTTCTACATGGTAGAGCCTCCCGGGCAATCCTTTTGCCCTTAGAAGGGGTTGTGGGACCCCCGTGGCCTGCTGTCTCCCTGTTTCCAAGTGTGATCTCTTGCTCTCATTCATGTTCACACTGTTGAGACACTATGCACTATAGGGTCCTCACCACAGCCAAGCTAATGCCATAGCTGTGACTTTAAACTTCAATAACTGTAGCGAAATAAGCCTATATTCTTTATAAAGTTAGCTTGTCTCCAGTGTTTTACTACAGAATCTGAAAATAGCAGTTACTATTATTGCATGGTTGTAAGGATGAAACTGAATAATGCATGTAAAATGACTAACATAATTAGTATGTAAGAGGCACTGGATAAGTGCATGCTTTTATTACTAGTTATTATTTTTATTGTGCTAAAATATATATTACAAAATTTACATGAACTCTTTTAAAGTATATAGCCAGTATATAAGCATTAAGTATATTCATACATTTAAAAGATTTATATTGTAGTGTGTGTATGTACATATATATGTATAGGTATGCAAGACGGTATCAGATCCCTAGGAGCTGAAGTTGCAGGCACCATTTAAGACATGGGTGCTGCTACCTGAACTCTGGTCTCTGCAAGAGCAGTATATACTGCTGAGCCATCTTTGTACCCCAGATTGACCCACTCTGCCCCCCTCAATAATCACTCTTACCTACTTTCTAAATTACTGGCCAAGAAAAACCTCATGCCATTAAAAACCAGCTCCCATCTTCATTCTCCCTAAGCACTGGCAGTCATCGGCATACCTCTGACTCCAGGATTTTGAATGTTTTAGGTTTCTCATTCAAGTGTCCTTTTGTGCCTAGCGCGACCCATTCAGCATCTTCTTTTCAAAGTCCATCCAGACTGCAGCACTTGCCAGACATGACTGGCATGCTCAGGCTGTCTAGCAGCCCACTAGATATACAAATACATTTTATTCATTCATTGGCTATTTGGGTTAACCCCACTCTCTGGTGGTTGTAACTATGTTCATGACCAAAATCTCTTCTATGTCACTTTATTTAGAAGTAATTTTCCTAAAGTATTTTTCTTCAACAAAACACATTTTTACTTGTAACTTCTCATCTTCTTACCCTTGTGTTACTAGTCAGAACAAGCAAGAGGTAATAATAACAACACAATTAAGGTCAAATAATATGGCTGGTTGGAGTATTGCTTATAAATTGTCTGAGATGTTATATTGGCAAAGTTCAAAGGAAGTGTTGCACATGGAGGTGTTTTATAAGCTGTGAAACACTGAGTGAATACAAGAACTACATCTGGCTGTCTCAGGCATGGAACCACAGAATGCTTATCTGTTTTTCCTAATCCTCAATGACTAAGACCAACAGTTGTAGGAATTCTGGGGTTAAGCCTGGGAGTTCAGTGCAGCCATGAGGTTGATGAAAACACAAAACTCTTTATTTGTTGGGGTCTACAAACATGTTCGTTTTCCCTGTTACTGATTAGAGAGTGATAGCTTATTTATTTATTTATTTAGATTAAGAACTCACTACAATTTATTCCTTTGATAATAGTAATTGCAAAGTGTGACAGTTTACATAGAGTCTGGGGCTTAGATTAACTTCCCAAAGCCAACATGTATCTCCCTCAAGTGCATATCACTGAAGAAGCCAATGCACACAAAAATTTAATGCAAAGTGTCACATGACCACCAGTCTTCAGAGCTCATCAATCTCCCATTAGACTACTGGGACAGTGTGACACTTAGACCACAATTACTGTGTAAGAAGCGCGGAGCAGTAACGCTGTGGCCAAGTCAGGCAAGAGCCTTGATGGATGATCACAGTTGATCAAGTTTGTCAGTTGCTTTATGTGTTTTTATGCTTGTTTGATATTCCTGCCTGCGGAAAAGAGGCTTTTAGGGGCACATCTGTCAATGGATTCAATTTCGCATTGCCATGTGACGCTTTCACTTACCCCCGTCTTCTCATCAAAGATTTTGATTCCTCCAAAGGAGATGGTTAAAAAGATTTTCTGTTTGTGTTCTCCTTTGGAACGAGCGCCAGCAACAACACCCTATTGGAAGGAAGAATATGTTTTTTACTTTAGCGTTTTCATTTGAAAATTCCCTCTGGTCCAAAGGCATGTCAGACACCATCAGCTGGAGCCACCAATCACACACACCCTTCCTTTGCCCTCCTGTGGGAGTCTACATCACATTCTCACATCTGCTTTAAGTTTTAGGATAACACTGGTCTTTGCTGTTCTACCACGGCATAAATACACACCTGACCATCCACTAATGGCAATGCTTTCTTTGTGCTGTAATACTTGACTCAAACTTGGGTAGACTACTTGAGATAGAAACATGAAGATCTTCATATTAATATCTGTGTTGGGTTTTTATACTGAATGTGGATTTATTCTTTTAAATAAAGGCAAGTCACTCACAATAATCTCAGATAAAGATTACAGTTTTATAATTCTGGAAGTATTTTTGTAGGGATGAATGTATGCATGAATGAATTTTTAGATATTAGAAAGAATCAAAACTTCGTTAGACCCCCATCTTACCTCCTTCTCTCCCTCCCCTTCTTGGCAAAACATGATCATAATATTTATGCCTGGCATTTGAAATAGCTACTCAAAGACATTTATATTCTTTCTCCATTATTTTACCCTTGTTATTCTTGTACTTTAAGGTGAAACGCATAGTGAATGAATTCCATTTACCAAATAATCTCTTTCCCACCTGCCCAGACACTTTATGAACCCAAGAAGGTAAACCCTACAGAAGCTAAATATGCTACTTTGTTCTTTGGTCTAGCACTAGAGCTTATGATAGCATCCCCAACTGGTATTGGCAGCAGGTGGTCATGAGTCTGACCTATCAATTCTATGGTGTGTGGGGCTCACATTAAGAGAAAAAAAAATCTACTTTTTAAAGTTAGACTTTAAAGAGTCAGTTACAGGTGAACACAGTCTAGGGCACATGTGGTAATGTCACTGCAGAGATGTCCAGTGACATGTAGGCTGTGGTTTACTCAGCATTGGGTGCCACAAGGCCTCCAGTCTTACATCACTGTTTAAGGTTAAGCTCAGGTCCCAGCAGTAGTCACACTGGGCTTCAGGCATAGACAATTCTGAAGTAATATTGACTTCACAGTTCCAGGAGGTGCTGTATGCTGATCTCAGAACATTATGCTCCCAGAACTCCATTGGGGAATAGTTGGTATGGACCAGTTAGTACAGCCAGAGATACAAGGAGGGGCCCTGCTCATGAAACTATATGACTATCTTTTTTTTGGGGGGGGGGTTGGAAATCATTTCTACCTCACAATTTCTGATTATGTACCTGATTCTGGACAAAGGACTTTATCTTAGATCTATTTCCCCAATATCAGTTCTGTTTCTCACAGGTGAGAGAACTAAAGATTTATGGAAACTACCTAGCTTAATTCCCAGCACTCAGAAGATGTGCAGTCAATTTAATTTCTTCTAGTAATGAACGAGCATCCAGTTCCTTCTTAGATAGGTAATATTAGCAGGAAATTCACACTCTCAAAAGTTACCCTTCCATTCCCAAAGACATCTTACAGAAATGCAGAATGGCCAGAGTAGGAAAAATCCTTAAAATGAGTTGATTAAAGTATTACAATTGCTGGTGAGAAAACCAATGCTGGGAAAGCTGATAGGGAGTCCTGAGTTAGTTAGCAGAGAGAATGGCTCTGAAGCTAAGACCATAACTCAGTCCTTCAAACCTCTGGTGCTTGAGAGATATTATTCTGTACATCAAACCTTTCTAAGGGGGTGGGGAGAAAAATCTTCCTCCTCCGTGTTCTCCATCCATCCCCATGACTGCTGCACATTGACCCCCTCCAACAACTTTCCTGTGAAAGCTCACAGTGACTCACTTCAAAGTGAAACCCTTTGTTTCTTCACTCCTCACCCCCTCTAGTCTAGTCTGTGGTTTCTAGGTCCTTCCTCTGCTGCTTGCTTTAGAGTTCACCGTGGATACTTTTAAGTAACAGGGAGGAATGATGAACATGTGACTTTGAAATCAGAGTCATCCCTACTTCTGTTCAGTATCACCCTCCCTGACTCTCTTAGCCAGTGTAGACATGCTTCATGCCAACTCGTCTCCCTGCTTTTCCTATCTTCAGGGAACTCACACCATTTAACGTGCCATATCAGACAGAGATCTGACTTTGAGGGATGCAGGGATATTTAATTGTGTGGGGGACTTCTAAATTTTTTCCCTGGACCCAGTGATTGGAATGGAGTTTGATATAAATTACACACTTAAAGAGAAGTGAGATTCTTTCTCTCATTTGAGGAAAACTCAGAGGACAAGCCAGATACTAGGGCTAGGAAAACAAAACTTTGCAGTCCTTCTTTCTGGCTGACTTGTTTAAAACAAGGTACACTGTTCTCTTTCCCTACTGGACTTTCACCTTAATTATCCAGTCAAAACTTAGAATAGTTGGTCTCTTGCTATGGCCCAAAATGTATTCCTCCAGCTCCGCATGTCTAAACTTAATCCCCATTGTGAACATGTTTAAAGATGAGGCCTCTGGAAAATGATAATGTCACAAGAGCAAGGACTTCCTGCATGGGCTGTGCCTGCACAGAGGGTTTCTTTGCCCTCCATTGTTTGTCACAGGACTTAACTCTCCGCCTGGCAGAACTCAGCAAGCTCCATCTTGGAGCAGAAAGACTGCACTATCACCAGACACTGGTCTTTTGACACCCTGATCTTGAACTTGCCAGCCTCCAGCACTGTGTGTGGAAACACATTTCTGTTCTGTATAAATTACTTAACCCTGATATTTTGCTTTGCTGCATCAGCACAAATGGACTAAGATCACCCCTCACAAAGGAAAAGATGTTAGGGCTGAACCAGAGGGAACCCCTCTTTCTTTCTCCTAGGGGAGGACATTACAGGACAGGGGGAAATGCTACACCTATAGCCAGGAAGTGTGGACTCACATAAAGTCCCTGACTCACAGAAATTGCTGGAACATCAAGAAGCAATACAGTCTAGCATATGGTACAAACTGGAAACCAAGGCCATCTTTGCTTATTGGTACCATGAGGTTCTTATTTCCTAATGGAATATGACTGTAAAAGCAGAGCAGGAAGAGCCACAGGCTGTGTTCCTGTGTATCTGTACCTGGTGCTGCTCATGGAGAATGGAGAGAAAGACCATCCATATGGTGCTATCTTTGGGGAAATTAAAATATGCGATGATCTCAAGGATGCTTCCTTTGCGGGATGCTGCTGTTAGGTTCTGAGAACTTACACTTAGTACAGGCACACTTGCCATCCTTGTATGCCACAGGGAATCATGATTTCTCTCAAGATTATTTATTGATCTGTGTAGTAAGAGCCATGAGAAAGAGAAGAGAGCTCTGGCTGGGGATCAGGATGCTGCTCCTGTAGGCACTGATCAGGACCCTGTGTCTAGGACCTCACCATTGGAATCCTGGGTCCTAGGAATCTACAGTTTTCTTTAGCACTTCTCATAAATGCTTTCTTAAGTTCATTGGTCAAGGGGCCTCTTTAAACCCAAAGAAGCCAATATTGATAAATCACAGACCTATAACTCAGGCCATGGCCCTTCTTTTTCTAAAAGTACCTGAAACTATAACTATTCTCTAAGAATCTGTTCTGGGATATGGATGTTAGAAATGGCCTTACAATAAAGCTGCAAATATGCTCAAAAGTTTATGGAAATAGCTAGGTGGAACTATTGGCTTCCAAACTCAATTTGAAGAACTATGAAGTGGGGATGGTCATGTTTATTATTTCCAAGTATGCTGGGAAACTTAAATAGACTCCATACACACAGCCACCAATAGGCCATGCAAAAAAATACTTGGCACATAACAGTCATCAGGGGTACTAAAATGAACATCTGTGTTAGACAGCAACAGCCAAAACACAGACTCCTGAGAGAGTCATGGGGAGGTAGGCTCTAGATGGAGGCCTTTAGACTCCTGAGAGAGTCATGGGGAGGTAGGCTCTAGATGGAGGCCTTTAGAACCAGTGAAAGGGCCAGTTTTCTAAAGCAAAGCGAGCAGGTTCCAGCCCAGCTCAGGGGGTGTTTTGTGAATTAGCTTTGATGGTATACATAAAACGACTATTACATCGCATGAACATGATGCTATGCAAGGGTGTGGTCACAGGAAGCACATGTACAAACACAACAGGCCACTAGCACAAACACTGAGACTTGAGTATACTGTTACCAAAAGCTTCATCTCCATCCTCAGTCTTGCTAGTTACTAGCTTTAAGATCTCTATAGGAGGGAGTTCATCGTAAATTCAATTTTATCCTAGTTGCTAAAGGGAATGAAATATCTTTTTCAGTCATGTTTCATGCCCTGGATAAACTGTATGCACCCAGCACACTGTCTGCTTTGATGTCATCTGTTTCTGCCCCAGGCTTCTAGTTGGATTCTGCTGTAGGAGGCATATACTAGAGGTCAGAGAGTTGACAGAGGGAGGCTCCAGGATAATTTCTTTGTTTCCTTATCAACCATGGTCTACAGTACTGGCTGTTGTCTGGTGGGAGTGTGTGTGTGTGTGTGGGGAGGGAGATTTCTTTACTTTGCTCCTCTTAGACTCTAGTTAATAAATGTTTGGGGAAGGCGTACCATGTTAGACCCCAAATATCCACACCATGTCTGCTCTCCTAACCTTGCCTGACATTTCCTACCCTATTCTCTTCAGGGTAGACTCTGTATATTGCAGGACCCTGACTGGTATTCACTTGTGGTCCGATCCTTGATTCTTCAGGCTCTATCTCTGGAACTCCTCCCACCCATGGTTTCGGTCACCACTCTTCTACCCAAGGTTTCTGAAAATTGACTTCTCTAAAAGTCAGTGAGATATGGCCAGTAACTTAGAGGTAGAAGAATAAAACCAAGCTGAGAAAGGACAAATTAAACTCCAACACAAAATATGATACAACTGAGTATTAAACTACTACTTATTCAATGCTGGGGGTCTGGAGATCCAGTTCTGAGTTCTGGGAAAGACTGTGGAAGAAATACCTTAATGTCTCTGAACCTAGATTTTATAGTTACAGACAAACCAATCTCTATCTTGTAATATCAAAAGCTGATGTATGTGAAGGTGCCCTGCTGGCTGTAAGTTAAAATACAGCAATAGTCTGTCAGTAGATATATCTGTCAGTAGACAGTGGGCCCCTCAGATGCACACAAAGAAAATGTCTAGAACGTCTGCAATGCAGGAGGAATTTCTCTAATGGGTAAGATGCATCAACTTCAGAGTCTAGCGAAGGGAATCCATTTCTTCCCAGTTCTCATATCGGCTAACAGGAGGAATTGGGCCCTTTTTCAAGGCTAAAAGGAATTTTGTACTTCAGTCTTTCCTGGGCAGGTGGCCAAATGCAGAATCGATCATTTATGTTTCTGTGCTTCTTACAGAAAAACCACTGGGAGCTGAAATGTCAACATTCTTCTCTGCAAGTTGCAAATAATGAAACACAATCATCTGGAAACCAAGAGCACCTCAATGTGCTCACTGCATTTGACAGGGGAGTGTTAGAGCAGGACAGACTTTCTGGGCCTTGGGACCTCATGATTATAAGGGATGACAGATGGAATGTTTCACTATAGGTAACACACACACACACATACACAGGGAGAGAGAGAGAGAGAAAGAGAGAGACAGAGAGAGAGAGAGAGAGAGAGAGAGAGAGAGAGAGACTCATAGCTAGCTAGACATGGCTCAGCTACCATGGCCTAGTGTTAACTCCAAGAGTAAATTCCTATGAGCAGAAGGAACTGCTGCCCCATACCTCCTTCAACATGGCTTCTACAAATACAGCTGGCCAATAAGGCTCTCAGCAGCTGGTACCCGATGAACAGCTTCTCCTAGATACTGGGTAAAGGGGATGCAAAACTCCTCTCTCTTCCATAGACTGGTGAAGAATCAAGTCTATGCACTAGTAAAGGATTAAGGAGTGGCACTTTTGCTGTATTTTAATAAAAATTTGCAGAAGTAAATCTCCATTGATTCGCCAGGTGTCAGTTGGGGTGGTAGGAGTGGCTCTCTGAAAGAGGCTCAGTCTCTCTGGGGTTCTGTAGGCAGCCTGTCCTGGAAGAGAGGCTGTGTTCTGATTTCATGTGTATCAGAGCAGAATCTAGGCTCTATTTGGTTGGGGGTCAGGCAACAGAGGGTTCATCACTGCCTATGTTGTTCAAACATCTGCCTGGGACCCTGTATCCTGGTCATATCACTTAGGCTAGCACTCATCAGTCACAAAGGAGAGGCCATGGGAATCTTCATGCCTGACTGCCTCATCTATTCATTATTCAGGTTGGAATTTAGAAGAGAAAGAGGCCTCATTATTGAGCTGACCTGAAATCTCATAATATGGATTCATTATCTTAAAAAAAATTACTAACCTCTTTCCAAGGTGAAAGTTTTAAGTCACGATTATACTATTGCCAATGCCTTTTTCTAATATACCTAAAGTAAAGTATGCATTGGTTAAAACAATGTTTGTTCATATAGCATTTTAAATAGCAAAAACAAGGATGTAGAACATAGAAACCTGAGTAGTTTTAAAAATCCAGCTTTTAACAGTCATGGTATTGGGAGACGATATCCGACAGACATGTTAAAGTCTTAAGAAACACGTATAGCATCAACAAAAAAATAGTTATGGCCTATTAAGCAAATAAGAAAAAGGTGGTACAGAGAGTAATTAACAAATTTCTGTCACTTAAAATACTTTTAGGCACTTTGCCAGGATGTGGCCAGTTTATACTTAAAAATATTGCACTGACCTAACAGTGTCCTTTAGAGCAAGAGAGAGAGAAAGAGAGAAAGAGAGAGAAAGAGAGAGAAAGAGAGATAGAGAATGTGTGTATGTGTGTATAAGCTCAAATTAGGTTACAAAACTATATAAATCATAATCTATTTTATTATAAAATATGTATTGTTTATATTATATTATAATTGAAGATTAAATACAAAAATGTCAACTCTCATTTTTCATGGGATTTTGGATGATTTTAGTTTTACTCCTTATATTTCCAAAGTTAATTAGAATTTTATGTTGAGGAAAAGTAAGTTTTATACATGTTAAGTGCATGAAGCAGGACTCTTGTTAGATCATTTGCTTTTCTAATATTTTATACCACATTTTAAAAAAATTAAAAGGATGTGTGGAATTAAGATCTGGTGGGCCAGGAATTCTATCTCCTGTGTTTTTAAGACTGATTAAAAAAAGAGTGTATTTTGTTGGGTCTGTTTAAGTTTTTTTTTCTAAGTTATTCCTCTGGTTTTTCCATGGAAAGCCATCTTTGTAGTCCAGCTGCATATGAAAGCGAGGTCGCCTTCCCTTGTTATGAGACATTTGAGTGCACCTCAGCAATTACAAGAAAGAATGCAGTGCACTTTGCACCTTCACATCGGTCACTAGAGAGCAAGTTACATTTTTAAAAAGTAACAAAAATAGCAAAAAATTCAAAATGTGTGAAAGACTATAGAATTTTGTGGCTTTATTTGTGCAGGAGTTTTATAAGGAAGTTAACCTAGAAGAAACTATGGTCCACTCAAACAGCATGAGCAAGGCCTGGCTAAGTCTCCCTCCAGTAAGTGTCCAGGCAGTGTTTCTAAGCCACTGGAGTTTCTGCCTAGTGAATAAATAGAGTGATGCATCCAGGAGCCAGATCACTCAAGCAGTGCGGTTATCTGCCACAGAGCTGGTGAGCAGTTCTTTCCCTCGCCCATGTTAAACGAAAGCTATTCATAAAGAAGCGCTTGCACGGCACCTTGAGCTTCATCATGGAATCTTGACATAACTTGTCTCCCCGAGCTGCAGACACTTCATCAATCCCAATCAGCTTGGCTTTGTACCGGACCCCTTCGCCTTTAAACCTCTTTATCAAAGTGGCTTCGCTGCGATCCTGACCTGAAAACAAAGAGAAATGGATTCAGAAACGAGCATGCTGAGGCTCTGTTGGCTTTCAGAACTCACCATTCAGGGATCTCTACTTCCTGCCTACATCTACATACCTGCAAAGCCAAATCAAAACAAATAAAATAACATCTCCAGGTCGAAACTCTGCCTCTACCCATTTAAACAGAGCTGATTTACTTCTGAGCATCAACATTTTGGACAGGAAAGGAAAACTTAAAGAGAATCACCCCAGCAAAGCAAGAGACAACATCAGATAACATGGCTAACATATCTAATTTGCTTTTGATACATGATAGGTACTGAACCAACAGTTACCATGAGGAGTTCAAGTCCAAATGTCTTGCTAGGGATATCATCAGTACTGAGTTTCCAGTATTTATAATTCTTAATGATGCTTTGGCCAAGGTCCAAGATCTTCCTTCCACCCAATTCCATGAACTGTCTCATAGTAAAAGTACAGAATAACTTCTTCACATCAAGTAATGACACTGAACAATTATTTTAAAAAATGGCTCTATGATATTGCTTCTGGTAACTCAGATATGCAGGGAAATAGCCTGCCATGGTATTTGGTATTGACTGCCTAGATCTTGCAAGAAGCTCTCTTTACTCATTATTAACATGATATTTTGCTATATACATCAATCAGGAGTTCAAGAACATCCACATTAAGAAAGAGACATACAGATATTTATTATAAACTTTCTAAACATCCATCAAAAGCCAAACCATTTCCATATTCCAAAGGAAGATGGACATAAATTCCAGTAGCTTGTTCCTATAGGCAGAAAGAAGAGAAAAACAGCACTTGAACACTGACCACATTTGGCCGAGTCAGGGATCTGGACCCTGGACCTACCATTCTAGCAACCCCAGGGTCTCCCACGCCTCTGACACTTATCAGTGGCTCTAACTCCTGACTTATCTCCCTGTCACAACTTCCCTCATCTTCACAAACCTTGAGCTGAGGATGTCAGGGATAAGTCAGCCCATTCTCTTCCTTCTATAGTACAAGACTGATGATGTTCTGAAGAAGGAAACAATAGCTAAGCACAGCACAGTACCTTTCTACTCATGAACCCTGACGTCATCCAGTAAGGATTATCTTCTTTGAGCCAAAAACCATTACTTGTTGTGAACGAATGAAGAGACAATCGATGCCTCTAGAAACCCAACGTGCTAGAGTTTTTTTTGTTCGTTCGTTTGTTTGTTTGTTTTCCGTGAACAAAAATAAAAATGTACTATGTGTTATGGCAGGTGTGTAAAAAGGCTGCCACAGTGCATCAGCTAAACTTAATTTACTATCTACAGAATGATAGTAAAGTAGCTACCTTACAGAGTGCCAACAGTCATCTAAAGGGGATGATACAAGTGAAACGTGTTCACATTCACAGTAATCTTTTTGCAAATAGTAGCTATCTCTCCATGATTAGACCAATAAATGCAGCACTTGGAGATGCCATGTTGACGAGAAGGGATGGCTATAAGGACAAGTCTGAACCTTGAGTTCCCAACTCCCAATAGTCATTCATTACTGAATTCTGTGGCTCCCACCCAGTCTATCAATAGCTTTGATACAATAGTCCTTAAAGCAAATGATGTAAAGACACACAGTCAGAGACTATAAGGAATATACACATTTCTACAAGGACAAATGGCAGAGGGTAGTGCCAAGAATATTGGACACTGGATTCCTTCTTTGGATAAGTATCTAAGCAACTTGGCCTATGATAACGCAAGCTGTCCCCTGTCTGCTATGCTAAGTTTGGTGACAGCAGAGTGTATCTTAGTCTCTTATTCCATCTCATATAATCAACACAGAACTGTTCTCATTATGAATAACCCTCCTTTAGCTACTCAGACTGTCCCATAGTTCAACGATAACAGTGACGGCTGGAAGCACTTACTAGAAGCATGCTATACACCTCACATGACTATTCCTCAATAAGGCAAGCATCTTTCTACAGACCCACATGGAAGGCAAGATCAGAGAGGCCATTAAGCCCACCCACACTCACTTAGCAGGAACAGCACAGGTTTGCCCAATGCCAAAGTCTGGATTTGGGTCAGCACACACTGTGTTCCAAGCCTGTTCTTTTAACAACTATGATTAATTGCTTTTCATCTATTCAACTTCCCTTTGAATCCTCAATTTTACCTTGCACTAGAACTCACCTGGCCCAAATCCATTGTTCCTAAATATAAACACACTGGCAGAAAAAAAAAGAAAAAAACAAAAACCAAAAAACTCCATTGGGACACAGAGGAAGTTTGAAAATAGAATAAATAGTTTCCAGAAAACTAGTCATGTCTAAAACCTGCCCTTATGTCAGATACAAAGAGCCTGAAGAAACACGGGTCAGGCACAGCCCACTGCTGAGGAGAGATTCACATGAGGAGGCAGAGTCAGGGCAGGTGGAAAGGGCAGAGATTAATAAGAAAATATTAGGCCATTTAGAGGAAAGTAAGGAGCCTAATTTAGATCAGGACCCAGGGCCAAGCTAATTTGTATGAAGGGCACTTATGCAGTAGAAAATCCAGTTTCTCATTAAATGCTCTACCATTAAAAGGGTAATTCTTCATAAGCACATCTTGAACAAGGTCTCAGTTATATTAGTTAAAAAATAAATAACAGATATCAGAGACCTAAATGTGTGATCTCACTAGAGTACATGCAAAGAGGGAGGGCACCTGGCAGCTTCTCACAGTTCATTTCTACTAAAATCAAACAGTGAAGCCACGGTTCAGGATGGGCTAAGCAGAGGTCACTTGTTTAAGCAAAGTCCTACAATGCTTCTCCATCTATTGCCTAGCATGTACCATGTCCCTCCCTCGGCTAGGAGTTTGACATCATGTAATCTCTCCTTCAGTCTTTTGCCTGCTCTTTGAATTATGCTGTGTCATAAGCAGGAAGCCACAGAAGACCACAGCAGCGCCACCGATTCAGCTACTTTCAAGTACCAGCTGTAGAAATACAGCATTTGCATCTTACAGAACCCACCCATGTAAAGTACACATTTACAACTCAGTGTGGTGTTAGGACACTCACAGAATGTATGGTTATCACTTCTGTATAATGTTAAAACACTTTTAAGTTCAAAAGATGTCCCATCCCTGTTGATGTCATCCACTGTCGTGATGTGAATGCAAAATGTCTCTATGAGGTTCTCAGAGTGGAACACGGGGTCCTCAGGGGTGATTCTTTTCCTGAAGGCTGGGATACTTTAGCAAGTGGAATCTCATTGGAGGAACTGAGTCAGGGGTTAGGCCTTGAGTCTGTTTAGCTGAGCCCTTCTTTTTGTTTACCCTCTGCTTTTTGAGGTAGACTCAGTATGACCAGCCAGACCCTGGCTCCTGACACCATGTGTCTCCTCCATGTGGCTGTGTCTTCCCTGCTTTAATGGATTGCATACCTCTGCACCAGTAAGCAAAACCAAACCCTTTCCTGTTTAAGTTGCCTTGGTCAGAGGTTTGTTTTTGAAATCACAGAAACAAGAAATTATCTAATACAGAACAACTAGTACTGAGAAATAGCTGTAGTAAACCTGACCCTATGGTTCTGAGGACTTTGGAACTATTTGATGGTTTGTGAGTGTATGGATGAGTTTGGTATTTGAGACTCAAAAAGCCTAACATTTTTTTTAATGGGCCATGCTGAGAGAACATGAAGAATGAGGATCCCACTCGAGCATTAAGAAGAAAACTATAGCCATTAGAGATTGGGGCTTGGGTCATTCCTCTGATATCTGGGCTTAAGAATCTGGCTTTGTTCCACCTGTGTTCCACTCACCTGAGTGGTGTTGAATTTCATGAATATGGGCTCATCTGCTATTTATTGAGCATTTATTGTATGTTCTAAGATACTTGAGTGCCTATTGTGTGTTCCAAGATGTTTATGAGTGCCTACTGTGTGTCCTAAGATGTGTAGAGATACAGCAAATGCTTACTAGGTTGACATCAATCTATTCACAGTGGTTGCATCCTAATGGACAGGTTTTGTCAAATCTATTGATCAAAAATCAATAGATTTTTCAGCCTGTCATTTCTGTCCCCAGTCTTAAAGAGAATCACCATAAAGACAAAAAGCATCACGGGATCTCCTAAGTGAGTCCCATGAAGACTATGTTCCAGTACAGGGCTGATTAGCTGCAAGTCATCAGCAACAACAAGCAGTGAGTGGGCGACCATAGAGAGAAACTAAAACATCTTGTGATTCGCAAACTGCAGTCTCAAAGAATTTTCCAATTTGAACCCTTTCAAGTTGATAATAATTTTTTAAGCATTTACCAAATGCGAAGAAAAAAATACCTGTAGGTTACTAATATTCTTTTAAAAATATATCCAATAAAGTTGGAAATATGACTCAGGTTCATCTGTAGCTGCCTGGGCACCCATGTCTGGGAGATGGAGAGTGT
Source organism: Mastomys coucha (assembly GCF_008632895.1). NCBI lineage: Eukaryota > Metazoa > Chordata > Mammalia > Rodentia > Muridae > Mastomys > Mastomys coucha. The sequence continues at coordinate 63,841,639 of NW_022196900.1, read as the reverse complement.
TGCATGGGAGGCAGGCCCACTAGTACACTGGCATCGTCCTGAGACGATCACAGCCAAAGCCGGGAAGCTTAACCTTTCTACTCTGCTCTGATGGACCTGCTTTGGTTTCCTGAGCAAGGGTAATTAACAGCCCCGTTAAGTAGTAGGTGCTGTGGGAGGGGTCTTAAGCCAATTCTCCAAGTCATGTGACAAAGGAGTTTTCAGTATCTCCTGGATTTGAATTCCAAAAGAGGAAGATACTGGGTTTATGTAGGATCACACTGCTACCTGGGAAACGAAGGTCCCTGAAAGGAAAGGAGGTGGCTGTGGATTCTGCATGCTCTCTATCACCACACCTTCACATAAGCAATTATGCAGCATCCTGGATTTCACCCGTAACAGGGCTTTATTATTGCTGCATCTGATAGGTGTTTCTGGAGTGGAGATGGTCTTCCCAAGTGTCTTTGAACGCCAATTATCCACAATGATATTTATGATTAATATCTGGGGTTTTGCCCAGAGCTTGAACTATATGATAAGGGTCGAACATTCACTTACAGTCACAGAAAACCAGTGTCGTTTAACTTTAGGCAGAGAAGGAGAAACTCAGAGAGTTTATGATGCCTACACTGATAAATCTAGAGAAACACTAGTGCCAAAAAAATAAACTCAGGTGTTCCTAAATCCATCGAACTTGGGCCCCCAGGGTATTTCATACATTTCTACAAGGAAAATAGTTTTGAACTTATAACTCAAGAACCGGACTATTTCTTCATAAATGGTGTACATGCACTCTTGGCAATCACTCACTGACTTCATTGCTTACTTTCTCTTAAACCTTTCGTATAAAGCTAAACATAAATAGATGTCTCATATTCCTCCTGTGTGCCCATGTATTATCTGCTTACCCAGGGGACTATTTGCATCTCACGGTTTTCCTTGCAGACAGTTCTGCCTGAGAAATAACAACTTGAGAAGTCCTCAGGGAGTCACAGCAAACTGACAACGCTAACAAGATGTGTGTATTTCCAGCACACTTCTCTGCTGACTTTTGCAGAGTGTTGTGGGAGCCCAGAGGCTACTGTCTTTAATCCACTGTGGGATAGGGGTGTATGTGGACATTAAAGGAGAGCACCAGAAAGCTCACGGGAATGACAGTGGCTGTGCCTCCATGTCACCAGGTCTCAGGGAGACCATATATCTAGAAATGACCTCAAGCTGAACTCTAGGAGGATTTCTGGTGGTTTGATCAGAGCCAGTATTCCTGAGGGATAGGTTCCCATCTGCCAATGGGAGTCACTGCCTTAGTTCTGGCATAAGAGACATTTGGCTACCTGTTATTGCATTTCAAAGCCTATGCAGACCTTCAGGTTCCTTCAGTCCCTACTTACAAGTGTCTGTTATATACCTTAAAGCCCACGGTAGCCCGTTTCCCTCCTCTCAGATAACTGTTTTTGCCTCTCTCTCTCTCTCTCCTCCTTTCCCTCTCCCTCTCCCCCTCCCTCTTTCCCTCCCTCCCTCCCTCCCTCCCTCCCTCCCTCCCTCCCTCTCTCTCTCTCCTTTCCTTCTTCCATCCTTCTTTCCTTCCCTCACTATCCTCCTTCTCTTTTCTTGCTGTTATTCTTCATTCTCTCACAAATATCCCTGGCCATGTCTAGTCTGTTTTCGTTTCTCTCTGCTTTGGACTCCTCCAGATACCCCTGGATATATTTCCCTTTAATTCACAATTAAAAAACCTTCCCCTTAACCACACCCTGGAGCAACCATGTGGGCATTTTTCTTTTACTATGCCCCATCACATGCATATATCCCCTTAAGCCAGGCCCACACTGCCCCAAATGGATTACTTCCTATATTAGCCAGCTTTGCACACTCTATATGCCTAAAAATGCCATCTCTTCCTTCATACTTGCCATGGGCTGTCTTTCTTTTACACCATCACACCTTTCTGCATCTTAACTCCAACACCTTATACATCAATCAGAAGCCGCCCCCATGTCCATCGCCCTGGACATGTTTTTTTCCATTGATATGACTTGTCTCCTTAACACACATTACAGACTTCAGACTGAGTCTTGTTATGAGGCTTTATTCAAAGCACGTCTCCCTTCTTACCCCTACCTCTTCCCCAACTAAAGCTAACCTCCTTGACACTTGATACCTCCTACATGTTGCTCTCTAAAGTGCATTCTTGCTCAATTTATCAATCTAGTTAGGACTACATCTGGCTTTTCCCCATCCCCACCCCTAAATTATTGATCCAGGGACCTTCATCCAGAACAAGCCACTAAGATGCAAACCTGTTTGCCTGCCCCTGGTTCCTAGAGAATCACATGTTGAAGGATGGTCCCCAGTTGATGGTGGTATTGAGACCTATAAGTTATAGACTCCAGTAGCAGGGATTTATTCCAACTAGGAATGCCCTTGAACAAATTATTATTTCATAGCTACATGAAGTAAAGAAGAAGCTTCTACAGAAATACAATGAGGGATCACCTCGCCATACACCCAAAAGCGACAGGGTAGAACAATGGACCGAAACATTACAACTGTAAGCCAAAAGAAGCCTTTCTTCTTTAGAAGTCGATTAGTTTGATGTTTCAATGCTGGCAGAAAGCTAATACTGTGCTCAATTCTGTACCCAGGTTCTTTGAGTCCAGAAATCATTCCTGTCTCTCTATCCTTTCGCCCTCTAATGCCCAGGCCCTAGTCCTCTGCTCCAGAGAGCTATCCAGTCGATGATGAAGCCAGAGCATGGCTTCAGCGTTCCTATGCACTTGTGCAGTAAATTAATCTCATTTGCACTAATCTGCTTAACAGCTCTCCTCCTTATTAGGCCAAGAACTCCAATCAAAGTGGAAGCTCTGCTGGGTGAGCTGACCACTGAATTCCTGGTGCCCAGCATGTTCTTAACAGACCTGGATACTTTTTCCTTTTATCCATTTCCAGCATCTGTTTTGGCAGTCATGGTCTTTCTCTACGTTTATTTTCTTAGCTTTCTTCTCTGTGCTGGAGCTCTATGGAAACAAGGGTTGATTCAGCTGTTCCTGGTGTGGCAAAAGGTACAGCACAGACCCACGGGGCCTCAGGTCTCTTGAATGGCTGAATGGGTGAATTTGTGCCTTTATTCTAAAGCAGCTAGTCAGTGTTCCACCAAGGGAAAGCCTCAAAGAAGTCAGTAAAACTCCCTCCCATATATACCCTACTTCACTCAACCTTGTGATTCACCTAGTCTCCCACAAATAAAAGTGTTAACATGACAAAGTAAATTTCACACTTATAATTGTCTTAATGTTGGCTTTGCTGTATGTCCTTAGGCAGGAACGACTGACTGTACCTCATCATAACCTGCTCACCCCCTAGACTGGAGGTACCCTCTTTTCTGAATTTAAAGCAGGCTGAATTCTCAGGCTTGGAGCCAACTCCCCATTTTTGAACAGGCCTCACAGATGCTATTAGAGGTTCCTTGTTCTGGAGCAGGAGGCACTGTCAGTATTGAGGTCTGACGCTCAAAGTTACTCTGCAGACACTTCAGTATAAACAGATACCTCTAGGAGTCAGGTTCCAGGGAGGGAGGTAATGAGCCCTTTTATCACACAAGGGAATTGCCCACAGAGTCTACTAGAGTCCGACATGGCCTCCTACTCCAGGCTGATAACTAAAGACTGTTAATGGCCAAATAAAAGATATTCCATACTCAAAATTATTGTCTTGGTAGCTCCTACACTGCCTTAGAATATATGACGAGTGGCTGCACAAACCTACACCAAGCTGAGTTCTCTTTCCTACTGTGGTCCGTACAGTTGTGACTGCCTCTTATTTTTTTCCTAGCTATAGTATTCCCCAGTCTAAAGCAGGTCAGTGCCAGCATGCTCCAGGTGACTATTCATTTCAGTGTTATGGACTCACAACCCTTACAGAGGTATCTTGCATTTCAGAATGGCTCAGTGAAATAGGTTGAAGCAGCAGAAATTCCTTTCTCACAAGTCAGGTGCTGGGAAGACCCAAATAAAGGTGTGGGAGATTGGTGCTCTCCCAGGCTTGTAGATGGTCACTATCATACGCTGTATTTCCAAGACCTGCTCATGGTCTTGTCTGTCTCTTTCTCTCTAATGGAGCTCCATGAGCCATATGGAGTGCAGAGTATGGTGAAGATGAAGAAGAGAAGAAGGGAGCAGGAGGGTAAGTGCTTCCCTTTTCTAAAGTGGGTCCTAATTCTATCCTGAGGATCTTCCCCTCTGACTTCACCTACCTAAGGTGCCACCTCTAAATGCCATGTCCCTGGGAGCTAGGGAAATCTGCCTTATGAATCACAAGAGAACGCAAACATTTAGTTATAGAGTGGCTAGAATCAGGAAGAAGTAGTATAAATGTAGATGATACCTGAATGTGCTTTGTTTCTATAAAGTGCCTTTGCATTAGCCTTGGAGGCAAGGGCTATTACACACTCAGGAAGTGAACTGAAGCAGAGGGAAGCAAGGTCGCTGTATAAAAGCATAGTGTCAATGCTACGGAAAGGCACACTCTTGACCCTTTGTGGGAGGAAGGCATTACAATTAACCTGTAGCATAATACCTACTGTGTGCCTTTGGGCTCATTAGTTAACACAACATTATCAGGTTTTCCATCTGAAAGGGGTGTGGCTATCTTCATTTCTCAAACCTCAAGGGCTTTGACATGTTATGATGTTCTTAGCACTCTGTCTGGAACATGGTGACCCTTCTGTAAATATTTATGGCCTTCCCTCAGTAATGTATTTCACATCACGCATCAGGAGAAAAAAAGTTTCCATACTGAAGTTGTACTGCCTCAGAATTAGTGGTCCCAGCTGCCTGGGAATTTTCTGGCTCATAGGGATGAGAGTACAATTAGGGGATGAATGTTCTAGCCTGGAGTCAATACGGAGATCACCTTCTCAATTATTAGCACTGAGCAATGCCCCCCTCCTTTGGTAGCTCTCTCTGATTCACAGGCTAGATGATAAGAACATTTCAAGGGTTTTCTCCCAGCCTGTCCAGAATCAGGCTGTCTGTTCCTTGCAAGAGCTCTACTGTCTGGTAAGTTTTCCGATTTGAGAGCAGGTTTTGGGGGGACTTCAAGGCCCAAACAGAGAGATAATGGATTCTACTAAGACATCTATCGGTGTTATTACCCAGGTGTTGATTTGCAATGGACATAGAACCATGTATACCAGCTGTGTGGGAGAGAAGGCTGAGTTTGTGTAATTGACTAGCTGGGAAACAAGCAGAATAGGGGAAACACACATAGGGGGCTGTTAAGATGGGTTTTTATGAGCATAGGTGCTGTCATAATTGCTAAAAGGTAAACTAAGCAAAAAGCTAAAATAGTATTCAGCCTTATGACTTGTGCACATATTTTCTGAAAATGATGTCCTAGCAATTCTGAAATGGTGGAATCACATGACACTTTCTGTCTGGCAGTCAGCTCTCAGGCCTCACTCCCTCATTTGAAGCCCCCTGCCCCCACGCCGAGAATCTGCACTTAAAGCTAACCAATGCCTTTGGTGGCACTGTATTAGAGTTAGTTCTTTCATTCTGAGAGTCCTCCTTACATTTATGACCCTGACAAAATCTTAGTACCCTGGGGGTCTTGGAGATGCCTCACCTGCCCACCTGAGTTTCATCTCCAGAAGCCACATAAAGGTGAAGAGAAAGTCATGGTCTGACCACCATCTGCATGCAGTGCCACTGGTAGATGCACAAACACGGCAAACATCATGCACAGGTATACACAGTAATAAAAAATAATGGTAAAAATACTGTTTGCTTGTCCTTAATTCTGGGCCTGTTTACACTTGAATTAAAAAAACATCTGCTGTATAAAACATATGGTAATATTGAGAAACTCTAAAAAACAATAGGTAGTACTCTTTGGCCATGCCCTCTCATTTTAACAAAACCTTAAAACAACTGTCTGAAGTGATGTGCAGATTGCTGTGTGGAAAGGGGTTAAGAATCCAGGTCTAGAAGCATCTCTTCAAATACCATTTCTGTGTTTCTCTGAAGAAAGCTGAAGCAATTCTCATGTTTGGACAGTGTGAGCATCCAGGTAGGGAGTCAGGCTAGCAATCCCCATTCCACCAACAAGTAGACCAGAGGGACCTTGAGGGAAGCCATATTCTTCTCACGCATTCATTGTGAGATGCTAACAATTAAATAGGATCCAACACATCCTGGGTACTCAATGAGTATTTGTTTGAAAATTGTATTTGCTATGGGAAACTGCTTAAACTTACTTCCCAGAGTTTTTAAATAACATCCCTACCCAATACATATATGCATAACAGTTTATAATCTTGCAAATCCAAGTTTAGATTTTAGTCACAGTGTCTGAAATCTCAACTTTTGTCACTCAGATGTGCTGGCCCTGTAGCTCAGGGATTTTGTCATGCAAGAAGGTGGTAGAAGAAAAAAAAATATAAAAATGGCCATTCACTTCCTCAGGTGTAAAAAGAAAGAATGAGACAGAAAAATGGGAAAACCTCTTAGCGAGTGCAGCTATAACTCTTCAGTGTGCAGTCCTTCTGTAGTCCATGTATGAAAGGTGGGGCACAGAATATATCCTGTAATATGGGCCAACAGCTGACGATACAGGCTGCAAACCTGCAGCTTTATATTTTACACACTTGCTCACTGAGAGCCTGATGATGCACAAAGCTGCTCACTACTGGGTTGTTTTGTTTTTATCACTGGGCTTGTGCCTTTCTCCTGGTTACCAAGAGACAAAGAGGATAAAAACTAGCGTGGGTTGCCATAAGTATGTTAACGGCATTATATCTTAAGCATAAGATATGAGCCTAGGTATGTAATAATACTAGTCTCTAAAGGCTACCTCACTGCAAGGCTCAGGCTGGGCTTGAAGCAACATCTAAACCCTCTACCAGCAGACTTTTATTCCTCACAACCATATAACATGCTGTGCATACTAACCCCTTTTTATAGGAGAGGAAAACTGAGACTCTCAGAGTTAAAGACTGCCCTAAGACCACCGAGCCAGCAGGAAAGGCAGAAGCGTGGGCATGGAAGAAAAGGCAGTGATCAAAGACATCTTAAAGGAAGGAGATTTGAAATTTGCAACTGGGAGAGACAGGACCACAGAAATGTAGAAAGCTGAGTCAGACCCACAGCCATTGAGTCTGTTTATTGTGTGTCTATTTTTTAATTGGAAGGGCTCTTGTGTGTTTGTGAGGCCGCTTGAGAAGGCAAGGCTGAATGATGTGTGTTCAACCTAAAAGTAGGGATGGGAGATGCCTAAAGTGCTTGCCATGCAAGCCCGAGGGTTTGAGTTGGATTACCAGCACCCGTGGGAGAGCGCTGAGTGTGGGGGCACAGGTTGTTGGCAGAGATGGATGAAGTGCTGGTGTTCATGGGGAAGCCCCCCCCCCCAACAAGAAAATTGTGTCTACAGTGCAAAGAGAAGGGATGGGTGAGAGGAATGGGAAGAACACAATCTAGGAAGAAACTGGCTCTCCGCTGGGGCTGGCCATTCCCCAGCTCTCTAGCCAGGAGAATCATCTCCTCTCTACAAATGAGTGTAAAAGTCTCTCCCGGCAGGATCTGTAAGGAACACACACACCTCCATGTGCAGAGAACCAAACACAGCAGCTGGTCAGTCTTTGTTCACAGTATTTCCACTCCCTTTCCCCGGAACTGTGGGATAAATACCCAAGCTACACTCTAGAACTGAGCACTCTTCACTTGCCGAAATACTCTCTCTGGAAGGATCTGTTGAGTTGCTTTCAGGGAATTGCTCTAGGTCAGAAAGAGCCACCTTGATCCAAATCCATGCCCGTCCCCACAGCTTCGACTCCTCCCCTTTCCAGCTGAGGTCAGGCAGGTAGAAAGGCCTAGAATTCCTGTCTCTGTGTGTGGCATCTTTGCAGGCTAACTCAGGGCTCCTCTGATGGAGAGGCTGGAACTGCATCTCAGTTACCTCCTCTCCCTCTGACTACACCACCAGTCCTTCTCCACCAGCATTTATCATCTGGACACTGGGGCACTCCTCCACAAGCTTCCTGGAGCACAACTAAAGGCAGGACAAAACCCAATGCATTTAAAGGAGCTGTCTGAGATGGAGGGGGGCTTGAAGACAGACCAGCCAGAAAGCCTCCACAATAATTTGGGAGGAGGGCCTGGAGGCAGGGTAGGGGCGGGGAGAATTCAGATCCTCCAAAGTAAAATGTGTGATTCTGAATCTCGCATAGCCAAGAAAAATTCTGAGCCAATAGTTCATCAGCAAAGCTGGATCTGAGGCACTTGGCAGCACCCCTCTGAGTAGCCAGGTCACATCTGTAAGGGTGAGAACAGGAGTACCAACCCAAGGTGACCTCACTGCCACCACCAGTGGGCAATCAGTACAGCTGCAGTCCACAAGTCACAACTCCTTCTTGTGGTAAATGTGTGTGACCACAGATATCAGCGACCAGCAAAGACCTAGCGGCAGGACGCAGGGTGAATAACAACTACAGGAAGACAAAACAAAACAAACAAACAAACAAACAAACAAAAAAGCCAAAACAAAACCACAAACCAAACCAACCAACCAAACAAGCCAAAAAACCAAAATCCAGATGTTTCTCGTTTTAACTTTTGCAATTTCTACTCCTTAAAATAAATGCTTTTTCATAAAGCTTCTAATTATAGAGTAAGATATGTGCAGGACTTTAAATGTGGTAAATGCGAGAGAATAAAATGGGGATGACACCCCTAATGCCACCTGGTGATATTTAAGGCTGCAATTGAGTGCATGGTTGTCCAGATTTTCCTGAGGTATATATACACACATAAACATCTCTTTTTTCAAAAAAAAAAAAAAAGTGTATGAACATATGTTCATGCTATAAATATAGGATGGAATCCTGGGCCTCAGGCACGCCAGGCAAGCGCTCTACCATTGAGCTCCAGCTTCAGCCCTGTGGGGGGAAAAAAACTGGCAAAGAATGATGTATTTTCTCTCATACATAACAGAAAGTTTATAGCAAGATTAATCTTGGCTGCACCACATTGCATCCTATGGATGTATCATAATTTATTCAACAATCCCTATTATTGGACAGTTACAATGTTTCCAATTAAAGCAGTACAAAGAAATACAATACTGAGAATTACTTCTAAAGGCACTACAAAGATGTACTTGCCCCCTGAGAAGGCCCACGTGGAGTCTTCAGTGTTGATGCTTCATCATGCTCCCCTCTCAACATCTTCCTTTCTCCAGCTCCAGAAATATGTTGGCCCAAAATAGACAATTGTGTGAAAACAGATGCAAAACTTTCCTTTCCTGATAGCTTTCTTCAGGAGACACAGAGGGCACCCAGTGGATGGATGTAGATTGTGCGAGAGTCTGGCCAAGCTGCCAGGCACAGCCTGACAGACTTGACAGCAAATGACCTAGTAGTTCTGAGGTCAAAGGCAGTGCTGGTCAATGGCGTCTCCCTTTTGAAGTTCTCCAGCTTCTGGCATTCATATTGGGTATTTGAGAGCTTCCTCTGAGGCTCAGGCAGAGGTTAATTAAAACACAAATGAACAGGAGTTTATATTGTCACCAGTAGCCGGCAAACAGCTACTTTCTTCTGCACTGGTACAATGTTCAGGGTCATCTCCATTAGAAAAACACAGGATTCAGTGGGATATCTCTGCTGCCAACTTACTTGTAGAGTGTCTTTTATAAGTGAGATTATTTTGGTGCTGGTATATATTCTGGTGCGAACAAGGCTTTATCTTCCCTCTGCCTTCTAAACAAGAGGGCTGTGTATACTATCGACTGATTAAATCATTTCTTTAGAGTACAAAGAAGTGTGTGTGATGGAGACAACAGAGAGGGCAAATCAATTATTTACTGAGGAGGCTGCAGTATAAATTACATTTGATTAAACTCAGAGATAAATCTCAGTGATGGCGAGTTTAAGTAGGATGTACAGGGGTAGACAGTGACTAAGTGTCCCCAGCAGTGATTCATAATAGATGCAAGGGCACAGGCCCAGTCCTGGTTCCCTGCATCTCTAGTATTTTTCCATTCCTTAAATTCACACTCAAGTACCACTTTGTGCCAAGCACTGGTTTGTGTCTCAGGAAACATTAATGAACAGCAGAGAGTGAGAAGCCCGTTTCCCGGTAGAGATGCTGATCTCAGAGGGGAAGGGAGGAAGAAGTACTCATAAACAATGAGAAGAGTCTTTCCAGAAAGTGGCAAGTGTTCTAAAGATGTCGGAGCAGTTTGATTAAACAGGAAGTGGCTAGGGTTACATTGACTGTAGATAGCTGGACCCAGGGAGGCATTGCCCTAGAGAAGCCATTTGCGAGGACTCCCAAAAAGGAAGTGCAATCCTGTTGGGAGCAATAGAGCTTGAACTGTTCTTGAAACAAAAAGATGCAATCCTGAAGAGAGTGGGGGGAATGTAAGGAAGGGGGTGGGCAAGTGGGGATGTCCTCAACTACTGCATAATCTGGCAGGGTGAGTAAGTGGGGCAGGCTTGATTCTGAGAGCAGTGGAAAGCCACTGCAGGCCTTCGGGCCGAGGCAGATGCCCAGCACAAAAAGGTTGTTCTCACTGCTCTGTGTTTCAGGGAGGAGTCCAAGCAGGAACAGGGATGCCAGTGGAGAGACCCAATGAGAATGATGGCAGAAGTCTAGAGTAATGGTCTAAGTCAAAACTGGAGTGCTGGTGAGGTTTTGTTTTGTTTTGGACAATTTGACACAAACACAGACATATTTGGGAAGAGGGAATCTGAACTGAGAAAATACCAAATCCGTAGAGCACTTTCTTAATGAGTGATTAATGTGGAAGGGCCTACATCAACAGTGGTGCCATCCCTGGGCTGCTGGTCCTAGCATTTACAAGGAATGAGCATGTGAAATAGAGAGAACCAGCTTGAGGTTTGCAAATAGTGAGAATGTATAACCTACTGATACGGTTCAGACATGGTCTCTGTGTCTCCCAAGATTCCATGTGCTGAAATTTAATCCCCACTGTGAGATGTTTAGAAAGTGAAAATGTAACCCAAACCTGGGGTTCAGAGTAGGAACTTGGCAAGGTGATTTGGGATTAGATAAGGTCACTGGGGTGGCACCCCATGATTGACTCTAAGAAACTTGAGGGAGACCAGAAGAAACACACACATGCTCCCTTTTTCTCACTACATAGTACTTTGTGTTTCCTCAGGACTCTGGCAGAAAAAAGGCAACTGACAAAGGTAGCCTCTGACTTTGGACCTGACTATCATGAGCCAAATTAAGCCTCTTTCCATGAAAAGTTACCCAGTCTGTTTGCTGTGTGTGCAAGAAGAAATTAGTATTGCTTCTACCTGGCAGAGTTTACTTGCAAACATGAGCTTTTTCCATTCAGCTTCAATATAGATTTCACACTGAAGCACTATGGCTTACTTTTAATTTCAGTTTATCAGAGTACTATAGTCCCTGGCCATTTGGAAAGCTCCCATCTCTCAGACTGTGAGAGCTGGGGCCTGCCTCATTTGTCAAGGACAGCTACTTGCCTTTTGCCTGGATTTCAGTGATTGAGTAACCACCCGACCACTCCCCTTCTACAAGCTTGGTGGCTGCACTTACATAATGTGACCCACCCTCTGGCCCCTCTTGATTGCACTGGACAGTAACACCTGGTCCACCCATGTGTTATTAATCAGAGGGTTGTATTTCTGGGAATTGACTATTGAGGCAGAGAGAACAAGAGTGAGAGTGAGAACCGGAGAGGAGGTACAGAAGAGGGGGAGGGAAGGGGAGAAGTCAGCCTCCCCTTAGGAGGAGGTCATAGCCTGCCGAAGCTGGTAAATAAAATATCGAGGTAGTGATTTTTTTCTACAGTAAATCAGGAAAACAAAACCAGACTTTAAAAAAAAAAAAAGAAAGAAAAGAAAAGAAAAGAAAGGAAAAGAAGAGAAGATAAAAGGAAAGGAAAAGAAAAGAAAAAAGATAGGGTGGAAAGAATCCTGGAAGAAGTGACTATAGAAAGAATGCAATGTTAGGATTCTTGTTGATTTCAGATTTCTGGGTCCCTGCCAAGGATCTCTTCCTTGGCTCTAGCTGATTTCAAATTCCTGGGTTCCTGTCCTTTTTGGCTCTGTGAGACATCACTGGGTTCTTATGATATGCCCTATTATTTAGCTATCTTCAAGTTGATTTTGTTACTTGAAGCTATTTAGAAAATATTAATAATGGATAGGAATTAGGCCATGGAATTAGCCCGTTAAGAATTCCCTCAGGCTAATGGGGGAGGGGGATGGGAACTCAAGTTCCATTAAAAAGCAGAAAGAAATCTGATAAGTAGACACATTCCCAAAGCTCAAGGGGAGCATCAGGAAGACTTCAGATACAGGTACCTGCTTCTCCTTCAGCACCCAAGGTCAAGGAGACCCTTATAGAATGCTTGGCTAAAGGAAGGGATGCGTTGGACCATGCCCTGATCCGTTATTCCATTGATGTCAGCCTTTCTCCTCACCCTTTATCTTCACTGCCCATCTCCTAAAGAAGCTGTGGACAAAGGCCTTTAGGCAGAGATGATCTTTGCTCTATTCTCACTCTCCCAATTTCAGACTGTAAACTGCTTAGTTTTTTGTTTTGTTTTGTTTTTTGTTTTGTTTTGTTTTTTTACTTTGTCTCTCTCGATGCTCAGCTTCCGTTGAATTCAAAATAGACCCGCCAATTGCCAACTTCTGTCTCTACCTTTGGCAAATGAAGACTAGAGGGGTCTTCTGGATCAGAAAGAGAATGCAGCCTTGACTTCACCACAAAGCCCTTCTCTCACCAAGGGCTCACAAGGGCTTGTTTGCAAGAGTGATTTTAATGATTATTCAAAGTACAGAGAAACTTGTCAGGGCGAATAGGAGGCGAAAGGTGATCACGGGCAGTAATGGCAGTAATAGTAAAACAATCAGTGGAAAAGAGACATAAGAACTAAATTACTTTCTGCTCAATTTGGTCAAAATAATAAAAAAAACAAAAACAAACAATCAAACAAACAAACAAAACATAGGGATTAGAATCTTTCCTGTGAGGGGCTGGAACTGTCATTTCCTAAGCACTTAGTTCTAGGTCCAGGGGAAAGTTAAGTGCCTGCATTGCTTTTTATATGATGCAATCAAAACATTCAACAACCATCAGAGTTACAGTGACTCACTCCCTGCAGAGGGAAAGGGGGTTTTTGAGGTCAAGGCACTTGTCAGGAGATCATAGAGCCAGTGAAGTGATAGAATTCCTCCAGGATTCGGCGAGCAAGCTTGTCTCAGTATTTTCATTTCTTAAGCTCTAACTGTGCTCTCTGCCTATAGAGTAGTAGCAAACTGTGCTCCAAGCAACGCATATGTGTGAAAAAGCCACAGTTCGGATGGATACATGAGAAGCAGAAGGACATGGCATTTTTAGTGGAGGATTAAAGGGGAAGGGCTTCCAGAGAAAAACTTTTTTTAAAAGATTTATTTATTTATTTATTTATTTACCGCATATGAGTACACCACTATTTCTCTCTTCAGACACACCAGAAGAGGGTACCGGATCCTATTACCGATGGTTGTGAGCCCCCATGTGGTTGCTGGGAATTGAACTCTGGACCTCTGGAAGAAGAGTTTGTACTCTTAACCTCTGAGCCATCTCTCCAGCCACCCAGAGAAAAACTCAAGGACTACCAATAAATGGGAGGTTGAATGTTCCCTTACCTACAATACTTGGGAGCAGGGCGGTTTGCAGTTTTGAACCTTTAAGGACTTTGAATAAATCTTGTCAGATAAATGTCTCTGATCTGAATATCTGAGACAAATCTCTGCTTCAAGTTTTGAATGTGGACACCTTTTGGTTGGGGACATGGCCAACCAATAATCATCATTGTACACTCGCCTAATAGGACCCAGAGAAGTGCTCTAGAGTGACTAATTATTATATCCTGTTTATGCCACCCAGTTCCCGTGAGTCAGGATTGCTAATTTTCAATTTTCTAGAACTCACAATGCATACACAGCATTTTCTACAGCCACTTATATTTCATTTGGCTGTGAACAAATTCAAATTCAAGTTTCCAAATAATCTATTTTTCTCTTCTGGACCATGTGCTATCAATTGTTTTAAAAAGATAAAAGAACAGAAAGAGGAGAAGCAGCTACAAATTATAGGTATAGTAAATTTTAAGGCCTTTGTGTCACCTCAAGGAATTTACAATCAAGTCAGAGTGTCAATACATAAACCTCTGAAAACTGAAACAAGAAATCAAGATAAAAAAACATGTGCAGAACAAGAGAAGTCATGGCCCAGGCCAGCTCAAGAACAACTAGCAGACATATTATATTGGGCGGTATTACAGAGGTTTGACAAAAGCAAAGATGAGTCCTCAGAGGGAGTTTGGAATGGGACGCAGGATTAATACTAGGTTCAAATGATACAATTCGGGGAAGAGAAGGGACCACACCCAGACAGGGCTAAAAGTAAAACCAGTGTCAGAATATTGCAAATGAGCCTGTCTGGAACTCTTGGCATAGTTGTAACTGCTTTACAATACTGGATGAGCTTGGACCGGTACTGAGCACACTGCAGAGCACTGCAGCATAACAATGGAGGGTGTGTGAATCAGGAAGAAAGTGTGCAAGTCTGGTAGGGAAAATGGGGGCTGGGAATATCAGAGTTTCCTCTCTCCTGGAGGTAAGCAATCAGCAAGCCATATGGACCCTCAAAGTGAACAGGACATAAACAGTGTAGAACCGAAATGAGTCCCTACTTGTTAGCTTACAGGCAATTCCACTATGTTCCTACCAAGGACCTAGCAACTGCTTATGTCATTTAAAAGGACTGCCCTGGTACTCCAGCTCTATGTCTCTCTGTTCCTACATGTTCCAACCATTTCCCTCTACCCATTTCTGTCCTTCTCTGTCCCCACTTTTCTACCCTCATGGTTCTGCTCCTGTCTGTCTGTCTGTCTACATGTCCACTTGTTTGCCTCTACCCCTTCTCCAGGCCCTCAGTTCCCTCCTTTCCCACAAATAAACCCCTTAAACAAGATCTGTTGCATGGTGTGATTTCTCAGGGCATACCTTGGCATAGGCCCTGCAGGTGCCCCCTGGCTGCATTATATTTAATAACAATACTCACTAGGAAACAAGATGGCCAACACGCAGCTACTGTGGAGACCTTGCAATTTGTGACATGCTTCTCTAGAGGGGGAAAAAAACCCCAACAAATCCTTGGGAAGAACTTTCACCTGTGGTCCCTTCTGCACACTCAACTCACCCTGGTCTCCTCACTCAGCTTCACACCTTATCACATCCACCATCCTGAAGAAGTCATGGTGTGCCTCTGTGACTACACTGCTTGTGACCTCCTCCCTTATCTTTGTCTACCTTTCCTTCCAGAATCTTCATGGACACATTCTCTGACATTCTGCCATATCTTTTTTTCACCTGTCAGTCTAACATGCTCACACTGAAGAGGTCAGCTCAGCCATTAGAAAATTCCACTGGACCCCTCCCCTCCTGGAAGGGAAAGGTAATAAAGAACATAGGCAACCCTCCCCTCTGGAAGGGAGGGGCTCATTACATTCCTCAGACCACAGGGAGGAAGGACCGACCACTGACCACCAGAGGATCTCGGAGAGCTCATAGACACTGTTAGCTACCCACCTCATTCCCTATGGATCAATCAGTTTAAAAGTCACACTGTTCTGCCAGTCATATTGTGCCTAATGGAGGTTGCCCTGGGAACTGTATAAAGTCTCTCTGGATGGGCTGCGTGGGGTTGCTCTCTCCATATGTGGCTCTCTCCAGGGCAACCCCAGCATGCTGGATTAAATAAAATCCCTCTTGCTTTTGCATCAATTCTGGCTCCTCCATGGTAAGCTAAGGCTCGACAGAGTCTTGCAACACAACAGCTAAATAACCATATTTGGCCTCCACCCTTCTCCAGAGCTGCACACTTAATTTCCATTTCCCTGCTAAATGTTGAAGTCTGAATTCCCCTCCAATGGCCAAAAGCTGATATGCATAGGACAAAGATGATGGACTTCCTCTTTATCCAAACCACTTTTTCCTACCCAAGGCTCAGTTCCCCTGTGAAGCCTTATGCAGCTGACTTAAATGAATACACAGTAATCTAATAACAGACACACTTGCAACAGCACTCTGTGGGAAGGAAACTTAAGTGTATTATATGAACTCTGTGTCTTTTGCACCTTTGAGTCTTCAGTGTCTACAAGAATGACCAGCACCATGCAGGTGACAGAGGTCACTCAAGGAAGAAACTTGGGGGAGACTATCAATTTCTTCCTTATAGCATCTTCCTCACAGATTCAAAGACTTATGAACACTGTTTCCAAAATCTGCTCACAGCTATGGAACTCTGATCCTCATAGCTAGCCTTCAACATTCCACGGACTACTGGTCTACCTATTTATAACTTCTCCTTGTTATGACCCAGTGATAAGGACCTGGGCGATCTCTCTTGAAAGAGTGCATTATAATGGTATTCTATTCATCTCAGAAAATGTCACAGGTTTCTAACTTTCTTCCACACCAAGTAAAACAAATTCTGACCCATTTTTAAAATATATCATCCAACATTTGCTATATGTCTACCCCCCTAAATAACAGATAGTAAGGGATAAACCTTGTGGACACATACCTTGACATTAGAGACACTGCAGTCATTTTCACTGGAAAAGCAACTTACTTATCTCCAGTTTCCCTAACGTTTGGTTTCTGCTTTAGTCCAGTAAAGTTCAGTTAAATCCTGGTTGCCCCATCTTCTTCACATCTGCACACACCTATGTGTTGCCTTATGTCGTTTTCTCTGGCTGAAACAATTCCTCTTACCTCCACCTACCTACCAGGTCCAACCTTTCACCTTGTTGTCCCTATAGTTTGTGCTCCCCCCATTTTTTTTCTTGTCATAGGGCTAGTTCTCTTCTAAGCAGTGAATTTAGTTCTTTCCAAATTGCTGGTTTCTCACCCTTGTATCTGCCCATTACCAGATGTGACTAGATGTTCTTTTTCCTTATTGCCCACAGGAATTTTTCACAAGAATGACTGCTAGCATAATATGAATCTCCTTACTGGATGTCTAATGCAGACTAGTCAGCCTCGAAACTATATAGACACAAAGAAGGAATTATAATATGGACTCAGCTGTATTTTTATATATTTGTATATAGACATAATAATAATAATAATAATAATAATAATAGTAATAATAGAAAGAGGCCTTTGACTTCAGGATGGGGGAAGAGTATGAGGGAGTTAGCTTAGAGGAAGGAAAGAAGGGGTGATGCAGTTCCATTTCAATTAAAAACACATTAAAAAGAAAAAAAAGAAATAGTTTTAAAAAAGAAAAAAATCCGTGAGACCAATATTTGCTTAAACTGAAATAGAAATGGAATGCTGGACTGCAGAAATGAACTCGTTTATCAAGCAACTGTTTCTAGTCCCAGATGAACCTGATAACCTTCAGGTAGATGCATCTCTTTGGATGTTATAGAGAAACTCCCTTTTCCACAAGTGTGTGCTATTGTTTTTGCACATTTTTAAACAGCACTTACTAAAGCTGTCAGGTGTGCGGCGGAATACTTGACACACATCTTTTTCTTTCTCTCAAGGATCATCCAATGTAGTCATTCTTACTCTCTCCATTTATGAGTAAGAAATCTGAACTTCTGGGGGCTAAGGGATCTGGTCAAGGTCATGCTGACAGCTGGAATTTATTTGAACCCAAGTAATGTGATTTTTAACCACAAGCAGGATAGTACCTCACTGAGCCATGTAATTAATGAACATTATTATACTTAGCAAAGCACGTGGCGTGTAGTAATGATGTGATAAATGTGGCAGGAGACAGATGGAGGGAAGAAAGGAGGCCGACAGAGGGATAAATAGTGCAAGGCATATTCACTCACAATGGCACATAATTCCAGGGAGAGAACTGTCAGGTCAAGTACTTGTTATTAACCTATTTTTATAAGTAGAGAGGGGTTCAGGCAGGTGCAGGGGCTTTAAGAAGGTTTCCCAGCTAGATGCAGGGCAGGTGTGGGATTAGAACACAAGTCTCAGAGTGCAGCTTTAGTGCCCTCTGACTTGGCCCTACAGTCCTCTTCCCCCTCCAGACTTTCGGGGGGTCTTTCCCCATTCTTTATATTCCTGTGGTGTCTAGGAAAACAAAGGCTATCACTCTCCGTTGGATGGGAGGCTGTACAGATGTGAGTTTGGCAGGGTCAGGGGTAGGGTCGCTCTTCCTCTCTGTCTCTGCATGGAAATCACCCTGAGGTGTGAAGCTTTTGATGCTTCAAAACCTTCTCTCTGCTGGAAATCACAGCCTGCAGGCAGCTTGCACTGCAGGGTCCAGGCTCGCTCACCACAGCCTGCAACACTTGAAGTCTCTGAGATCCTAGGACCTCAGATCAAGGCAAAGGGTTCAATACTGCTTGGCAGAAGGGAGAAGATTGTATTTTGTGTTGTGGATGGGAAAAAAAAAGACCTAAAAACCTCTGAGCTAGCGGATGCAGGGCTGGAATTTCTTTACTATAAGGCTGCTGACAGATGTAATACTGGGTCTATTGTACAACCAGAAGGAGGATTTTCCATATCACATCAATCAAAAGCAAAGCTGTACCAAACAGGGCCAGTTTCAAAGAAATGCCAGGGAGCTAGGTAGGACACAGCCTTGATCACAAAACCCCAAAGGGACTGTATTTTAAAATCTGAAATTGCACAGTTAATATGAATGACAAAGTGGGGTGTTTGGTGCTCACTTAGTCACCTAGGAGGCTTTCAGGGAATCCATTCTCCTGCTGACTTCTCCACATCTGCAAGCATCTTCCCTGATGGAGGGGAAACAGGAGACCCGGAAGCAAAGAACCCGTCTTTCCCCAACTCTCTGAGATGCTTTAAACATTGTTTCGAAATGACAAGCATGGCGACGTGTTTACAATCACTGTTTCTTTTCAGGTTAGCCTCATGAGGCAATTTTTTACTGGAGAATCTTCCACAGCAGGATGTGTGTGCCGAGACCTGCAGGCGCTACCCAGAGGACTTAAAACAACAACAACACCAAAAACCTACATATTGTATATCATATGAAGAACACTCCCATGTGCTCAGCGCAAGATCAGAACGAGGAAGCCCTGAACACATGGGTTTCAGTCCTGCAGAGGGTTCCTGAGGCAGCCAATTTGAAGCTGCCTGACTGAAGCTGGGAGGAAGCAGGACACAGTAAAAGAGGAGTACCATAAAATCAAAGGATAGGTGTGCATTCACTTGCTAGGGCTACTGTATCAAGATGAGACAAACCAAGTGCCTTAACACAAACTCACCCTCTAACTGATCTGAAGGTGAGACATCTAAGACCAAGGACCGTGGCTGGGCTAGATGGCTTCTCAGTCTGGGGGACATGGTTCTGTCTTCTCCTGCCTCTGATTGGTTTGCTGCCAATACTTAATGTTTCCTGCCTTGAAGACTCATCTCCCTGCTCTCCGAGGACACCTTCCTATGTCTTTCTCCCCACCTGTCAAGTCCACAGATTCTTCTTTTATTAATGTATCCATCATGTATTGGAGAAAAGCCAATGAGCTCAGCGTAAGGGAGCTCATTTATAATGATGGTATTTTCCCCGAAATCAGGTCATTTTCCAAGACATGGAGCTTGCTGATGCAAACACCTTTCTCTAAAGGGAACAAGAGGTGGTTTACCCAGAGTCAAATATGAGTGACCATAGTCTAGGAACTATGCCCTGAAACTGCAATGTTGGTCCACTGTAGATGAGATTGCATAAGTCACAGCACAAGAGCCCATGGAAAATTGATGCATTTATCTAATTCGTTGGTGGGGACTTGAGATAGGCAGATCAAAATCGCTCCTGAGGTAGGAGCGATTTCTTCTATTGGTTTCAAGAACATGCTGTGCATCCAAGTGAGGAATCTCATGTTCTACTGAGCCAATACAGTCCCAAAGGTGGGATTTTTGTTCCTGTTGTTGTCATCTTTGCTTTGTGTGTGTGTGTGTGTGTGTGTGTGTGTGTGTGTGTGCGCGCGCGTGCGTATGTGTGACAGACAAGATAACAGTCAAGGTCTGAGAGGTGAGAGCAATGAATAAGGATGAAAGACAACCTGACACAGTCCTGACTCTCAGTCTGAAACATTGTAACTGTCCAATCACAACATTCCAATCCACGGGTCAGGCTGTGGACTCTCTTACCAACCATGTATGGAGCTTTCTTAGGGACTATCAGCTGACAGGAGTTAGGACTTCAGGATCAGAGTTCAGAGAGAGGTAGGGCATGCAAGTCAGCTCCTAACACAGCTGTTTCATCTTGTCAGATCAAGATGTAAACTTCAAAACCATCACAGAAAAAAAAAAGACAATTGTATCCACACTGACAAAAAAAAAACAAAAACAAAAAAAAACAAAACAAAACAAAAAACCCAAAAGCTGGTATTCAAGCAGAGCAAAGGGTTTCGGCAAATACACTGGAAAAAATGATGAGAGTTACACGGGGTCCGTCTCATCACCCAGTTTCTGTGTTCAGCCAGGTATTCGGGGCCAAGTGAACTGCCGAGAGTCCAGTGAGACCTGAGGTGTCTGCTCTGCCAGCAGGCTTTGGAGAGTGGTGCCGGGAACCACTTCTTTTTAAGATCTCTCTATCATGGTAATGTCACAGTGTCCAGAGACGCTGCATCCCTGCATCCCTGTCACCCATTCCCAGAGTACAAATATAAAATCAAGATGCTGTTAAGCACAAACATAGTCCAAGGCCAAAAGAGTCTAAAAGACAAAGTGGGGGAGAGCACAGACAGACAGACAGGCAGGCACGCGCACGCGCGCGCGCGCGCACACACACACACACACACACACACACACACACACACACACATGGGAGGGGGGTATTCCTTAGCCATTAGTACAGATTTGTCAAACCAGGACAATCTAGAGCAGAAAGGGTCTTTCTGTAGGAATGTCACAAGGGTGATTTTGTTTCTATTCTTTGGTTACTTGGCACAGAGTCTAAACAACAGTGCTTCATGTGATGAAAATGTTAGCTATGATTTAGATAAAATGGGCTAGGTCCTCGTCATCACAGTAACCAGCAATTAGACAAGTATTTTTTCCCCCATTTAAGGTAAAGAATTGGGGTCAGCAGGATAGATTAGTCGGGGAAAGCACTGGGTACCAAGTCTAATTACTTAGGTTTGTCCCCTGAGATCCAAAGCAGAAAGAGAGAACTGACTCAAGTTGTCCTCTGACCTCTATACCAGACCATGGCATGTATGTCACACACACACATTCACCCACACACACGAAGAATTATACTAACTGTCCATACTAGGGCTTTGGGGGCTCTTAGCTGTGTGATTTGAAAGTGTAGAATGTCATAACTAAATCTGTAACTGCCTTTGCCTATATTTATATCAAAAGAAGATATGGACCCTATCCTGCAAAGCCTCCAGTGTTGGGATCCCTCTTTGTTCTTTCTATAGTGCCCTCTTGCCTGACAGCAAAGGAAAGCTGGTTGTTATCAGAGAAGCTGGATGGATAACAGGATCCAGCAGGCACCAGGAAAGAGGGAACCAACCAGAGGGAAACCCCTGCTTGAAATGCTCCTCTGATTTATAGTCTTTGGCTTCAGGGTCCTAAGCAGATGATAGAACCAGCATCTCCATTGGCCTCTGCAGACTCACGGCTGGCTTCTCCACATTCTCTTGCCAAAGCAGCAGCAGACATGAGCCTATGGCAGGGTTACCTTCCCTTTACCTAGTCAGAGCCATTCTTGGATTCAACAAGGTGGCCTATGCAGAAGGACTAGTAGGTTCTAAGCCATACAAGGAAAATGGAACAAACCAAACAAACGGAATGATTACTGCACACAGGTTAGCCCTGAACCCCTAGAAGAAAGGAAATGAGATAAAAGTCATACTGAAGTATTCAATTCTTTTATATATGAGCCACTCCATTTCCAGACTTGACATTGTCTAGAAGCTTCACAATAATGTGGTGAGGTGAGTGAACAGGCTTGGGGTGGCCTGTGTCTCAGTCTGAGGGTAGCTGCATTCTGAGCACCCATACCTGACAGGCCCTCGGTATACAGAGATTGGCTGCCGTCCAGAGTCCTACACACTTGCTTCTGAACCTGAGTCAGCTGACTTTGATAAGATCACATGATTTTTGAAATATGTAATAAGCTAGTACAATGAATGTAAAAGAAATAACAATTTAACATTTTAGAATGACCCGAATTGCTGAGGTATTAGACAGCAACACACTGAGAAGAATTAGGTGGAAATACACACAGATCCAGGAATTCTATTACATTTCTAAGAACCTTCTTTCACCCTTACATTATTTTTAAAGAGCTCAAGCCAGAAATTATACAGGACATGTTTTATATGCAGGGATTTTGTTAACCATCAGGCCCAACATTCTAATTAGCAAAACTGTATTCCAACATCAAGAACGATTACAAGCTGAGTCGGCATCAGGATCAAAATAGTCATAATTTGAAATCTATGTCCTCAGTCAAGGTAAAATTGAAAGATAGCCATAATTTTAATGATTCACATTTTCAATTATTTTCTTTTTAGATTACCTGACAAACTACAGGCTCCAATCTTCTCTGGTAAGTTCTATTAGCAGGAAGATTTCTCTGTTGGGTTAACATACTATGAGCTAAGGAACTCTAGGGGAAGTGTTCTCACTAAGTAGGTCAATTCTACACCATATAATTGTGGTCATGTCAAAGCATTTATTCGTGAGTTTTCTTGTTCAACCCATTTGAACTAGAGTTGTATTTATAGCACCACACACAAAAAAATCACAGCTGGAAAAAGTAACTTGAGCATTTGGTTCCTTAGTGGACATGAGGAAAATATTAACCACTTCAGGAACATGTCTCCCATAAAATAGGGCCAAATACCCCAAAGATAACCAAACCTGGAGACTTCTCAGAGACAACATCTCTATAAATCCATTTATGATTCAGCTGCCTGGTCCCTGCTGTGAGAATTCTAGCTACTGTTGGACAAAGGAGAGAGTATTAAGCATTGGGCAATGGATACTTCATGAAAGCACATCAGACTGACAGCCCCAGTAAACTTCATGTGCAGACAAGCCAGCTTTGGGGCTCATATTCTCAAGTGTCTGGAGTTCATACTTGAGGCTTTCTCCTGATTAGAGGCATTTTCATATAGCCAGTAAAGATCAATAGAGATGCGTTTGTATTCAAATGCTAGCTTTGTTTCATCCTGGCTGTGTGCTTTGAGACAAGTCACCTTTCTTCGTTAAGTTGTTGGAAGGTGCAGACACATGATGCACCCTGGGTCACATTTTTAGTTGCAAGAGTAAGCAGTGTTATGGTTAGGGTTCTTGCAGGTTAAACATACACCCTGCTACCCTAATCTCAATCTTGCTTTTAAAATATCACAATTTCTTCATGCTGGATATACGCATGAGCAGAGAGTAGGTGTTCAATGTCTAATCAGTCTATGGTTTTGGTTATATTCAAAGGGTTTTGAGAAAATTCCCCAGGAGAAAACAGATGACATTCTTACACTCCTGAGGACACAACTCCAAATAACAAGATCATAGAGACAGTATGAGTATTGGCATTTTGTCTGGGCTCTGTCCCACAGTTACTCCTTCTACTCCTCTACCTTCCCCCCTCCTCTCTTCCTTTCTCTGTCTCTACTGCCTCAACTCCCCTCCCTATACCCTAAATAAATTCTATTCTATTCTATACCATTCTGTGGCTGGTACCCCAGGGGGAAGGGATGCTTCAGCTTGGGCCCGCAGAGGTAGCCCCTTCCCCCACACCATACCACACTTCCACCAAACATATTCCTTCCTTCTCTTTCTTTTTATAAAACACAACAATCAGGACTGGGTTTATCTTTGTAAAGTGAACTTTGTCCAGTGAGGGGTAAGAGACGCTAAATTACGCCACTCTAGAATACATACTGTTTTTAACTGAAAGTAATCAACAAGTAGACATAAAGTACCCCCTGCTTTTACTCTCACAAGCATAAGAAAAGCTTCTCAGGGTAGCACCCCCCACCTCATGCATCTGTAGGCATGGAGGTTAGTCCCTGGAGACAATGAAACACCCATCGCCCCTAAGGCTGCATTTGTAAAATGTGTATGCAGACTTTGTTAGCCAGCCCTCATTTCCAGTAACTCTTCCATATGATTTATCTTGGAAGTCACTGCCTAGGAAAGCCCAAGTCCTCCCTTGTAACCATTCCAAACATTTGCTCCTTGGTCAAGGCCTTCCATGAAGCCCCGATTCTAAGAACGCCCTAAAGTCCTTCCAAGTGGATAAGCCTCCAGTTGGCTTCCGTACTTTGTTTATCTGCTTTCATTGTCTTGAGCTACCACCTAAGAAACCTAAGGAGAAGAGTGAAAAAAGTTTTCATTTTTCCCTTCCTGATGTCTACCAGGTCCATTTAGTGCCGCGGACTCTCTGGCTCCAAAGCAGGAATAAAAGTTCCTAGGACACTAAACACCAGAGCAGTCTTTGCCATCTGCCTTGCATCAATCAGTCAAGAGCTCCAAAGCACACAGCCTTGAGAAGAGTAATCACAAAAACTGCTATGTCCCCTGTTGAGGCAGAATCCGCCGTCAATAAAAGAATTTTATTTTATTTCCCTGTATTTTTTATTTTCATTTTGTTTACCATGGTTTGTTTTCATGCGGATGAGACATGATGTATCAGACTTTCCGGTGCCGCAAACAGATTCCGTGTTTCTCTAAGGTCACATTCCTCTGCTATCTGATTAGTGACTCTCACTTCCCCTCGATGCACGTGTTTTAACGGCCTGCTTTCCAAAGCTTGTGGATACATTCCTTCATCTGTAAGATGGAGCTGCGACTATCCTCCTGACTAGAGCAGTATAAAAATGAATGTGGTCATAGTTGGGAAGATATGAAGAGGACTGAGTGTATAGAGTGTCAGCAAAGGCAAGGTCCACATGGCTAGCATTGGTAGGACTGCAGTAAGCTGATATGATATAATAATGATGAAACTAGAAATATCTATTTCAAGGCAAATATAACATGCCCTTAGACTCAGATTGGTGGCTTGAACAAGAAATGTTCCCCACAGTCTCTGTCATTTGAACCCTCAGTCTCCTGTTGGGAGGGCTGTTTGGGAGGTTCACAGCCTTGCTTGAGAAGTATGTAACTTGGGGTGTAAGACCAGAGAACCCGAGTGAACCATGACGTGGAGCCTGATCGATGCAAAAAGCAAGAGGATTTTTATTGTTCCAGTGCACTGGGGCTTTCTCAGACCCTAAGGAGAGGAGGCAACCCTGCACAGCTTGTTCAATGAGCTTTTATACAATTTTCAGGGCAGCAGCTGTTAGGCACAATGTGATTGGCAAAACAGTGTGAGTTTTTAAACTGATTGGTCTTCAGGGAATGAGGTAGCAAGGACTTCCCTTGTCTGAAACCACTTTCAGACACCACCCTGTGGAATGTGTCCCCACCTGAAGGTTGGTTCTCACCCTGTTGTCTGAGGAATGTTAATTAGCCTCTCCCTTCATGGGAGGCAAGAGTTCCACCACCTTCTCAAAGTTCCTGAGCTTATCTTATTAAGCTAGAAGGAAATTCCTTGCCTCCAGTGTTTTGCTGAGATGTCCCTGTTTACTTGGTTCTCACAGGGACAGGCTTTGGGAGCAGAAGTCATGTGGCACTCCTGGTCGGCTCTCCCTACTCCTTGCTTGCATTTGAAGCTGTGAGCTCTCAGCTTCCTGCTCTTGCTGCCATGCTGGGCACTTGCTGCCATGCCTTCCCTAAGAGTTCACCATGATGGAAGGTTCTTATCCTTCTAGAACTGCAAATCCAAATAAACAGATTCTTTATAAGCCGCCATTGCCACAATGTTCTATTACAGCAATGGGAAAGTAAATAATACACCAAACAATCCTATTGTAAGTCTCCGGGCACAAAATATAAATGGAAAAAAAGAGTATACTTGATAAAAGTAAAATAGGTCACGGCACAGTCTGAGCCAATGACAAAGTAAAGATAGGTGACAACCAGGGTGGATCATAAAGACACATGTGTTTTAAATAGATAGGTTAGCACACTAGAATGTGCACTGTGCCTGCACTGATTCACAAGATAAAATAAAATCAAAGCATTTGATTTGTTTCTTGAATGATGAAACCACAAGGAAGAGCTAAGAGGACAAGGGGACTTGGGGTGCAGCTTGACAGTTGAACTCCTGATAAGCAAGAAGGCGGCTCTGAGAAGGATTCCCAGGACAACAAAACGCAACCAACCAAAACAAACCAATAGCAACAACATGAGAGGGCTTCTGTTATAGGACAAAGTGATAAAGGTGAAGCTGATAGGAGAAGACAAGTGATGGACGTGACTTGACCTGTGTCTGAGTGTCAGTGACACACCCATTCATTAGGATGCTAAGAATTACTTCGCGCTTATATTTTCATACAACAAAAATCTGAATAATAATATACAACTTGCATATGACACTATGTGTTACATATCAATTGGAAAACAAATTGTAACTCCCACCTCACTCTCTTTTTCTGAGGGTTAAGACATATAAATACAAAATAGTCTCTGGGACTGGGAAGATGGCCCACAGGGTAACAGTGGTTGGTAAGCAAGGATGAGGACCTGAGTTCAAATCCCTCAAACTCTTTAAAAAATGTGGATATGGTTAATGTATACCTGTAACCCTTTGCTGAGGGTTAAGAATGCAGAGACAGGATTTCTGGGGTTTGCTGCCTGACAGCCTAGCTTCAGACTCAGTAAAAGAACCTGTTTCACTGGAATGGGCAGTGAATGATAGATATCCTCT
>NW_022196900.1:63804158-63814840 GCF_008632895.1 Mastomys coucha | reverse complement strand
CACACACACACCCTATCTTATAGGTTTTCTGTAACTAGAAGTAACTCACTCTCACTCTTCTCATTTGCATTTAATAAAGGGGTAACACATTTTATTCATTCAGAAAGTAAGGTCTATGCAAACCTTGAGATATGTATATGTATGTGTATGTGTATGTGTATGTGTATGTGTATGTGTATGTGTATATGTGTATGTATAAAAAACCTGAGAGGAATCATCAGACTTTAAACTTCCCTTAAAAACTCTAAAATTCAAATTTCACAATTACTAAAGCAAATAGCCTAGTGCCTAGGCTTTGGGGTGGCTTATGAGCCAGGCCAGGATACCCTGGGCCATCATGCAGGGCTGCTCGGGCAGGGTATGCTGCTCAAAGCCTCGGCTGCTTGATTTAAAGGAGAATCTGGTACAGGCAGCTTGGCTGAAGCGTGGAGCAAGGCCTCAAGCTAAACATCGCTGTGACTGGGAAACCCCAAAGGGCTCCATCGTTATCCTTTACAACTACAGGCATCAATGACTTCGAGTGGAGTGAAGCTGGGGAGGGAGGGACAACAATGGGTGAGAAGTCAATTCCATTTTCATTCCAGGCATGATGTGTTCTTAACAGGACCCTATGAGAATTTATGTCACATGCAAATTGTCTCTCTGTCCCTGACTCAAAAGGCAGATCCCGCCTTGGTAGATTCATTCTGAAGCCTTTAGCCGTGTTTAATGAAAAGTGGCTGTTTTCACTATGAACCAATTTCCCTCTTGAGTTTTATTACTGAAATCATCAAAATAAATCACCTGGAATCTTCTGTCCTACCTGGTTGGCAAGCGGGGGGGGGGGGGGGGGGGGGGGGGAGGACAGTGAAATCCTTCCCTAAAAATCTGCACATCGGAAACACTTATGGACGGTCGAGACAACAGTTAGCTGTTACAGTGAAGTTTCTTTTCTCCCTCTTTGCTCCCGGTGTGGGGAGGATGATGTTTTGTTCTCTGTAAGCTTAATTGTAACTTGTGATGGCTTGCTTTTGTGTGTGACAAGTAAAGTCCATTAAAAAAAAAAAAAAAAAAAAACAAGAAAACATCGGGACAGATAGTGGACACACACGGATACTTTGAATGTGAACAGGCCAGCTAGCGGGTGCCGGCAGCACCCTGGATGTCTGGGATTGGGGTTGGTTTTTCTTTTACAGGCTTGCTTTGTGTATCCTCAGAAACAAAAGATATGTGTGTGCTTGTGCAATAATAGCCACTTGGTAAGAATCCTTCTTTCACACACATGATTTAGACACTATTGATCTGTCCCAGCTGTGTCTTCACCAAGATTCCAAGCACATTCAGTTTGCAAATGTGATTTGGTAACAGGTAGCAGGGAACAGGGAATGAAGGATCCTGTCTTTGTCCTCCTGGGCACCCTTTTTGTGCTCCCCCACCCCACTGAAGATCCGTTTGCTCCATTTCCTCCATGCATTTTAAGGGAGATTTTACTGGGACTAATAATTTTCGCATGACGCCACTCCCACTTCTGATATGTCCCTGGGGGTGAGCGCTGTAAAGGTTGAAGTGGCTACACTAATCACATTAAGTGTTCGTGCATAGTGTTCTCATGTGTCAGCAATCCAGTACATTTAGCTTTTTTAGCTCGAGGCAAAGGCTTGCACCAAAATATGGGGAAATTTCTGGTAGGGAAATTTCAAGATTGGTGGGAGGTGAGCTATAGTCGGTGGGGCCCTGAAATCATGTCCCACAAAGGTAGTGGCTTTTACACTCAATCTGGTCCTAGGAACAAATAAATAACAATGCATTTCATTCAGTCTCCTACATCCGCATTCACTGTAACATACATAAGAGGTTCCCCCCCTCCTCTTTTTTCTTCAGAGTACATAAGCTCCTACTTGTTCTCATGGAAGAAACAAAGCTGGCTTTACCCTCTGCATGGCTAACTGCTGTTCACCATCAAAACCCAGTTCATAACAACATCTCTCAACATCTCTCCACAACTCTTGACAACTTAACTGCCTCTGCTGCAGAGGAAGGAATGAGCCTTTGACTCCGGGACTTGTCATAACACTTGGCGTCTTTCAGCTATGTGACCAGTGGTACCTGGACATGGATACTTCTCAAGTAAGCATCTCATTTTCCAGGCCCCTTCATAGGGATCTTAGATATAGAATGCCTGGGATGGTATATGACGCCCTCATTAAAAAGCATACTGAGTCATTTTTGATGGAGACTAATTTGAGAACCACTCATACCTTCCATTGAACTTCCCACTGTGGTCACCGGTAGGATGGTTTAAAGTCAGAATAAAACTTTGATTCTCTGCACAGGCTAAGGAGATGGGCCACTCAGGAGCCACACAACCTTGGATAAGTTGTGTAATCCCTTTGTCTGTTTCTGCAGCTA
This sequence comes from Mastomys coucha, assembly GCF_008632895.1. Taxonomy (NCBI): domain Eukaryota; kingdom Metazoa; phylum Chordata; class Mammalia; order Rodentia; family Muridae; genus Mastomys; species Mastomys coucha. The sequence continues at coordinate 63,812,452 of NW_022196900.1, read as the reverse complement.
TATAGGAATAATAATTTCCACAACCCTACATGTTAGGCTCCCAAATTATGTACATTCTACTTACCATGACGATGCTATAACTGTTCCATAGGCGTCTTTATGTCTGGGTCTAGCCCTCTCTCTGTGAACACTGTGTTTCTAGGAGAAGCGAGTGAGTTTGCTGCCTAGAGCACACAGTCAGTGAGCGTGGCAGGGCAGAAAAATCATACTCACGAAAGAAAAGGGGTGAGTGTTGCTAATGGCAAGATGCAGAACTGAGGTTACAAACAGGTCGAAGCCGACACCAGGGGCTCTGTACAGAAAAGGAAATGGCCTATCTTGACAGTCTTGGAGCCATCTTCAAAACCTGAAGCTTAAGTCTTCCAAGGATGGGATGATGCCAGCAGCCTTTCTGCTTGACACAGACCTAATAATCAATGACCCATCTGAGAAGGAGCTGATCGATGCGTTTCACGACACCATCATCGAACACTTCTCCTGAAAATGCCCATGACAATCTTTTACACAACCTAATTGAGAGAATGGATTGAATGCTTCCTTATCATTTTATCAAAACCTGCAAACAAGGAATGGAAGCACACCATGCAAGGGAGGCAACTATCAGTCTCCAAATCAACACGCTGAGGAGAAACCTACGAGGGCTGGTAAAACTGTCTTCATTAGCGAGCCACACTGTTGACTGAATATAAAGGGGAAATCTATGGGCTATGGTAAATTTGTATCTTCAGTGGTAATCCACATTGCTGACTGAATATAAAGGGGAAACCTATGGGCTATGGTAAAACTGTCTTCACTAGTGATCCACACTGATGACTGTATATAGAGGTTACTCTCTGGACTATGTGCAAATGTATGCAAGCAGGCACAAGGAAGGCTGGGCCAGCCTGGAAGCCTGGGGAGCCTGGGTTTGCATCCTGGTGTTCCTGGCTGTGAGGAAATCACTATGCTCATCAGGGATGTTGGAGAAGAGTGAATGTTGCAATGTAAATCCAGTTCTTGCTGCTCTGACTAGCATGTACGTGCTTGAAAGATGGCTGCAAGACCAACTGGAGCATTTTTAAACGGCAGCTGTCAGTTACTGAGTGCCTGCACATCCCAGGCATTGCATAAGTCAGGTCAGTAAGTCCCCCTCCCCCCCGTAAACTTCAGAGAAGAATGAACTATCATGCCCCATCTACAGGTGGGAGAGTGGAGGTGCAGGATGGACTTGGACAGTGCAGTAGCAGATAACTGCTTTTCACTATATCCAAAGCCACAAGGCCTGTACCCTGTGCATGCTAGACAGGCACTGCATTGTGTTCTTGGGATACCAGGACTGGACCATCACTCCACAGAACTCCTTTTCTAATGTGCGTGCCAAAGGGGAAAACATGAATAGAGTAAAGACATGTTCTGCAGCTGAGGTGAGCACTGCGCTGCCCAGTCCTGAGGTTGGGGCAGGGCATTATGGGGCAAGAATTATATGTTGCCATTCTTCTAGGACATGTTCTCCTGGGTTGCATGTAGGGATGAAGATGCTTGGAGGAGTCAATCTGCCCACATGTACAGAGAGAGGTACAGGACAGCATTAGTGTTGATGACACTAGGAAGCAGGGTTCCTTAAAAGTTCAATTCTAAAAAAAAAAAAATAAATTAATGATTATTCAGAAGAGGAAGAGGGGGAAAGGAGCTGTGAGGGGTGGAAATGGCTAAAATTTGTTATATACTGTATAAAACTGTCAGAGGAAAATCATTAAAGGTAAAGTTATTAACCAAATAAAAGGAAGGCTTGGCTTTCTCAGTCACATCAATGCCATGTCAAGTATTCAATAGGCATGTGGTGCCGGTGGCTCCCACCCTAGACAGCACAGGTGAGGGATATTTCCAGTACTTCAGAAAGTTCTACTGGACTTCACCTAGCACTTAAGGCTTCCAATTCTGTATGATAAAATCTAGGAGGAAGCAGGGATGGGGGTGGGAGGTCGGAGGTAGAGAGCCAGAGGGAGGCAGGGAGCTGCTGAGTGTGATAAAGAGGAAGGACAAGAGCTGCTCTGGGCTTCAAAGGTCATCCAGTCCTCAGTCAGAGACTACAGTGGAAGGAAGACAAGGAAAGGCTTATTCTAAGACATCGAGAGAATTAAGACTGACAGAAACCTGCAGCTTGGAAGCAGAAACGTGCGGAAGTCAGTAAATGCAGGTACCAGAGAGCCAGGGTTAGATGCTATGAGAAGATGGAAAACCAGCAACTCTTGGGATTAGGTGAGCATCATCTGGGATACGAACTAGGAAGGAAGTGTTTTTCAAGGGTTGACAGTTCATTTGTGGGTGTGTTCCTCTCCCCGCTACAGCCTTATTGAGATGGTCTTTAGGCAATGAGGAGCGGGAATCAGGAGCTCATGTTATCTAACTACCGTTGTTGCTAATATGTCTGAGTCAGACTCTAGCTCACCTACAGCAAGAGCAGCGAGTGCAAGCACTGTAGTAAGTTATGCAAGTTAGAAAAAAGGGAGAGGAGTTGATCCCTTTCTTCATGGAGCTCATAATGTGCAAGGGCAAAAGAGGCTGTCACAGGCGCAGCCCTCATTGTCACAATTAAGAACACAAGAAAAGACTGACAAATGTGCTGGCAAAATATAGACGGTGGTAGTCTTCCTGAAGGAGAAGATGTCTTTGCCTGGAGGTGTGCACTGGATGCCTGAGGAATCAGTAGACAATTTTGATGAATGGGGAAGCACCTATGCAGGAATAGAACCATTTTCCTAGTAAGTTGTGAACTAAAAAAACCCACTGCTTCCAACTTTATCTTCCATTAAAAGATATTTTAAAACTCATTTCCAAAACCAGCTAAGGGTCTATTTCCGAAACAGAAGTAGAAAACATACGAGGGCCCCCCTTCCTCACATCTGAAGACCTCTCTTTAGGTTTAGGAACTACAGAAACTTGGCCCCTGTGGTCCAACTGAGAATAACAGCAGTGACCCACAGGCATAAATTTCAATTATTTACATTTCTACAAATATAGAAACTTACAATAGAGTTTGAGAAAATGGACTTCCCCAACAAGAGGGTAGAGGAAACAGATTCATAGTTGCACTATATCCATCCTGGCCCTTGCTGATTCACTGTCCTTTGACGACTGGAACATCTTCAAATCAGCACACTCAATACTAACTGCTTAGAATCTGGTAGCTTTGCACAGCACGAAGGGCTGAATCTTTTACTTGACATCATTTGCCATTAAAAGTTTCATGGTAAAAATGAAAAGTTACCAAAAGTGAGGCTAGAGGGCTACAGATTCTTTAGAGTAAGAAAATTTTCATTTCTTCTAGAAGTTCAACCTGTTTTCATGTCCTTGTCTCCCCCTCAAGTAGTTTACAGTTCATCCTTGAGACACACCTGGATCAGCACTCTCTCTGTCTCTCTCTGTCTCTCTGTCTCTCTCTGTCTCTGTCTCTGTCTCTGTCTCTGTCTCTCTCTCTCTCTCTCTCTCTCTCTCTCACACACACACACACACACACACACCTCTACCTATGCACTTTTCCACAATATATTCCAAACACTACCAATCCAAGAATGGCTTCTACTTCTTCCTCTCTCAATCTCAAGGGTATGATGACCCAACACATATAACTGAGCGCATGTTCTGGCACTAAATGTAAAGATGGAAAAGCAGTGGTCAGCCCTGGAAAGTCCCCAGCTATCCTTCAGAGACTGCCCTGGTTCCAGATCCCAGCCCAGGGTTCTACAACCTTCATTCTCTCGCACCCACCACCAGGCTCCTGCTCAGCCTGTGACTTTGCTCATTCTTCCCTCCTGCCTGAGGCATGTACCCCCTTCTCTATGCCAGGCCATCTCTGCCTGCACCTGCTAAAGCACAGAGACAGCCTCTTCCAGAGCCTTCTGAAATATAGCACACCTCAACCATGTTAGCTACTTCCTTGGTGATCCACAGCAAGCTGCATCCTGGGCATTCTTTCTCCTTGCTTTGCTAGTCATCACCTTGTATACGGCTGTCACACCCACTACAAAAAGATCATCAGGAGGACAGAAGTCAGGAGGCCTCAAGACCTGCTCCTAGTTGGCAATGGTGTCACAGGAGGCAGATTTAAATCTGCAAACAGTCCCAAGAAGAAAAAATGAATGTCACCCATCTCTCAGCACCACATGCTCAGCCATATTAGCAGGGCTGGAAGGTGCGCGGATGCAACAAACTCAGCATGCTGCAGTCCCAGGGATAAGGTTCTACAGTTTAAGGGGGGAGCTTTCGGTTTTTTTTCTTCCCAGAGTAAGACCAATGCTCCAAGTGTCTCAGCTAGGAGGCACCATGACACCTGTGTTTTACATACTCTGGTTCAAGAACCTTCTGCAATAAATGCATGCTCTGCTCGTGTCAGCATCCAGAGGGGGAACCCTAGAGGACCCTTAACCACAGGAAGCTGGGAATAGACTGAAACTCAGCTCAGCGCCAGCAAATTACCACAGATTAGCCCTTGACTCTCCTGGGAGTATAGATCATTGGTCCTCAGTCTAGGTTGTATATTAGTAAAACCTTGGCAATTCAGAGAAGTATGGAGGCCCAATTACAAGTGGTACGTCAATCCCTGAGGACTGTGCCGGTGTGAAGGTATCTATCTATACCTGTCCTATGTATGTTTAAGATACAGCCACGTAGTTAGATCCTCGAAGCAAACCTCACTGAAAAATATACTAGGATTTCAATGTTCTCCAATCTTCATCAGGGTTTCTCTCCCAACAGCCCCAAGTCCAAACTCAAGATTAACTGAGAAGAGAGGAACTCACAAAACTCCACACGAGAGCTCAGCTCCCTACCACTCTGACACATGCCACATCCCCAGCCCATCTATTCTCAACACTGCGGCAGATAAGGATTATAGGGGTATAAAAGAAAAGCACCCCGTAAAAGGTTATTTATGAGGGGGGCAATGGATTTTCTCGTGAATCAGGTTTTACACTCTCCATTTTCCACAGGAACAATGGAGTGTACATGGCTAATAATAAGACACAGGCCTTGATTAAATACCCAATCCATAATTCAATAAAGGGGTTGTGCTGACATAATCAGCAAAGAGAGACTCTTATGAATACCCAAATAAGCCCAAATACGAATAGTAAGAGTCAGCACTGGCCCCTCAGAGGTTTTATTATTTGTAAAGTGTGCAAAACATTTTTCTTCCAGGACCCGAGATCATGAAATTTTATAATTAGCGAAGTTTTGTTAATGGGATAAGACACACTGTATTCCAAGGAAGGGCTGGCCAGGAGCCTGGGAATACTCTAACAGAAAAGCAGCCCCGCTGCTTCAACTGTTCAAGCAATGATGTGCCCATGTTCATTGGATAAAGCACTCTCAATTGGGGGAAGTCTTGGAAATTCCTAGATGCTCAACTCAAGGCTGGTTGGTTCCTATTTGGAATCAGAATGCCAAGTTGTGATATCACCCAAAAAAGGTGGCTTTCAGAGAGCCTAGGTGTGAAGCTTCTGGCTTATTTGGAGTAATAATAAACCTTTATATCACACATAAAATTTTAAAACATGAACGTATCTTAAATAAATTATATGCCTTCTGTGATTCATCCCCTCCCCTCATTTTGTGCAGTTACTTTGAATTTTAAAGGCATTTTTTTTTTGTCTGACCACTAGGAAGCTCATAATAAATCTATAGTCTAGATAATATACAGGACCCAGCATGGTTTTATATGTCATTCATTTCTTTCTTTCCATATGAGTTATATAACTGTATCCTTTTTTAAAAAAAAGTACTTATTTTTTAAAGGATTTTCGTTTATATTTACTTGTTTATATGTGTGTGTTGTGTATGTTGTGTATGTGTGTGTGTTGTGTTGTGTTGTGTGTTTTTTGTGTGTGTTTTGTGTGTGTGTGTGTACTCAGTACAAGTAGGTACCCTCAGAGGCCAGAAGATGATGCTGGAGTTATAGATAGGTATGAACTATCTATGATGTTGGTGATGGCTGGGAACCAAATTCAAGTTCTCTACAAGAGCAGCCACTATCCTCAACTACCTAGTGAGCTTTCCACTGCTACATCCTTCTAATACAAACATCTTTCTAGCCCCTCACACACCATTTGTTTGCCTTCCTAAAGCTATTCTATCTCATGCACAGCCACCATGCTGAGGCTTCTCCAGACTGGCCATGCTACTACTGACATCCCCCTGTCCATTCACATTTCCTGCCTAAGTGACCTGCTGGTTTCTGCTCTTGGTTGTTCTGCCCATCCTGAGCCACCATCCGGGATGGCCTCCATGGATGGCCCTGAGAAGGCAGAAACAAAGACAGTGTCTTTGATTCCACAATGTCTTATGAAAATCATGGAATCTGGCTCCCAGCTAAATGTAGAGCATTTCCTAGGAACAGAGGAATTACTGACCAAGGACGCCTCAACTTTGTTATCTGACACAACAGGGAATGGAGGTGGGATCAAGGCTGAGTGCAGAAAACAAAGCCCCAAGGTTTCTCCATCTCTTCTACCTTGCTTCTTCCTGATACTTTCAAGTCTTGAGATTTTCCTCAACTTTGTATCTTTTTAGAACCAAACTTAGCTCATTACCCTGTGATTTGAGAAAGAATCCAGGGGCATGGTCCAAGGCTTTGCTGTTCATTGTGCCCACGACTGCAGCTTCAAAAGGAATTAGAGCCAATGGTTGTTGAGTCTTTACTGTCAGGCACTTTGCTAAGACAGATTATCTTAAACAAATTCTCAGGATAAGGCTGTAACTCAGAACAATTGTGCAGTGTGCCCAAGGCCCTGGGTTCGATCTCCACCATAGTGCTTACGTGTGTGCGTGCATGTGTGTGAGCATGTGTGCATACATACATGAGTGTGTGCGTGGACAAGTGTGTGAGTGCATGTGTGCATGCGTGTTTGTGTAATGTTGCAATAGAGAATATTATTTATTGCTATTCTGTATAGAAATAGAGTCTGAAAGTGATAATTGTCTAGGGTTTAATAGCTCAGAAGAGAGCTGAGGGTGGGAAATAAAAGCTAATACCCTGGCTGGTTGGACAGGCTTCTCAATCAGTATTATCTCTACCTCTTGCTTCACAGCAAAATTCCCTCTCACTGCTTATTCTGTCTCTCCTAATTTTTTTGCCCTAGAATCTAGAGGCTGATGTCACCCTCCTGATGGTTCTGCCATAACACCTAGTAGTTGACAATTGAAAAAAATTCTATAAATGTGGCCCTTTATCAGCATTTATCAGAGAAAACAAAAGCTTTGTTTCCTTTCAATCAAAGCTCCTGGAACCTTGGTCCTGGAGATGCTTTCCTCCCCGGGGGATGCGGCTATCTCGTTATCTACTCAAATTATTCTGACCTTCCAAGGCCGAGTCCTGTTAGCCTTTCTTAATCCAAAAATAATTAGTGATAACAGACCCTGGCTTGTTGAGACAGAGAGTTATTTGCAAGGAAATTCTTGACTGGAGCAAATGGTTTTACAAGAGCCACCAACTCTAATAGATTGTCCAGAGCTCCTGCCACCTGCTGTCCTCAGCTCTCCTGTCATCTCTGACAGTAAAAGGTCAGTAGGTCATGATGTTGAGCTGGGAGATATCATGTTGCTGTCACATTGTCACCGATGGGGAGAAATGAGGCCAATGTGCCCGCCATCTGGAGAGGACACTGGGTGGAGGTTCCTATTCACTCTAAGCAGGTGAACATAGATTAGAGAGACAGAGGCCGGTCGAAAACTGCAGTACTTGGCATTTTGGGGGGCAGAAAAATTCCAAAGGGAAAATGGTAAGATAAAACAATCATAGTACCCTACTTCAATCCAAGGGACTCTGAAATAGCAAGGAGTGTGTGGTGGCATCTCCTGTAGCAAAATTGGGATTATGGCTGGGACTGGGAGCCTGAGCCAGTATTTCTATCTCTTCTCCATCCCTGAGAAGGGAGCAGAAACTTTGCACTCACTGTGCCAGAAACACCTACAGAGCTTATTAAGGAGCAGGTGGCTGAAACCATCCCCAGAGGTGCTGATTCAGTAGATCTGGTGCGCAAATATGAGACCTCCAATTAAAATTTCTAACGGCCATCCAGGTAACGCTGCTCTGCTGGTTCGAAGATCACATTCTGAGAGCTGATTGCTTTCTTTAGACAAGATAAGTCATGAGAAATCCAAGAAGGGAAGAAGCCATGATCAGCTGTGACCAGCACATACAAAGTGTTTGTCAGCCCCTACAAATCATTTTGTGTAATTTTTTGACTACAGTCGAAAGCAACTGAGTTTGTAATTGCCATAAACAATACATACACATAGATGGATATATATATATATAT
>NW_022196900.1:63792605-63804148 GCF_008632895.1 Mastomys coucha | reverse complement strand
ATATATATATATATATATACTTTATATACATGAAGAGACACAGGTCCAGAGAGGTAAAGCAGCATGACCAAGGTCACACTGCTCACAGTGCTATAGAGCAGAGGTTTTTAACCAGTGGGTTGTGACCCCTTTGAGGGTTGAGGGATCTTTTCACCTAAGACTATGGAAAAACACAGATATTTACATTATGACTCATAACAGTAGCAGAACTGTAATTATAAAGTAGCAACAGTATTTTATGGTTGGGGGGTCACTGCAATATGAGAAACTGTATCAAAGGGTTGCAGCATTAGAAAGATTGAGAACCACGGCTATGAAGGGCCAGGAGTCGAATCCAGTCTTCAAGGCCTTGTGGTGACCCAGGTTCTTGAGAGAATCTGCAGATGATCTAAGTAGATCTCAAGAAGATGAGCAGCTCGAGACTCTACCCATTGCCAGCAAGACACCCTTTTGCTAGCATGCTCCACCTGCCTCTGCACATCTCTACTGTCTAAGGCATCTAAGATGACACAGAGAAGAACATGGACCTCCGGCTCATCCTTGGATCAGACAAACAGAGGTGGAGAGGTAGATTACATGCACTTCACAGTTAAACTTGGTAGCCACTTGGGAATGAGAAAGTTGAGGACTTCCATCATCTACAGTACAAGTTGGGATGCTTATGATATATAGCTGTTTTTGTACAAAACATTTCTAATCTAAACATGAGGCTTCAGATCCAAAGAAAATGCTGATGTGCCTAAGATGTTTACCCACTTTACCATCAAATAGCCATTTCCACTGGCTTTGCTATCACAGAGAAACTGAGAGCTACAAGTGAAACATGGAAACTGGATATTTTCTGGGTTGTTACTGTTGCTATAACAAGGAAAATTCTATGAGCCACGAATGGTTGGAAATACAAGCTAGTGAAAAATAGGATTAAAGATAGTTGGTCTTGATTCACGACCTCTTACCCAAAGCCACTAGACACTTTCTTCCTCTGAGACTCAGAAAGGCGCACATCTGAGAGAACTCTTTGTAGGGTGCTATGGCCCATCTTTCTGTATTTATGACACACTCACCGATCCTACAATTTTTGGCAGTATATTAATGGACTTAAAGACTCAAAATGGAACAAGTCATCCATAACTATGGCCTGACACTACTTTGGTCTATGTTCTCCTGCTCACCAGACCTCCCTTTAGCAGGCACTAGCTTGTTCCTGGAGCTTCATCCAGTGTCCTCACGAGTACTTCATTAACAAAGCTGGAGACCCATGTCCCCCACCTTCTACTGACACCTCAACCTTATGCTTTCCTCCACTAGACCACAGACAGGTAAACATTATTCTTCTGACTCATGCCTCAGGGGCTCCATTCAAAGTTCTGTGCTGCAGACACCCTACGATAGTGTCTCCAGAGAGAAAATTCACCTCTTCCATTTGGCCAAAATACTGGGGCACAAAGAAAAGGCTCACAGATACCACAATGCCAGGATCACAGGTGTAGAACAGGGAGACAGGAAATCTCATCGCTGTTGTACAGTGACTCATTCTCAGGGAGTCCTTGATCCTGTTTCATTCCATAATGTGTGGGAAATAATACTTATCCTCCGTGGCCATTCACGATTGCTCTGAGAATCAAAAGCTAGTCGGGCGGTGCAGCTGCACAGAGGCCCATAGTGTACACATGAGGCATAATAGCACATATCAGACACTGACATGATATATGTAGCCAATGTTCTTTAAGACACAAGCACAACACAGCACAGCAGACCACAGCACAATACAATACAAGGGAATAGGATGACATATTAAAATATGTGTGCTGGACCTATATGTCACCTCATTCCCAGATCTAACTTTGGGCCTTTGGGTAAGTGAATTAACCTTCCTGTTACCTTGGGTTATTCATTTATGAAATGAAATGAAGTAAGGTAGGGAAAGTGTTAATATACCTAGCACATGGTAAGGGCACAGAGAGACTGAGACAAGGCTACCAGAAGCATCACTACTACCATCACCACCAGCATCAGCACCACTACCACTAGCATCACTGCCATCATCATCATCATCATCATCATCAGCAGCAGCAGCAGCAGCAGCAGCAGCAGCAGCAGCAATACTATCCTCAATCTGCTTTGGCACTATTTTCATTATAGTCCTGCTGTCCCCATGCCCCATGTGCTCCATCTGAGTTAAAGAGACTCTATCTACAATCTCCAGGCCTCCATTAGCAAGGGAAACAGAATTCTATTACTATTCCTTGTCTTTTAAATTGAGGTTTAATTCACTTACCATAAAATTCCCTCCTTTAAAGTGTATGCTTCTAGGGTTGTGCAACATCACCACTGTCTAATTTCACAGTACTTTCTGTTTAAATTTGTTTTAAATTCACAAAATTACACACATTTATGGCCTAAAATGTGATGTTTTGAAAGATGCATCCATTACGGCATAGCTACATGGTACACACATTGTAACACTGTTCCCAGAGGGCCCTGCAGCAGCTCCTCTGCTCTCCTGGCAGTTTCCAAAGTGCAGGCCATTATTTACTATAGGTAAATATTGATGGTGCACACTTGAGCTCTCTAACTTCATCTCTCTGTGGAACTGAACCCTTGCACCCTTAAAGCCCTCTCCATCTCAGCCCACAATCCCATTCTAGCCTCTCCTCCAGTAGCCACTCCATATGGACGTGAGATCACTTGCTACCTGTATCTTGTTACCTGGCATACTGAACAATGTCCTAAAGATTAATCTACATTAATATTTTAGAAATAATTTTTAGAAACTCTAAGCCTCCTTTTTCTAGATAGTCTTTCCAAAGACTTCTTGCAATTTCCTCTTTTTAACTGTTAATTTAAGTAATCGCTTTTCATAAATAAGGCCCTTCAGATAAGAAGTAGATGAATATGGCATACTCTTGTCTAGCTGGGATCCTAGATCCAGTGTTAGAATGTGACCTTGGTCAGGTCTTTTATTTGTGCCTGTCTCCCATCTGCAAATGGCAACATCACAATGCTAATCTTTGTCCAAGGGACTGATGTGAGGCTACATTGCTTCATCAAACCTGCTTGCACAACCTGTAATGCATGGTCAGCACTCAAGGAGTGCTTAGTTATTATTCCAGACATGCTTGCCTGGGTCAAATGGCAGCACATAGAGCAAAAGCTTTACTGTGTTTTGAAAGAGAGAAGTTACCTTGCCTCTGCCATGGCCTGGGATGGCTTATCCCCCATCACTGTCCAAAAGTGGAAAAGCTCCTGTGCCACTCTAGAGCTCTGTTACGATAGAAATCCACTAACAGCTAGGTGCATGGAGGTCTTTCCTCTCTTCTTAGCACCTCTCCACACCTCAGCCGAGACTCAAACTTTCACACCAGCTGACATGTTGCCTCTGTGCTCACAGTTGCTGTGGAGAGCTTCGAGTTCCCTGGGAAACACAGTGGGAGAAGATGTCCTACCAGTGACAGGACACCTGTATGGAGGCCCACAGAGTGTTGATACCAATAACTTGACATAAGATGCTCCATGGCCAGGCGGTGGTGGCGCACGCATTTAATCCCAGCACTTGGGAGGCAGAGGCAGGCGGATTTCTGAGTTCGAGGCCAGCCTGGTCTACAGAGTGAGTTCCAGGACAGGCACCGTTACACAGAGAAACCCTGTTTCGAAAAACAAACAAACAAACAAAAAAAGCTCCAAACACAATACCCAGGGTTGTCTACAGATAACAGGTGAGGGGCTGGTTCTCCCACACTTGCCTGTGAAGATTCGGACTAGGGGGAAATGGAGCATCTCTGAATTGGATCTTAAGTTTCAGGATAATGCATTTCTGAGTCCTGCCCATGATGGGATGTAAGGACATAACATATTCCTGTCTAATGTGGGTGTCTACATCTGAATCATCCTGGTTCTGTTGTGGAAACAGCATACACACTCTTCAGCCATTGATCACACACTCATCAAATATTGACTGTGTCTAGTTGCAGTCATATGATGCTCTGTGGAGTCAAGACAAGACCCCAAAGTCCAACGTGACTTTCTACACTTTTCTCATTCCCACTTTCCTCAACAAAATTTCATGTGTTAAGATTAACACGGGGTGTCTGTTAAATACTAAACAGGGCCACTTCTGCCCTCCTTAACCTTCTTTTATTGTGGATATACAGTACATTATCAATAATGAAGATATTTAACCCTAGAGAGCAGGAGAGACTGAGAAGCAAATGGCGGTTGCATTTACACTGTTTAGAGCGAGAGGATTAAGATGCAAACAGTAAGCGTCTTGCCTGACTATTGCTGCTGCAAGTGCTACAGCCCTGGGTTTAGCCTGATTTTCTCTAGAATCTATGCCAACCTCCTTCCAGAATGAGCACTGTTTCCAGCAACCATGCAGATGGAAATATTATAGGTTTGAAAGTCGATAGAGCTGTGTTTGAAAGTGTCCTCCTTGAGGAACATCGACAATCATATTCCTTGGCTGCTGAATAACGAAGGTTGCCACGAGAATTTCAACATACACTCTGAGTCATACACACACACACACACACACACACACACACACACACACACACAGACACTGGTCACTATTTGCTAGGAGTAGTCCAAGTAGTCAACTTCATAGGTGGGCAGTGTGGCTTTAGACTTCAGATAACAACATCAAGTCAAATGACCCAGACGGAAATAATAAATAGTACATGATGCATGAATTCACAGATAGACAGTTCTGGAAAACAAAAAACAAAACAAAATGAACAGTAACAGAAGGCAAAGCAGCTGTGAGGACAAGAAGGCTTGACCACTTTGGTGGTGATATCACATATATAGGTGAAGCCAAATCTATTGAATGTGTGCTGTCCTTAAGCTCATTCTCTATCAATTATTGTCCAATAGTGCTGCTGATTTAGGGTGGGGCTGATCTCCATGGTGTACTGCTGGATTATACTCAGGGTCTCCTAAGTGCTAGGGAAGTGGCTCGAACACTGAGCTACCCCCAGCTCATGAAACCATCTGTAGAAGGCATTTCTAACAGTGTATGTTCTGCCAATGGGCAGACTAGTTGGATTGTCCTCACCTCAGAACATCCCCCAGAGCCGGAGATGGAGCTGGGAACTCATTTTTCCAGAACATCTCTTCTTTCCTAGTACCTCATGTAATAAAAGATAACCAGTCAGGGACATGGAAGCAGATGGGCACTTAGCAAGGAGGAGTTTAGTAAAGCTTACTGGGTCATTTGATGAAGCCTTGGGCAGGATAATGAGGAGAAGTTTTCATTGATGAATAGGCTTTCAGAATTCTTAGTCTTGACTCAACACAGACTCTAGACAGTTCTATTTAATTTGAGGTAATTTTTATGACTTGAGTCACAGGGTATTTTTCAATGGGGTCAACCAAGCTATAGGCAATGAAGATTTCAGCTCATTAGAGTCACCACAACAAAGGCAATTGTTCAGATAAACCAGAAATTGAAAATACTTCTGATTTGCCGGTGCCTCCCATTAAGGGAAGAATCAATAAAGTCTGTTCCAGTCCTTATTGCTTGTGCAATTCAAAATTTCGCCTTTGTATGGTCTGACAATTCATTTTATTTTATGCCTGAAAGCAGAGGGCAAGCATACATGATAACAACTGATAAGAGAACAACAGAAGCTAATGTCTACCAGTGGATTCACTGGAGGCCGGCTATTTCCTAATCAGTTCATGGGCACTGGTTCATTTCATCCACACAACAAACCTATTAGACTGCCTGCTTCTTCCTCATTTTAGACTTGAGGATATGGATGCGCAAGAGCCCCCAGACATTGATTGAAGGTGCAGGGTAAGACCCAGTATTTTATCCATTAACAATAGGAGCCTTTTCCTCGGTGCCTGCCAAGTGCTCTAGTGATTTTCTGTTGAAAGAGTTCGAGTTTGAGTGAAACCACCATGTAGGCAAACATACCATTATCTCACACACAAGAAAACAGGAGCTTAAAATATTACAGAGCTTGCCTGAGTTCTTTCAATCAAGCAGTAGTAGGGTTGGATTCTAGTACTAGATTCAACTCTTTCCAAGTCCAAGGGCTGCTTGGGAGAATACATGCTTTATGGTCCCTTTAAAAGCCTCCCTCTCCCAACTTGGCTTTCCTGACTTTCCTTATTCACATGGCATGGTAAAGGCTAAAGAGGACAAAACATTTGTCTAATTTCACTTGCACATTTTAGAGCAAGTTGTTTTTTTTTTTTTTTTTTTTTTTTTTTAAAAAAAAAACTTGGGGAATGTAATGTTACTCGTAGGAAATGCTTTGGAAAGCAATAAAGTAGATTAAATTAAAGTATGGTTTGATGGTGATGATTTAGCAAACTGCAGTGGTGTTAGTAAAAATGAAATAGAAGATCTCTTTGCATATTATCTCCCTAAAGAGTATCGCCTCTGAAACACTCTTTGCACACAAAATAATGAGAATATATACATATGATAAACATAAACCACAATAAATGAAATTTTGCTTCTCCCATAAACTCTGTCTGCCAAATCTACACCAATAAGGTGGAAAGACATTAAAATATGAGCTGCAAGAACTGGGAGGGAGAACACGCCACTTGCAGCAAGCTTGAGTATGAAAAATCAAGCCAGCTAGGATCTTGAAGAGAGATCCCTTCTTTCCTGTGCTGGCTCAGTGAGGACTTATATAACCCCCCACCCCATGATGGAGCAGGAGATGGGGCTGAAGGGGATGCTCAGTCTAGCAGGCAAAGCCGGTATGGTCCTAAGCAGGAGGACTCCACACACTGTAAGGAAGTCCCTCAAAACCTACTCACAACATTTACAATAAAAATAGAATCTCCATTGCTCCTGATCTCCTGTGCCCCAGGAACCCTGTAGCCACCTCTGCCTGCACCAAAAACCTCCAGAACACTGGCAGCAGACTTTTCTCAATGCCTCATCCTCATCCCTCCCCTCTCCTTCATTATAGACTACCCTCTGCCTGGGATATCACAAGCTATATCTTGCTCAGCTATGTCCCCCTCCCCAACTCTCTTCTATGACTAAACATCAATTCCTCCTGGCAGAAAATGAATAGAGGTTTTCAGAGGAAAGAATATGTGAGTTGGAATCTGAAGGAGATAAGGTCTGTGAAGTTGGGGGTGGGGCTAGGGATGGGGGTGAAGCTAAGACAGAAGGAGGATGTGGCTGGTAAAAGGGAAATGGAGAGCCCTATGTGGGGCATTGGGTTGAGTGGCTATGGGGCCAGATAAGAATCTAAATAGGACCAGGGTTTTAAGGCTCTGTGAGCTAAGGTCAGCTGCCTGCAGTGGGGTTGAACACACTGAAGTCAGCTCTAGTGTAACATGGTCTTAAGAATATTCCTGTTTTAAGGAAAACAGCTTAGGGGACTTCACAGAAGACTGACTAGACTTTCCCATGTGAGGAACTAGGTGGAGATGGGAGAGACTCCCATGGCTATACTTAGTGAAGGCTGGTGCCTGGTTCTAAAACCATTGTAACACATGGCTAAGCATCTACACTGCCAAGTGTCAGCAGGACATTAGCATCTCTGTGTGCCACCTTACTGAGGAGACCTCTTCTAAATGAGAGGAGACCATCTGGGTTCCTGCAGAATATATTGCCACTTATTAAAATAAAATTCAGATTACAAACATTTTCAAAAGAAAGTTAGCAATCATTTACCTTATGACACCTACACAGAGACTTCAGGAAAGGGCAGGGAGACAAAAGTACCTCTGGCAGAGGGATAGGCCATAGAGGGGCTGCCAGAGCAAACATCTGGAAGGAAGCAGTGTGCTGTCACCTGTATTTAAAGAACTTAATGGGAAGAAACAGCTGGCTTCCCTCCTGAAGGCTTAGCAGCCACTTATGGAGACACACAGTTACTGAGAAGTGTGCGCTCTGGGAGAAATGCAAGTGTGGTCATGACAACTGAGGAGAGATGAGGACTGTGGGCAATGTATGCATGGGTCATTCCTCTCAAGTCTCCTAGCAGGGGAGCAGCTGTGAGTAGACAGAAGTCATGGATCACTGACAGGGCAACTGCAGACATCCAGGGCATAAAAATGCTGTTGCCAAAGATGCAACAGTAGTAGGAGAAAGGGGGAGGGGTGGAGTGGGAGTCAGAAGTTGGGGACCAACTGTAACTCTGTGACTAGCTCCTTGACCTTGAGTCAATCATCCTTAGCTCCCTGAGCTTCCCTGTCTGTCAAGAGGAGAAGAGCCAAGGCTTCCTGGAAGGTTTTGGAAGAAGTAAGTCCCAGAATGCACAGCAAAGACATCCAGCCTTGTGTTTAAAAGTCCTATGGAAGCACAAGAAAAGCCAATCAACAGAAAGCTACTGGCCAAGAGACTAGACTCCCTGGCCTGGGGAAAGACCTAACATTCCAGTGCTGGTAGGTCAAATGCCTTAGCAAAGGACCATCTCTAGAAAGGTGGATTTACTTTAAGCCATGCTAAACAGACATCAGTGGCATCTTTGCTCCTTTTAGGAGATATGGTACATTTCCTTCCTAAAATTCCTGCCCCTCCCCCCAGCACAACCCCAAGAAGCCCTCATGGGGTCAGCATGAGGTTCCAGTCTCTTTAACTTTCTGAGCTACAACTTTCCCCTTTCTCTTTCTGTCTTTAGCCCTTGGATGCCACCCAAGGTATGACTTTGTTGATATTTTGGGCTTCCTTAATTTTTCTCTAAAGCAGATCCTAACCACAACACACACACACACACACACATGTACACACACACATACACACACATATGCACACACACACATACACACACATACACACACGCATGCACACACACACGAACACACACACACAAGAACACACACACACATACACACGCACGCACACACACATGAACACACACACACGCACATACACACACACGTGCACACACACGCATGCACACATACACATACACACACATACACACATGCACACACACACGCACACACACGCGCGCACACACACACACACACACACACACACACACACACACACACCAAGGCTGCTTGCGGCCTGCCACAGGGAAGACTTCCGTGTTGGCATCTCAAATGGACTAGCCTTTTTCATCCTCTCCTTGGTCCCCTTCTTTACATAGCCACTGAGGTTTAAAGCTTCCCTGCCCTGGGGTTTTCTTTTGAATTCTAATAAATTGTCCTAGCATTTCCACTGGAGTCTGCTCTAAAATTCTTTTATTTAATGAGATTAAGAACCCTGAGAGGAGACCCCAATTTCCCCAGTATCAGGAGGATGTGGAGTCCTTTAAGCATTTGCCTGGGGATAGTATGGCAGCTGGCAGGGGAAAGGATGCATGGGACATAAAAGAGAAAAAGAGATTGAAGTGGGGGCAATTGACAAGGAGGAATTAGGGATAACGGGGCTGAGATCAGAGTGAGAAAGAGAATCTACTAAAACACACTCGGTTGGGAAATGCCATAGTGGTAACTAATACCCTGTATGATAATTTTAAAAAGCCAACTATTCCAAAAACTTATCCCAAAAACTAAACTCAAAAACTCCTATCATGACTGTCTTTCAAATGGTGCTGTCTTATGTCCTCCATTAAAAAAATCTAGGAGAACAGAGACCTATCTGGTGTCCATTACAGGATTCTTGGGGGCCAGCATAGAGCCCGAAACCTAGTCAGTGCTAAACAGGTTACATTATCAAAGTCCACAGGAAAGACGAGGGGATGGAAAGCAAAGCTTTACATTTCCACAGCATCTTACACAGAGCAAGCCATTAAAAAGAGGAAGAGGACGAGGAGGAGGACGAGGAGGAGGAGGAGGAGGAGGAGGGAAGGAAGGGAGTCAAGCTGCAGCTGTAAGATGTTCAGGTATCCCAGCATCTCTAAGGATTCCCTTCACCCTCTGGTGTGCTGCACACATCTCTGCCAGGCAGTAGTATTTCAGAACAAATCACAAGATGGCAATTATCCCCCTCAATATTCCTATAAATAGTTTTAGGCAGTCCTCCATCCCATCCCTGTCTCATTACTAGGTTTCTGGGTTGAATTTGAAAGGCAGATATTTTCTTTTTTGAGCTTTGGCAATTTGGAGGCTAGAGTTGGCTTATAGACTGTGCTTGCAGGTGCAAAAAAAAAAATACATTTTGCATACATTAAAAATACAAGGGGGTCAGACCAAATTCTTTGAAAATGTCCTCTTACATCTTTTTATTTTACTGAATTTTTGATGAGCATAGATTTTTGTTGGTCTGCTGCCCATTTTAATAGCAAACTGGAATTTGGCTGTTCCATTGGGGAAGCCATTGAAATGCAAAGAGGGGCCAGGTCTATAACTAGGGTCCTTTTACCTGCATTCACTCTGGAAGAAGAAAAAAAAATGCAGAGTGTAATTAACCATTAAATTACGGGTTGGATCTAGAGTAGAAATGAGGGGTGGTGGTAGCTTACTGAAATACTAATTCTACACTATAGGTTAAGGGGAAAATGGTGTAGTAACTGGGCCCTTCATTTGGGTGAACACTTTACAGTTTAGAGAAGCATTTTTGCATTCATCCATTATTTCATTTCAGCTTCACTGAAGCCCTGTGATTAAGTCATCACATTGGTACCAATTAGCTTTAACTGTACAAATTAGATCATGCAACTTCCAGACTTTCATAAGTTCAGAGCGTTCTTGTTGTCTGCAAAAATGGTATCTAAAATCAAGGCTCAGCCTTTCTTAATTTGACTTACCTTAACAACCATGTCTTCTGCCTTCATTTGTTGTCTAGTAATGAATGGTCACAGAGACACAGCCTTTGCTTACTAAGAAGAGATAATACATGCAAAAGCATGGCAGGAAGTCCCAGAATAGGACTGCTGAAGTCTCAGTTGAGACCTGAATTAGCCAGTGAGCTATGATGGAGAAGACAGTAGACAAAGATTACGAGAGACCCTCAGTTCCAATGTTGGAGCTGCCCATGGCAACGTCTCCACAATCTCCCCTATCTTCAACTTCTGGAGTAACGGACAGAAAGACTAGATGTTCTTTCTCTACTCCACAGCTTATGACTTTGTTTTGCTGCATCTGTTCGGCTTCCTGTCTCCCTGTGAACGTACAGGGTGGGACTCGATACATGGTACAAGGACCTAGTGCTCAAGGCAAAAGGAGAGGGGCTAGATAGAATGGGAACCAGTTGCCCACAAGACTGGCCATGCAACCCAATAGGCCATTGCTCTAAAAAAAAATGGTGCTTGTCAAAGTAACTTTCTGGGAGACTAAGCAGGCCAGCCTTCAAGTGAAATGAACCAAGGATAAAAAGGAATACTAGGGGCTTTGTACCACCCCCACATGCCATCCAACAATGAAATTGTATATAATTTCTTGGTTACAGTAGTATAACATTTGGTAATCTCTGCATTGAAATGCCTCCATCCCAACACTTATAGAAACTTTTAGACTTCTGTCTCTCAATGCCCATCTACTGGAGGGACATTATGAATCTCATTCTGGTCTTGAAGCACTGTCCTGGACAGGGAGAGAGGCCTTACTATATGCAACTGGGTCTCTTTCCGGAGCGGAAGCATATGCCTTCAAATGAAAACGCATTAAGACTG
>NW_022196900.1:63762605-63787605 GCF_008632895.1 Mastomys coucha | reverse complement strand
AAACAGTCAGAGTTCATTTAGGCTACTCTGTGAGAGATATCTGAGGGGAGAAGAGCTATAGCCTTTCTGGTATTCAGCTCTGCAGTCTGGTGGGACCCAGTGGACAAGTGTGAAGGATACGCCCACACATAGGCTCTGGTGCTAAGTGGTGTGACTTCTGTGGCAGTCTTCCTCCCTTCTCTTTGTATCTGAGTATCTCTTTGTATCTTTACCTCCCCATCTCTCACTAATCCCCTCCCAACTTGGTCTTCATTCTTTATAAACTCCCACCAGTCACCAGATGTGTGGTTGAAGTGCCCTGTGCAAGTTGCTGGAGTCTTAGAGAAAAGTCTCACTTATCCTCTGCCCTCTCTGATAGGAGTGTGTATATATGTGTGTGTGTGTCCACACACACACACACACACACACACACACACACTTCAATCCCATAGCCTTATTATGCTTCTATCATAAACACCAATGCTTATCAAAGTCAGAAATCTATCTCCCATTATTCAGCTTCTGGAAGTTCAAGGTCATGGCCGAAGCATCTGGCCTGGTCAGAGAGGCTTCTTGCTGTGTCGCTACATAGCAGTGCATAGGAGGAGGAACTAGACAAAGACTGCATGAAGTCTCTTTTAAAAGGGACTGATCGTATGGCTGAAGAAGAAGACTTCCTATCTTGATCCTTATAAAGGTCTTTTACTTCATATTATCACATTGACATTGCTGAGGTTTGATGGGGAACACGTAAACCACAGCAAGAGAGAACCATGAGTAGAGAGGATCATGAACAGTTTCCAAAAGAGAGGACACTGCCTCTGTCATTATTGTTACGAAGTCGGAACTTTTCCTTCCATTTGGTTTTGCTTTGTTTTGCCAGTATAAACAATTTATACAGTTTGGGTCACCCATGGCAGACTTGATATGTTTATGGTCCAAAGAGCCTAAAAAGGAGGAGGCATAGCTTTTATTTCAGATCCCGAAAGCAAAACAAAACACAGTGCAAAACAGTGGAGAATTCATACCATTTAAGCTATGAGAGACACCAGCTCCCAAGTAGGAGATTGAGGTTAAAGGTCCTCTGGGTTTCAGCATCAGAGACAGACAATGCCCTCTTCCTACCTCAGTGGGTGAAGAAGCCCAGGATGCTATAGGTAGGGTTTGATGCAGAGCTGGCTCCCTACTCTATTCTGAATGTGTAACCTTAATTTGGTGTGATAATGTAGGAGAGAGTAACCCTGTCAGATGGAGAGGAGAGGTGATCAGGGGAAAAGTTCAAGTAGAAGCACATTTTTAATAAAAGCATCATTTGTTCTCCGTGAGGACTCATTAAAATAAACCAACTGCTTTTGTCATTTAAGACTACCTCATGTGGGATAAACAATAGATAAATAAATGTGCCACCAAGGATGCCAGCCTTTGCCTTGATGGCTCCCTCAAAGACTCCTGTACTCCTAACTATGTCTGTTACTAGCTTCCTAAAACCAGAAACTTTGTAAGCACACATTCTTTGAGATTTGAAAAACTGTCTTTGTGTTGGCCTATGAATCTTTCCTTAAAGCACTCTTTATAGAAATCTACCAAATCCCCATTAATCCAGTGTCTAGTCAGCTCTGACGATCTCTAATAATGATTCTGTAACCTTTCTGAGAAGGTCATCCGACTTCTAATGGAAACACAGTGATCACTCAAAATAAAAAATGGCCTCCTCCCATGTTCCTGCCCCTCCCCAGCAGGCCTGGCACAGGGTTTCCTAGCCGCTCTTTCTTTCTAGTACCATGGAGGGCTCTGAATTTCAGAAAATATCCTCTTAAGACAAGGACAAGGTAATTTATACAGCTGTTTTATCTATAAAATCAGGTACTGTGTCAAAAGTATAAGGAGCAGACATCTCTAGTTCGTGATCAGTATATTGACAAAGGCTGAGGGGAAACCCTGTACAGGTGTGCAGATGTAGCGCATGTGACGGGAGACTCAAGTGAGTATGAGGCACAGGTAGGCGCACAGCAAATAACAAGATAACACTGCAAGCTCAGGAACTAGGGCCCTTGGTGTCTCATGCACTCCCAGGATGGTCCTTATTGGTGCAGATGACAACTTCATGTTCCTGCTAGTGGATGGATGATATTCATTAAAAGTCTGCTGTGCAGGTGTGGGTTCTTATACCTCAGTTTATTGTCTACGTGGCCTTGAGGAGTTACTGACCCATTTTTATCGCTTTAAACTTCCCACCTATAAACTAGAGGTGATCCCTGTCTGGAGGATTGCTACAAAGACCGGTGAGTGAATGCAAGGCCTCTTGGTCTGGTGTGGGGGACAATCCCAGTGTCCATGAAGAGTGACACCTCAATGCAACAATGACAAATCTAATTCAAATCAGTCTCAGCAGGGTTGTCACTACCAATATTTTCAAACAAGTCATCTACTATTACTGTCACTTCTTTTAAAAGAAGAAAGGCATTTCAGCACTAAAAGCAGAAAATCATAGCAGAATAAAAGATGGCTGCCCTTCCGTTCAATCAGGATGGCTTTAAGAAATTCCTGCACACAATATTGTTTGGATTTCTGTCGCTTCTTATTAGACCAGTCGAGGTTAGGCCAATTGGAGTTTTAAAAGTCTCTTCATCTGTATTTCTTCTCAGAAACCTTATAGAACAGAGCCATCCTAATGTGCCAACATTGAGTTCCATCGTTGATTTCCCTTTCCCTGTTAGGGCTAGAAGAAGCTGTGACATATTTTAGTTAACAGAATATGGCAAAATAGTATTAATAATGGAATGGCTGCTACCCAGATTACCTAATTTATATGAACTGGAGTGACAGATTCAGGCCTTGAGAGTCTGTGAGGGAACTGTATGGCAGAAAACTCTATGAGGCTCTAAATGCTAAGTTCAATCCATGGATAATTGGAAGAAAACAGGGACTGCCATCTTATAACCATAAAAAAACTAAATCCTACCAACAACTATGAGATCTCAGAAGAAGAATGCAAAACCTGGGAAAGAACACTCCCAGAATCTAGGAAGAGATGTGGAGGACCCTGCCAAGCAGACTCAGAGTCTGGACTCTATGAGAACTATGAGATAAAAGCTGTGTGTTGCTTCAAGTCCTCATGTTCATAATAATTTGTTATATGGCAATAGTTAACTGATATAGTACAATGAATATACCTTGAAGGAAGGTCTCATAGGACTTATGGATATTTGTAGCCTATGCTGAATTGGTGTAGTCCTGACTTAAGGCTACTGGCTTTTATTTTTGTGTGTGCTAGGCTCCAGAAGTTCTAGAAAATATCTATTTGGAATTCTATGTGTTCAAGGGTCTTTGACGTATTAGAAGTCCCCCAAGGTGTGAGGTGAGATGATGTTACATTATGATAATCCTTTGGGAAAGCCAAGGGGATATTTCTAAGGGCCTGTGTAGAAAAGCATCTGTAGGATGTGTGTTCAGAGCTAACAACCAGAGACTGGGCTGTACTGCATTATTTTTGTCCCGTGGCCTACAAGAAAATGTCCTAAGAGGGATTGGGTCAGGTAATGCCTGGAGTAGAGGCATGGATGGAAACAAGTGTTACCACAATTAACATTAGCGTAACGCACAGCTGTCACAACAGATTGCTATGACCATCCTCAGTGGCCCATGTAACAATCTTCTCATATCAGGTACTGGCAGAACACACAATCAGCAGTCAGGGAAGTTGGAGCTTATAGAACTTATAGGGGACACTCAAGGTCAGCTGATCAGCAACTGTAGAGACATGATGTCAGAGAACAAAGCTACTCTGAAGTCAAGCTGCCCAACACATCTGCAGCTTGATACATGCCTGACTAAAATGTCCATGTCCTTCCCTACTGAGGGAGTGTGAGTTGGGTCCTCTGAGAATGTTTCATGGAAGGACGCTGTAGTGGCTATTCCTGGTTGTCAACTTGACTGTATCTGAAATGAACTGCAATCCAGAATTAGAGGGCTCACCTGGCTCTAATCTGGAGGCTGAGAGATAACAAGTTTCCGACCTGAATCTTGTCATGGAGATCTTGAGGTGTAGTGGCTACGAATCCCAGAGGATTGAGATAGAAAGATCTACGAGTTCAATCGGGGTCACCTGGGGTTAAGGGTGTGGTAACACCTTTAACCTGGGCCACACCTTTTGCTGGGGGCCTATATAAGGAAGAAGGAAAGCTCGCTTTTTTTCTTCAATTGTTTGCCTTGTGGGACTGAGCAATGGCTGGATCATCAGACTTCTATTCATAGCTGCTGCCAACCATTGTTGGGAGTGGATTGTTGGGAGCTGGACCACAGACTGTAAGTCTGCAATAAATTCCTTACTACATCAAGACTATCATAACTTCTGTGACTCTAAAGAACCCTGACTAATACAGACGCCTCTGAGGATGTTGCATGGAATGACACCCACCCATGTTTTCGGCAGCTCCATCTACGTTAATTCAGCCTTTTGAAATGGACATCGCATATGGTGGGTGACACTACTTCAGGGAAGGATAAAAACTGAACACCTGCATCATCTTCCCTCCTAACCCAAAGGCCCAGAGTCACCATCATCTCCTGCTGCAGTACTGCCTGTTGTTTTGTATGTAAAGAAAATATTTTTCCCTAAAACAAGCAGTAGTCGAAGTAGCTCCTTTCAGTGGTCTCCTTTGGTATTTGTCTTTGCCCAAAGAGACCATTGAGGAGAAAGAGGCCAGAAACCAGTATTTATTAATGGCTTCCCAGGGGCAGGGTCCTGCCAAGACCTTTACTAATGTTTTCTTAGTAGATCCTTGCAGCATTTCCTTGTGGAAAGTACTATTATTGTTGTTGTTGCATTGTTATTCCTGCCCATGAGCTTACTTACACACAGACAGCAGAAGAGACAAGTCAAGAGTTGAGGAGAGTGGCCGAGCATGACTCAGAAAAGCTACAGTTTCCTGCAACTCAAGTGGATGTGACTCGGGAGCCTACCCGTCACTTATTTCTTCTATCGTCCTTTGCCTTCCTTCTTGCCTTCATCCTTTCCTTCCCTCTTTCCAAATACACAAACAAATCTCTCAATGGGAATAAAAGTCATGGTCTATCCTCATGAGCATCAGCGTAGTGGACTACAGGAAAGTCCTGCCTTCTACGTTTTGCTATGAAGGGAAGAAAAAGGCAGAAGATAGCTGTCAGGAAGCTCAGCTGAACTGCATCTTTCTGGAAAGCTGGGGGAGGAAGAGAGGAGTGCTAGGTGGCATAGTCCTCCAAATGTGAGTACTGCCAGCTGAGGGGCCAGAGTACATGGCATGCCAAGTATGAGGAAAGCACAGACAGTGGCTAGTGCAGCACTAAGAAGTCTCAGTGTAATCCAGCACAGCTCAGATTCCCTGTAATTTCTTTGTCTACAAACTCACAGGAGAAAATACAGTCATGCAGGCAACACTTTCTCATGCTTCCCACATGGGCTGAAATACCACTGCCTTTTTGCTCAGCTTAAGAAATAAACAATCAAAGGTCATGAGGTGTAATAGCCCCATACCCCATCTGCCATTAGAGAAGAAAGAGCATGCTATAGTTATTTGTTCTCATTCTAATATGCTGTGGGATGCTGAATCTGGACTTGGGTGCATTACCATCTCCCTGGGGTATTAAGGCACCTAGCCTAGCTTCCCAATGGAGACCTACAAAGTGTTCCTTCTGGCAAGCTGTAATCTCTCCTGCCTATTCTTTGAATGGTCCTCCAGCAACTGAGCAGAACTACCAAGGATTCCTCACATATCCTGAACTCTGCAAACAAACCATCCCTTGATTCTGTGTGGCAGAGCACAGTGCCACATGTGATTCAGAAATGCACTCAGTACAGCCATTGGTTACAGAAGCAAAAGTGGGAAGGGCAAGAGGCTGAAGGAAGTAAACACCAGCACAGAGAGCTAGCCTTCTCATAAGGACTTTCAGTGGATCAATTTCATTTTGAAAACAGAAGAAAACATTCCAGAACAGCGGTAGTGGTTATTGTGCTAACTTGTGTAGTAAGACAATAGATACTCTGGTCTAAAATAGTATCTTAGGTAGTAACAATTTTGGTTTCTTTAAAAACAAAAAATATTATAAAAATGTATTTTTGTTTTAATCTCAGATGTGGGATATGGGTCTGCTTTAGATTATCCACAGCAGCTGACTATGATTTGCCTCGTGCTCTAGCAGGGGGATGACTTTGCCAGCTGCAGATAGCTCTGTTTTGTTTGTTTGTTTTTTCAAGACAGGGTTTCTCTGTGTAGCCCTGGCTGTCCTGGAACTCACTCTGTAGACCAGGCTGGCCACGAACTCAGAAATCCGCCTGCCTCTGCCTCCCAAGCGCTAGGATTAAAGGCGTGCGCCACCATCGCCTGGCTGTAGATAGTTTTAGTGACTGTGCAGCACCTGGAATTCTGGGGACTTTTCAGAGGATATATAAATGCTAGAGTGACAATAGAAGGCATTAGTTGGCCAGTTGTTGGTTGGATGTGGTATAATGTGGTTTGTCAAGTAGTCACGTGTGAAGAGACAAAAAGAACAGACATCCTTCGGGCAAAGATCAAACTTGCCCCAAGGAAATCGACACACCTAATCAGTGGGAAGTACTCTGATGATATCCTTGCCCCCCTTTTCCTATATCTTTTTTCTCTCTTACCTTATATTAGGGGATTGAAAGAAAGGAAGAAGAGGGGTAAAGGGTGGAAGAAAAAGGAACCCACAAAGTAGCCAAAAGTCCAGGAGCTAAGTCACTCCCCAGAAGTTGGGAACTTGCTTTGTTGGCTTAGAAAGTGACAGCAGGTTGCTCTTACTCTATGTATATCTACCATTCCCTTTCAAGAACCCTTGACCAGACAGGACAATTCATTTTATTAGAAAAGTTGCAGAAACCAATAGACAGAAAGATGACATGGTCTATGGTAACCTTCAGATCCTGGTTAGCAGTACAGATGGAAGCCTACCCATCTGAGGCTTGCTGTTTTAACAAGCAGCAACAGAAGCCTGCAATGATGTATGAACAGCCAGGGTGCTGCATAGAGCTAAGTAGAAAACCAGAATTCTGCATAGTGGGTTCTCAGAGGGTGGTATTCATGATGGAGCCAATAATAAGGATCCTCAACAAAATCACCCTACAAAATCAATGCACATAGAGGGGTCTGATTGTTCAAGCAGCATGTGTATAGTAGAGGATTGCAAAATCGATCATCAGTGGGAGGAGAGGACCTTGGCCCTGTGAAGGTTCTATGCCCCAGTGTAGGGGAATGCCAGGGCCAGAAAATGGGAGAGGGCGGGGTGGCAGGCATGGGGAGGGGGGAGGCAACAGGGGTTTGGTTTTGTTTGTTTTTTTGTTTTTTGGAGGGGAAACTGGGAAAGGAGAAATTCGCATGTAAATTAAGAAAATATCTAAAATAAAAAAAAAATTTAAAAAAAAAATCAATACTCCATCATTATAGCCTAAGTAGAATTTGATGTTTTCTCATCTCCTTTACTACCTTGTACCTGGTAATTTGCGTATTTCCTTGCCTACATCTCATACCCTGCTTCATCTTTTGTAATTACCAGAATCAACTTTTAAAACAGTAAATGTAATCTCACTCAAGACTGTTGATACTGGAGCTAGAGGGATGGCTCAGTGGCTAAGAACACTTGCTGCTGTTACAGAGGACTGGGGTTTGATTCACAGCACCTATATCCAATGGTTCACAACCTCTTGCAACTCTAGTACCATTGAATCCAATGCCTTTTGCTGGGCTCCTCAGTCACAGCATGTATGTGCTCTCTCTCTCTCTCTCTCTCTCTCTCTCTCTCTCTCTCTCTCTCTCTCACACACACACACACACACACACACGAACACAAACACAGATATACACACATTGAAATAAATCTTTAATCTTTATTAGTAATGTGGTAATGTTATATGGATGGTTTCCATGGTGAGGAAACAGGCCTTGTTAGATAGACAATAGACAGACAGATAGATGACAGATAGATGATAGAAAGTAGACAGAAGAATAGTCACATTACAACCAAGAAGTGATCAGTAGTGGAACAGGGATTTAATGGAATGAGGATGATTTAAGATTAAAACCCACCTCTGGCTGAATAGCAAGCCTATTTTCTTAATTAAAACCCATACTGGCAATGCACCGTTTTATGCTTTGAAGACAATACACATTTATATCTTTAGCCTTAATGAAACTAAAATATACCATTTAATAAAGGAAGGTTTTAAAGGGTAGTATAGAACAGATAAATGCATTTATTCATTCAACAGATACTGTTTGAGAATCTATCATAGCCCACACATTATCAGAGGCCCTGAGGTTCAGTGATGAGCATAAATGCTTATCACCACTGAGGTTATAAAATCTTATGAGAGAGACTAAACAAAACCAAATGAAATGCAATACATAAGTGGTAATAAATCACAGAGTGGCAAAGCTGGGTAAAGAGGCAGGGGCAGCCAAGAACAGCTGTAGCAGGGGCAGGGAAGACCTGAGTCCAACTGTGTGGAAGAAGCACAGGAAGACATGGGCAGCTGAGGGGAGACACTTGATTTCCTGATAAGTGGTCAAGTTAGAAGTGATTGCTGTGCCCTGCACCACTCATGCTTTAAAGACAATAAACATTTATATCCTAAACTCTAATACACCCAAATATTGAGTTCAGAGGCCTGGAGTGCTCAGGTACAGATTTTAGATTAGGCTAGAACTGAATTTAGACTCTTATCAAACATATCAGATATATCAGAAATTCATGTTTCTAAAGCCATTAAGAATTCTGCATTTTGTCATACTCTGTGTGCCATACTAAGCAACTCAGGTGCCTGTAGAATCTCAGGGTTACATGCATACAGTGTTATGTGCCTGTGCTTTGCTATGCCGCAGTGCAATCCCTGCAATATTGTTTTGTTTCAAAACAGTCTGCACTATTCTTGGCCATGTGGATTCTCACAAACATTTTAGAGCCCATCAAACTATCCACACAAACACCCGCATGTGTTATAATTTTGATCTGAACTGCACTTACTATATTGCCTCATATGCAAAAATAGCAATAAAATTTATAACGGTACAAAGAGATTTATAAATGTGCAACACATGTAAAATTATGCTTCAGTGTAGAGGGGGAAGTCAAGATAAAAATAGAGTGAAGATATGAACATGGAGCTCAGAAGATTCAAATAGCCCCTACACACATTAAAATAAGCTAACCTTAGACAGAGCTAGGGATAATCAAACCAACACAAGGAATCAGCTTATAACCTCGAGTTAGCAAATACCTAGAACTGCCTGCACTCAATGATTAAGTTCTTGTTTTCTGTGGAGCTCAAGGAACACTTATGTTCTGCTAGAGATCTGTGAAGAGGGAAACCAACTTGAAGATGTAGCTCTGGCAAAACCAGAATGCATATATACCGTAGGATCAGCTGTGTATGACTCGCTATGTACTTCACAAAGTTCTATTATGTGAAGTCAAACAGTAGATAGAAGGATATTTACTAAAACTTT
This sequence comes from Mastomys coucha, assembly GCF_008632895.1. Taxonomy (NCBI): domain Eukaryota; kingdom Metazoa; phylum Chordata; class Mammalia; order Rodentia; family Muridae; genus Mastomys; species Mastomys coucha. Next base: position 63,778,129 of record NW_022196900.1, on the reverse strand, counting down.
TATTTTTATAGCTCCACATGATGATACCTGTGCATCATCAGAACTGTGTAAACAATTATTGCTTTATTCATATTCTAATAATTTGTTCTTTTCTTATTTGTGTGCTTATGCTGTGTGTGTGTGTGTGTGGAGGAGGAGAGTGACTATGGAGACAGAGCGTGTTGGATCCACCTGGTATGAGTGCTTGAAACTGAGCGCAAGGTCTCTAGAAGAGACTTAACAACAAAGTTCATCTCTTCAGCGTGTCTACTGATTTAGTATACTACTATGTAGTACTTAGAGTAATTAAGTTGGGCCTACTATATTTCACTATAGTTGAATTCCATAATGCTTAGTCAAGAAAGAAAGGTCATGTCTATGTTTAGTATAAATCCAGTTTGTTAAGTTCAAAAATGCATATCACTTAGATTATATTTTGTTTTAAATACATACTGTACAACAGTAGGCTTGTAAGATGGATTAGCAGGTAAAGACACTTGCCACTAAGGCTGACAACCTGGGCTCCTTCCATGCCTGGGTCACACATGGGAGAAGGAGGGAACTGGCTTCTACAAGCTGTGCTTGACCTCCATATATGCACTGTGGTGCACACATATATGCACATAAAGGAAGTATAGTCTAGTTTTAAAAAGCCTCCAGAAATGTTAGACATTAAACCCATAGTGCCTTCTTCTTAAAGGAGAAGGTTAAGTAGAGTCAGGTGTTCAACAGAGACCTTGCTCTGTGTCTGTACTATTTTAACTCTTTACTTGAGGGTTATGTTTTGTGGCGTAAGAGCTTAAACCCAAGGGCCTGAGACAAGCTTGTGTAGTAAGGTCTATCTTACAGTGGAGGTAAGCCCTAAGCACCCTAATTCAATTCCTTTAATAACAATAACTTATTTACTTATTTATTCTGTGTGTGTGAGTGTGTGTGAGTGTGTGTATGTGTGTGTGTACCTGTGCACATCATGACATGCATGTGGAGGTCAGAGAACAACTTCTAAGAGTCAGTTCTTTACCAAGGAATCAGATAGAGCTCATCCAATTGGTAGCAAGTGCCTTTACCAACTAAGCTATCTTGTTGGTAGCCCTATATTTTAATCTGTACAGAAAACATATAGAGCAAATATTTGTAATGTTCATGCTTTGTCAAAGCTGGCTGGCAGGTATGTTGATGCTGATTAGATTATGCTCTGCTGATTAGATTATGCTCTGCGGTTATCTGTATGATTCAACTGATACACAAAGAACAAACACCAGGGTGGTTCTCTTGGTTCCAATGGAGTCTGCTTTTCAGTGTGAGGTGATGCTGCCTGCAGGATTGCAAGGCCTTCTGCAGCATCCCCAAGTTGCTTTGCATCACAGAAGTCTCTTTCAGCTGGCCTCTGTCTGAACTGAGAGCCCCTGGCAGTGATGCCACAAATCCATCTCCCCAATCACCAGAAGGAGGGTTTGCAAGAGACTGGCCACTGTTTGAGTTATGCACAGTCCTCGCTTTCCTTATTTGGTCTTGGTAATCAAGACTTGTTTATTGAAGCATACATTTCCCCTTGCTAGCACATGAAAAATATATGGTTATTGCGTAGCCTTCCATAGTTCAGCTCTGAACTCAATGAACACCCAAGCAATCTTCCTGGTGATTACAGATGATTTCTCAAGCAACCTAAAATTGAGCTCTTTAACTCTCATTCTGACAGTCTCTATATTATCTTTTTATGCAAGCTAACAACTACCCTGAATTGTGGGAGCTACTACTCAGGGATTGCTTTAACCATTTATTTTGTTTTCAACATCGATGTGTTCTTAAAAAAAAAAATACATGCAAAATTTCGCCCTAGAGATTACAGTTCCCATTCCTTTGACAAAAATGAAACAGCTGCTAAAGATGTTAAATTAAATGACAACAGAGATAGCAAGTGTATTTAGCAGATCTTCAAAAAGAACTTCATCCTAATAAGGAAATAGGATTATTAAAATTAAGTGATTATATAGAACAGAACCAACAGCATTTATAGCTTTCTATTTTGGATCTGCTGTTAACAAACTCCATCACATTATTTTTCTTTTCTAAATAAAGAGATGTCTGGAGGCAGCATAATGTTCTCATAAAAGAACATGGGCATTGAAGTCAGGCAAACCTGACAATCTAAACTCAGAATCTTTACACCTGAGTGTCCTTTGACTGTAGTACAGAGGAATACAATTTTCAATAAGAAATGTATATACAGCACCACATGAAATATTAGAGAGCACTTGTCTACCAAATTGGGCTAAGACATCTTAAAACACTTATGCTGAGGAAGAATAGATGTCCTTATAGTTGTCCCACAGGCTAGCACTCAGTTCCCATTTGTTATTCATAGCATAGATGTAACCAACCAATATGGTCACTTGCTGTTTTTCTCTCTCTGCTAAATGGCTCCTGCTTCCTCTCATCTGTGAGGCAAGGAAATAAGACTGTCTATGTTTGGATCTGCCTACATCAACATTTATGAAACACTTGTATCCAATCCATACTGAAGGAATGACTAGGGATGAAGCAGAGAACAGAGGGATTGAAGAGATGGTGTTGCATTTAAGAGCACTGGCTGATCTTCCAGAAGACCTGGGTTTAATTGCCAGTACTTATATGGTGGCTCACAACCATCTTTAACCTCAGTACCTGGAGACTCACACCCTCTTCTGGCTTCCTCACACACTCTGCATGCAGGAAGACACATACACACACACACACACACACACACACACAAAGAAAGAGATGGGGGAAGAGGGAAAGGGAGAGGTAAATCTTAGAAAAAGAGAGGAGATAACATGTAACTACTATATGCTAGGCACCATGACCACACCAATACCATGAACGTCTCATCAGCTACATATTAATAATGGAGAATCTGAGACCTAGAGTTGTATCACTCATTATGGCTAGGTGAACCACAGTGCCAGCCTTTGACATCATTTTGTTTAATATTCTAATTTTGTCTAACTTTGTTTAAATTGCACTTCCTTCCCTGAGATCCACCACCAAGACAGTATGTGTTTTGTTTGGAAAAGGAGAAGGTAAATAGGCCCTATAGGAGGAAAGCCATTCAAGAAAGACATCAGATGTGACTTCTGATTTCAGTAGCCCTCATTCTGATATCAGATGTCAACCAGGTCTTGGTCTCTTTAGCTTTGCCTTAGCTGCTGGCTCACTGGCTATGTGTTTCATTGGCCTTGGACTTGCTGTTTCTCCAAGGCCTTGTGGTAACATCCCTACATGATAACCCTTCACAGAGTAGCTGAGGCATGAGGTAGGCTTCTGGGCTCTTGGTTCTCTCTATATGCTCAATGGTCACTGTCATGCAAGCCTTCTCAGGCAATGCAATGTCCAGACTGGCTAACGCTTGAGGTACCCATAACATGCAAGATCTATAAGAAACTAAATGTCTAGGGATTGGTGAGCTGAAGGACAGTAAATCTATGATTTCTACTGTAATAACACAGACATGGCATATTCAAAGGCAATGGCCATTTGTTTTTACATAGATAATGTGCAATGATTTCTTTACTGACTTCAAGGATGTCCCCACATTCATTACTTCCTCCAACCCTTATTAGCAAATATTTACTATACAATTGCTACTTGCAGGACACTGTGCTAAGCAAGAAGCATGCAGGAATGGCAAGACAGGTGGTCACTAACATCCTCAATATACTCTGGGCTCTGACAGCTTACATATGTCTTGGAGGGGGTGTGAGCACATACTCTCGGCTTTAGAGAGGAAACAGACCCAGATGCTAAAGAGCTAGTCAACGCTGTCTCCCTTCTACCTTGCAATCAGAAGCCCTCTCCAATCCGGCAGATGGTGGCCATCATTTATTAGGCGCCATGAAGGCAGGGCACATCAACAGGCTTGGCATTTGGGGAATCGGGGGTTCTCAGCTCTCACTTCCATTGTCAGAAGCTCCAGTAGATGCCACATAAACTGATTTGACAGAGTCATGCTATTTCTTTGTAACGACAGTAGGGACCATATAAATATTTTAGAATGGGATTGCCATTAGCATACTCATGTCGGGTAGACAGCGAGGTGTCCGAGGGACTCCGCTTGCCTTCCTTTTTCTTTATGAAGGTTTTCATTGTGTGGCATGTTAGGAGTAGAAGTGTTTTGAGAAAGGAAAACTTTTAAAAATAAATCTAAGTGGGAAACAAGAACACCAAGCATGCCCACTCCTGAGACTGCAAAGATGATCTGAAAGCCAGCGCTCCCGGTCGGGATCCCACTCTGAGCTCGAATGTTCTTTTCATGCTCAGTCTTTAGCTGCTCGTCCCCCACAGCTCAGCCCACTCAGGAAGGATTTGCCATCTCCATAAGGCAGCTTCCTTTCTGCTCCTATTCTTAACCAGCTTATTTTAAACCCTTTGCCATCAGGTGGAAAGCAAGGTTCCTCGGCAGAGTAAGAAAAGAAAGGAACTATGTTCCTGCAGCTGACTGGGAGATAGGATGCTGGCAGCTGATTCAGCTCTGAAAGGTATCAGGTGTAGATACAGGGTTTGCTCTGTCAGCCATCAAAACAAGGTGATGGAGGGAGATAAGGAAATGTGTTCACCCACAAACCACTCCAAGGTCAAGGAGACCGAAGCCAAGAGGTTAGTCCAGCATCCCTTCAGAAGGATGTCAGAGACAGGTAACTGTTACAACACTGCTATACCTTGACTCCTCTATCAAGGAAGCATCTGCAAGGTAGCCAGAGGGCCCTACTTCAGATGCAAGTGTGATTCAAGGGCTTCATTCCTACAGTAGTGACCATACATTCCTATGGTAGAACCATAAAAACATTCATAAAGCATCTAAACTATAATTAGCTGGGACCAACCTGGTCTTAGATCCTGACAACTGAGATCAGAATGGAGGAATCTTTATTCTTGAAGGTTCCATGGATAGCTCCACGGTACATTTATGATTCTGGACCATGAGCCTTCAGAAGAAGGAACTCTTCTTAAGTGTTTGCTCCTTGATTTTAACCAGATCCATGGCTTTCACCATGCGAGTTACTCATTTGAAGTCTTAGTTTACTATTTATCCCATGAGCATGATATAAAAGGTCAAGTTATACGTGTGTACACACATGTGTGCTGATGTATGTGTGGGCACAAGTACATATGTGGAGGTCAGATATCAACCTCGAGTGTTGTTCCTTAGGGTGAGTGACCATTATTTTTCTCTAGGCTTTCTGACTCACTCATAGTCTAAACTATCTGGATAATGGATCATGGCAATCTTCTGCCTCCGCCTCCCTGACTAAGGGATTACAGGCATGTGCCATCACCTTCAGCTTTTTATAGGGGTTCTAGAGACTCAAACTCAAGGCATTGCAAGCACTTTACAAACTGAGTTATCTCTTAGGACCAAGAAGTATTTTATAAGTGCTTCTAAGAGTGTATCAAGTATTTTATAGTCTTCCTTTCATTTTTGTCCCTACAAAATTATCCTATTAGGTTGTGACACAATATTGCCATTTCAAGTTCATTCTTGAAAATTGTGCAGTTGAGTCACAAAACACAATTCATAATGTTGTAAAGATGTTTACAGTTCTGTGTTTGGCTGTGGTCATAAGATGTCCTTGGCAGTCTGGGGTTAGATATGCCCAATCAGGGCTGTGGTGTGCTACAAACTAATATAACACATTTGTGTTAGTTTTGTTTTACCTATATAACAAATCACTTCAGACTTACCAGCTTAAGCCAACACCCATGCACCATTCACAACTCTAAAGGCCAGGAGTACAGTCAGGCTCAACAGGACCCAAAACTGAGGGTCTTGCTGGGCTAAAGCCAAGCTGTTGGCCATGCTGGGCTCTCATCTGGAGGCTCTGGAAAAACTCACTCTCAGGCTCAGACTGATTTGGCAGAATTCAGTTCCTTTGATTGCTAGACTGATATCCCCACTTCTTACAGCTGAAGGTACCACTTGCTGCTTTCACAGGCCACCCATGGTCCATTTAACATGCCCCCTCCAGGTTCAAGCCAGCAATAGCAAGCATTTCCAAATGTACTAAATCTCTGATACGTGCCATTCAATGAATCTTCCGTTGAAGGACTCCATATAGTTGGGAGAAGCTACTGAGTGCCTGGTCTGCTCTTAAGCCAACTAGGGCACCATTTATCATATTCACAGCACCTCTGCAGAACCATTTTAGAAATGCTTCCTAATAGGTAATGTCCAACAGCACACGTGGGAGCATCATTGGGCTGGTAGCTGCAGGGCAGAGATGACTATGAACTCTGCTCTTTATTCTATGTGTTTATGAGTAAAGCACTTAATGTCTTTGGGCTTCAATCATAAGAAAAATGGCAGGCGTTAATTAATTTCCTCCTGGAGAGATATGGGAGGATTTACTAACATCACACCTATGAGGCAGACTAGCTTAATGCCTAGTATTCATTTTGTAGGTCCTTAGAAACTTATCTTTGTTTCTGAAAGATTAGATTTTTCCAATGACGAAATCATTTCCATATTGAGGATACCAGTGGGAGATAAATGCAGTAGAGTTTATAATGGGGAATTAAGGCTCAACAAATGTAATGCTCAAGTAATTTTTACAAGGCCTCATTAAATGAGAGCAAAGTCCAAACCAGGATCTGCCTTAGTCCCTAGTACCGAAACTTCCACTAGAAACTTTAAACAAACAAGTTCCCTATGTATGCTTGAATCACAGCCACCACAGTAAGCACAATTTAATGGCTTGCATTTTAATCCCCTTAACACTAAACTAGCAGAATACTGTAGACTCATCACAATGCAAGCGGCCCACCTTGCCACAGTATGCAGAGCTTGGAATTTATGGCCCACTTCATTAGGAGTACACACAGAGCCTATTAGCAACATCTGTCTAAATAGAAGCCAGTTTGTCTTCTTATCTCCTGACCTACATTATTCTTAGAATGATTAACTCATGTGAGGGGATGGGGCCCTAGTGTCTAGGCTAACACCATAAGTTCAAAGGTATTAGTTCTGAACAGAGATAATGATTCCCCAGGGTCTGAAAGAAATGTCAGGGTGAGGGAATTGGGCTAGAGCTGCAAACAAGCATTCTAGTCCTCATATGGCCTATGGAGGAAGCTGTTTACCACTCAGTCATTAGGTCAGACAGTCAGTCAGTCAGTCAGCCAGTCAGCCAGCCACCTTACTCCTGTGAGAAGCTACTCAGTCCTGGTGCAACTTGCCACTCTGTTTTATCCATGGGGTATTCAAGGGGGTACGGAGTCAGAGTCAGCCCTTAGGTGCTCACAGTCAAGTAGGAGGCACAAAAACAGATGATCACAGGAAGATCTTAGGAGTGCTACAAGAGAGCCATATGAGCAAGGAAAGAAAGTGGACATTTATGTAGACATTGTTCACTAGGGTCTTGAAGGACAACATGGACTGGTTAAGGGAGAAGGGGGAAGAGAAGGGATGCATTGTAGGCAAAGTGCTGGAAGAGTGAGACTTCAGGACATGACTGATAACTGACAAGTTCAGTGCAACAATGATACATACCAATGGGAATGACGTCATACTGAAAGAACAAGATAATGGCCTTATGTCACGCACAAGAACCCACCTTATCTACAAAGGTCAGTCCTGATATTTGAAAGAACTCATTACTCATTCCAGAGTACACAGAGTCAAATTAAAGGGACAGAGAGTTAGTAAGACATTGATATCACAGGACCTAAAGGGCTCTGGCACTTTATGATACATTCTAAAGGAACTGAGTCATAGGGTGGACACCAAAGGACTTGCTCTGATGGCAGAATGTTGCTTGTTGTCTCCTGTGGTAGCCACTGGCCAGGGGGAGCTTGTGAGTGCACAAACTGTAAGTGGTACCAATGTTCACTCTCAGTTTAAATGTTGCTAGAATAGGAGGCTGATGGCTACTGTCCTAGAAAACACAGGGCTGAGCTTCTTTTTACTCTCCCAGTCATTGGGGATGAAAGTGAGTTTCCCTTGGCAGGGGCATTGCTGATATCCTTTTTATTGGCTGTCATCACTGGATGGACACTTGGGGACAGGGATGGTTTCCACTTGAGAGCTGGCAAGAAGACCATCTGTTGAAAGGGTCAAGCACTCTTCCCATGGGGAAGCATTTCATCTTTGTCCTCAAGAAGCCTTACAATGAGCCAGAAACCATTTCCAGGATGTTTATTTAATACCCTGGAGGTAAACCATATAGAGACATGAATGAAGGGGAGTTTGTTACCTTTTCATCCCAAGGTCAGGCTCAATGGGAATTTTTTTCCTTTGTCTCTTTTGTTTCCAAAATGTCACCCCCCCATCTTTTAATGCTAACTAGTTATAATTTTTTCTAAGGTCCTTAACTGTAAGAAATAACTTTTGGGCTATAAATGTTCCTCCATGATAGAAAGCTTGCTTTTTGTATGCCATTGCTAAATCCTTAGTACAGAAAGAAAAATTAGATGAAAGGGAAGGAAGGAGGGAAAGGGAGAGGGAAAAGAAGAGACTTTTAAGCAAAACACAATAAACCAAACAGCCAGGATATAACAGCACTTTGTGATTTAGGAAATACAACATTATGTGCTCAGAGCCTTGATCCCCAAAGACTTCAAACCAGCTTTCCCATTTTACAGAAGATAAAAATTCCATGAGATGAGCAGAGCTTCTCTAAGATATAGTTGCCTAGGGGTATTTTGCCTCAAACACCAAATAAACCTAAAATTTCCACATTATGTGGCAATCTACACCAATGCCAAGATGGGATCTTCTTAGAGCATACATAGCAGATTAGATTTGGACGTAACAAATTTAATGGTGGGCTGGAGAGATGGCTCAGAGGTTAAGAGCACTGACTGTTCTACCAGAGGTCCTGAGTTCAACTTCCAGCAACTACATGGTGGCTCATAACCATCTATAATGAGATCTGGTGCCTTCTTCTGGTATGCAGGCATACATGCAAACAGAACATTGTATACATAATAAATAAATAAACCTTTAAAAAAAGAAAAAGAAATTTAATGGTGAGGAAGGTATTTCAGGCCAAGATAAAGGAATCTTTATAAATCGAGTGGATCTATAGAGAGGCAAGCAAGTAGTTCCAAGAGAGCAGAGGAGTCAAGAGACTGGGATATGAAACATCTAGCCATCACAGAGCAAGGGGTGGTAGCTTGCTGCCAGGTGGAAGAGTTCAGCTCGGTTCTACAGAAGGTGGAAGCAAGTTTGGGAGGGAAGAGACATGATCCTAGACCAATATGTCAAGGCTACAGCTTAGCACAGTGCTATGATTCCTGGGCCTATGGCATAGGCATCACTGCCGATAAGGTGTTCAAATGCAAATTCTCTCATGTCTGGAAACTCCTGAATCACAAATGCTGGGGGTCTATTTCTCATTTCATTTAACCTTCTGTTCTGCCAGTACCACAGCAGGCTGAAAGCAGAACAAGGGAAAACAGAACTCTGTGGTCATCAAACCTGACTGGCTGGTTAGACAAAGGGAGATCACATTTCTACGACTAGATTTAGGTATCTGCCCATTCTGGAACAGATTCATGCTGCTGCTCTTGTTGAACCAGGGACCTGATGAGTGAGGTCAACAGTGAACTCCCTGTGCAATCTGAGCATCACCATCCTCTCTAGCCACCCTTCCTCCTTGTATCCTAAAGAGACCTCAGACTAAGTTCCAGCCAGTGCCTTCCCTAGTACCACAGTAGTTTCACCATCAGTCAGAGCAAAGAGAAACCTAACTACGCACTCGTATACAATGTTCACAAGTGTTCCTGGGGTTCAGGGCTTGGATTGAGAAGGAGAGAATAAACTGCTTTTTTTTTTTTAATGGCTCAATAACATTCTTTTTTTTTTTTTACCTACAAATATTAATAGTACAGGAAAGTTTCTTTGTAACCCACTGTGTTTTGGGTTTCACTAAAATTCAGGCCTTCGAAGCTCATGGCCCCTGACTTCCTTCAGCACCAGCTATCCTTATCTCCATGTATCAGGCCCCCTGCTGCACTTCAAGTGTCCACATGGTTGCTTTACTCATCTAAAGGATTCCCCCATTCTCAGTAGTCATCCTTAAAAGTTCTGCACCGTACTGTACAGAGATCTTGTTATCACTTGGCTTTATTATTCTGCATTAACTTCCATCTTGATTGTGAGCATTGTGAATATCTGCAGAATCTAGACCAGTGCTTCTAAACCTTCCTACTGCTGTGAGCCTTTTAAAACAGTTCCTCATGGTGTCGTGGACCCCCCCCCCCCCACTGTAAAGTTACTTTGTTGCTATTTCACAACTATAATTTTTCTACTGCTATGAATCATCATGTAAACATCTGTGTTTTCTGATGGTCTTAGGTGAGCCCTCCCAAGGGGTCATGACTCACATTTTGACAACCACCGCTCTAGACTGATGACTTAGCATACAGTCAAAGATCACAAGTGTGCTAAATAACTGAGGTCCCCTGACAGGGGCAATGGATGTTGTGTGTGTGTGTGCTCTACCCTGCATCTTCCAGCCATGATTTCACATTTCATGCTATACTTCAGCTGGACCAGTCACTGATATGAGGCCTGTTTGCCTATTCTGTATCTGTTGTGTCACCTAATGAACTCCTCTTTCTTTGTGTTCCCCTAAAAGATGACCTCATCCTGAAAGAACCCAGCTTGTTTAATAAGGTTGCCAGAAGAAAAAAAAAATCAAAACACTTCACAAATTCTCTGCCTTATGACTCTCAAAGACCTTTACTATCTGCAGGGCATTTGTCATCTAACTAATTAATTTACCCATCAATACAAACAAAGAATTTTATGGAGCCCCTGGTGCGCCTGGTCCCTTTGCTGAGACTGCATAGAAAAAGCATCACAGCCTTAAAAGTCATCTTGCCAATTGATCCTTATTATCTGAATCGGACCAGAGCGCACGCTCAGGCTTCATTTGTCTGTAGTGTACCATGCCTCTCTGAGCTCACTAAGCTTTGAAGGAATGTCTTTGGACACACTGACAGAAACTACTTACACAATACCTTAACACTAGCTGAACTTACAGGATTGTATGCACACATATTCACACACACACATACACGCTCCTAAATGAAAATGAGTATTTCATGGAGGAATCGGGTTTATGAACCCCTAACTGAGGAGATGTTGGCAATGGATGGCTTCTGGGAGACAGTCAGTTTTCCTTAAGGGTGTGGTCCCTGGTAGATCAACCACACTCCGGTGCATGGCTCTACAACCGTCAGTATATAAACATCACAAGCCAGGGTTGCTAGGTTATTAAAAAACAGAAGCCATCAAGCTGTAAGTGGTATGGTGAAAGAGACAGGCATAAAGCATGGGGTGGGGGTGCACTCAAAATGCATTGTATGCATATATGACATCTCCACAGAATTAATATAAATATTATATTTTAAATTTTTGCTGAGCATTTCTAGATGCCCTAGTTCCCAGATGATAGCCCCAGGGCAGGAGAAAAGACAAATACATGCATGAAAAAGCATTTCCCAAAGGAGTTGAGAATTTGATGGGAATAATTCAACATTAAAAACATACAGAGAAACTGAAGAAAACACTAAACTTATAAAAAGGGAATAGATTTGAAGACAAGCTGGGAGGAGTGTATGGGAGACTTCCCGGGGAGCAAGGGGAAGGGAGAAATGTTGTAATTGTGTTATAATCTCAATGAGGAATGTTTTTAAAACATTAGAGAACTTTTTTTTAAAGGTGAATTTAAAAAAAACAGATCTTTAAATAATGACTTGGTGGCACATGCAGATTGATCATTTGCAAAGGCACACTGGGCTTGTTCGGAGGTGCAGGGCCAGAGCTGGTCCTGAGACACCCACATTATCATGGATAGGGATCACTGTGGTTTAACAAGTGCTAATTTGACCAGTGTCCCAGGTAATGAGAGGCTCTCAGACTCAGAGGCAGTTTTCTCCCTGCATGCAGCTCTTGCTTCCACTACACAGCACTGCCTCCATTGCTACGGTTTACGTTTTCTGTGGCTTAAAAAAAAATGAGAGATAAGAAGCCGGACACAGACTTCAATGAGCTGAAGAGGCAGGACTCTGAAAATGAAGGATGGAGCTAGTACCATCACGGAAATTAAAATTTTAGTCATTAAACCGAGCTTACTATTGCAGAGTGAACTTGGGTGATTAAACTACAAGGAGCGCTTTTACTATCAATGTCTGGTTCATTATATCATCCTGCCCTCTGGGATTTCCTCTTGTTCTGAAGAGGACCTCCCACCCCCTTGATAAATGCAAAACTCTCTCTTCCTTCTAGTTTCCACTGGTGGGTTATTCTAGCCAACTACACCTAGTTATTTAAAACATGGAGCACAGGTATATTTGAATGAGTCTATACCATACATATATGCATTCACCAGCAGAGTGAGCATCCCAAGAAACACAACTAAGATTTGGGAGCAGAAATCACTCAGAGATTGCTACGTTCATCACAGATGCCCCAGCATTTAGTCAAGCACCTGGTCAGATCAGATAGTCAAAAAAACAAAACAAAACAAAACAAAACAAAACTGAATTATTGAACAGAGCAGCTTGTTGTGTTGTTCTTGTTAACCCAGCTGTTATTGTCAGCAGTTATAATCTCCACTGCACTACCACTGAAGGGAGACACAGACATCTAGTGTAACAGAGAAAGATAAAAGAACAGACTTAAGAAAGGAACTGGCCAGGCAGTGGTGGCACATGCCTTTAATCCCAGCATTTGGGAGGCAGAGACAGACAGATTTCTGAGTTGGAGGCCAGCCTGCTCTACAGAGCAAGTTCCAGGACAGCCAGGGCTACACAGACAAACTGTACTGGCTGGTTTTGTGTGCCAACTTGACACAGGCTGGAGTTATCACAGAGAAGGGAGTTTCAGTTGGGGAAGTGCCTCCATGAGATCCAGTTGTGGGGCATTTTCTCAATTAGTGATCAAGGGGGTAGGGCTCCTTGTGGGTGGTGTCATCCCTGGGCTGGAAGTCTTGGGTTCTATAAGAGAGCAGGCTGAACAAGTCAGGAGAAGCAAGCCAGTAAGGAACATCCCTCCATGGCCTCTGCATCAGCTCCTGCTTCCTGACCTGCTTAAGTTCCAGTCCTGACTTCCTCTGGCGATCAACAGCAATGTGGAAGTAAGCTAAATAAACCCTTTCTCCCCAACTTGCTTCTTGGTCATGATGTTTGGACAGGAATAGAATCCCTGACTAAGACGGAAACCCTGTCTCAAAAAACCAAAAAAGAGAAAAGAAAAAAAGGAAAGAAAGGAACTGATAAACATGTGTTCTACTCTGTTAGGACCCTGGTCAGCCTGCCTCTTCCTTCTCTGTCACAAACACTCTGACTTGCTGAGAGCTTCCAGGTTCTTGTCTAAAGGGACTAAACCTCACCAAGTAGAGCAGAAGACAACAGATATCATCCTCACTAGCAAGTTGACACTGTCACAGGTTGTAGGGTCGTCAACTCACTCTATGTTGAGCTTAGAAGACAGTGTTCACAGCCTGGGAGTAACTGAGAAAGCGTTCCTCTGTGTGCATGGACAATGTGCATGACTGTACTTCCTCTTTGGTTAGCAAGTATACAATGTTCTTCCCGTGGGATAAGAATGAGACTGGTGAATACGGACTCTACCATGTCTTCTCAGGATGATGTTGGCAGGTCCAGACCGAGAACAAAGTTCCTGTTTGCCTTATTCCTCAGCTCTTAATTGGATTCTTCCCTCTAAGGGAAGCCATGGAATTTAGTTCTCTAGCACACTGGATTTCAAATGCCCCAAGCATATACCTTCTGCTCCTGACTCCATCTGTTATACCATATGACTCTCCTCCCACTGTGATCCAGCTGAAGAAGAACCCAGGCTGCCCACGGATTCATCTACAGAACTACATATTAAGAGCTTCAGTCACAACCAATGTACCCTACTCTTACATGTCTCCATGTTACAGTAAGTCTTAGAGCACCTCAGAAGGAGTCTGATTAAGTTCTAACGACCACATGGCTTTAAGTTTAAGGGAGCTTTCTTTTCCTTGATCATACACAAGAAAAAGAGTTACATGTAAAGGTTTATATGTCAGCTTATGGCTGAAACCTATATTGCTCAGAGGAGGGCATCTTCTATAAGCCATTTCTAAGGACCTAGGGGAACAAGCAACCTTCACCATGCTCCAATCCCTTTCTAAGTTAAAAGTATCTCTGCAGCTTCTCCCTGGCAGGGATTCAGGGCATCTTGGCGACAAAAGCATTTTCAGGTGCTTTTCTTCACCTTTAATCTTCTAACTGTGAGCTGAGGGGTCACAAAGGTCTTTTCCTGGGCAAAAAGAAAAAGAAACAAAGAGACTTCGCAGGGGGAGGGAGATGCACCTTCAGGGCTCCTTCCTTTGATGGCAATGACTGGAAGAGACTAACATCAGGAGAACCCTCACTACCCGAAAGTGGTGCTCAGAGCAAGTGCTACTGGGGAAATGGATTTCTCTTTCTGACTTCTGTAGTTTGTTGCTCAAAAGAAAAAGGCAGAAACCAGGAATGAATACACGTACACACATGTGCGCGCGTGCACACACACACACACACACACACATGTACCCACACACATACCCACACACGTACCCACACATGCAAACAGACAACACACATGCACACGCACATACCCAGCAGTAGCACTCAGATCAATGTATGGGGCTCTGGATAACTCCTTGCTGGTAGCTGTCCAATTCACAGATGTTCCCTATAGTGGGGGTCACCACTTCCCTCTCCTCCAATCACGTAACAGCTTCTCCCCCAACCACCAGTTTTAATTTAGTTTTCTTTTGTGATTGGGACTCATTCTGTAGACCACACTGACATGGAATTCACTGTGTAGTGGCTGTTCTTGAACTAACGGCAATTTCAGTCTCTCATGTGTGAAACATACAGGTATGAGCTGCTATGTCCAGTGCTTTAAGCATGTTCTTAAAATCATGTATTATAAACTTTAATACTTGCTAGTGAATGTTAAGGAAAATCTTTTCACTGTTTTTTGTTGTTGTTTTTGGGTTTTAAGGCAACTCCTAAACCTTCTTTTCCATTTATAAAAAAGTCTTTTTTTTTCCCTAGGCATTCCAAACCTTTAAACAGAACCATGTTCAGAAAGTCCCCGCTTGTCATTCCCCAGAGCCACCATCCTAAACACAATAAACCAACTGGAAAAATTTTGAGGAGAGCAATTTTAGAGCAGTACTCTTTGATCATTGTGATTCTTGAGGCATAATTCCTGTACTTGGTAGACACTCGATGAGCACTTTTGAATTGGCTTAAAATGGCTTGCTGCCAGCGGCTGGAGGAGCCAAAAGTGGATGCTCTGAGCTCCTTATGACTGATTCACACCAGGTAGGTGTGAGTCATCACGCCTATGAGCATGGCTTGCCCACCCAGATAAACAGAAATGGTGCGATTGGCCATCCATGGTGGATCAATACTCACAGAAGCCTACTATTATTACTATTTTTATTTTAATCACCCTTAAGGACTTATATGGTACGGTTATGAGTGGGCGCTGAAAACACTGTGAATAAAAAAAAAAAAAA